>NC_092338.1:357499166-357823333 GCF_046630445.1 Rutidosis leptorrhynchoides
CTGATTGCTGATTCTCAATAATTTGTATGGAAATTCTTGTTATAAGGTACGAATGAGTATATGATAGGGTTTCGATAATTATAATAATTTTTTTTTTTTGGAAAGTCAAAGATCAATGAAGTTGTTGGTAAGTTTATTGCTAATGTGGTGAATATAAATGATTCCCCGGTAACGTTGGCGAAAGGGCAACGTATCTATCGAGGTTATAATAAGACTGTTTTGATTGAGAAGTCGAAGATGACTTGCTGGAGCTGTGACAAAACTGTCTATTTTGAAACGGAATTGAAAAGTTATTTTAGCTAGTAAATGCCAAAGGGTCTAACACGGATACGTGTCGAACTATGACTTGGGTTTTGAGAGTTTTTCAGGTGTATAACTGTGGGTAACATGTGGTTGGATCATCATCTCGATTGTTCCTTAGTTGAAGTGTCTTCAGGAATTTCGAAGGGTTTGAGCACATATTGTAATCGTTAATACATATGATGTTCTAACACAGTTTTGAAGTCAAAATATAGCTTTGAAAGATATAGGAATCTAAGAGTGATGATACTGGTTATATTTCGAATTGAATTATGCGATTTCAAAATCAGAATATGTAATTGAATTTGAATGAGTATGATTGTTTTGATTTATATGAAAGAATGGATATTGTTGTGAAAGTATGGAGTATAGTTGATGATTGCTGAATCAGTTTCAAAAAATGTAATATATTAATTGTGAATTTATATATCTCTCGGGTATTACCTACCCGTTAAAAAAATTTTCACAATTAATATTTTGTACAAAAGAAGTTTATTACAGTCTTTATGAAAATATATGTGTATATTTTCTTTAGATGTAATATAGATTTAATGAGTTAATATTAAATTAAACTCATTTGTTTTATGGTTTGAACTAGAATTGAGTAATCCCTAAAACTTTATAAATTGCATAAGTATTTCTTCAATAATATTGAAATTATGAATCATTACTTTATTATTTGTTGGTTTTCATGAAATTCTTGTGAACTTCGCAAGGTACGAATGATGTTATTTGAAAAGTTTCGAGTACATCGATGATGAAAGTGTAAAATCAAACATATATTCGAATAATACACTTGATTTATTATGAATTGGATTTTTATTGAATTGAGACAGAGATTGTAATTAACGATGGTTAAGTTGCGAACGAAGGACGTATATCATTACATATTTGTAATATGAATTAACTGAGTAGTTAAGATTCACACATAATAGCTTAGTACGGGAAGATTTATTATGGTTTAAAAATTTATACATATAAAATATACATATAAATCTTTCGATTAGAAATGAGTTAATACTTCATAACTCGTTGATACAATATATTTGTTGTTGATTAGTAATGATGTCCACAATGATTCTTGAACTGACAGAGTTTGTGATGTTACAGGTGCTGTTGATTCTGACGATACTGACGGCACTGACTGTGTTGATGATGCTACGGTCCTGTTGATGCTGTTGGTAAAACAATTCTAGCTTGTAAATCGTACACCATTTTCGATCAAAGTTTCTACTCTATCATCTCCGTTCACTCATCCGATTTACGGTCAGAATTAAATAATCTCTAAGATTTTGGAGATTACATAACTGCCGCAGAGATATCTCTTCAATGAAGTTTATGAATTAATACTTCATCGTTTGTTGTTGTTGATATTCCTGGATATTTACAGGGCGTATGACGTTGATGTTTGAGATACATATTGTGATGTTGCGGTGTGGGATGTGGATGTTGTTGGTGGTGGTGGTGATGGTACTGTTGGTGTTGCTGATGGTGGTACTGTTTATGCTGCTGGTGCTGCTGCTGGTGTTTGTAACCTTTGCACCATATTCTCCAAAGCCACTACCCGAGCGCGAAGCTCGTTGACTTCTTCTATTACACCGGGGTGATTGTCGGTTCGGACGAGCGGATAAATAAAATCTAGAATTTGGTGTAGTATGTAATCGTGACGAGATACTCTAGAAATAAGAGAGAAAATGGTGTTTCGGATAGGTTCGTCGGTAAATGCTTCAGGTTCTTCGCCAAGAGGGCAATGTGGTGGATGGAAGGGATCACCTTCTTCTTGTCTCCAATGATTAAGGAGGCTACGAACCCATCCTCAATTCATCCAGAATAGATGATGACTAATTGGTTGATCCATTCCGGTCACACTGCTTTCGAAACTTGAGTGGGATTCCATTTCGGAATCCGAGGGACTTGAACTAATGACGAATTCCATTTCGTACGATTGAATAAAGAATTTTTCGATATGAAATGATTTTCCGGCTATCGGGTGGTATTCTAATTATATAGAGCAAAGGGTTTCGTAGATTACGGAGGAATTTACGGAATATGTCAGGCAAAGTTTACAGTAACAGATACGCTAAGATATGAATTAGCAGATACGCTAAGATATGAATTTTGTCTATACACTATTCATGCAATCAATGCAATAAGATGTGTCTAGACTAAGAATGATAAGCAGGTAATTTCCGACAAAAATGATGAGCAAAACTTTTGACATGCAGACACGGTCGAAGTCCAGACTCACTAATGCATCCTAACGACTATCAGTTAGACACACTAATGCAGACCTGGTTCGCTAAGACCACCGCTCTGATACCAACTGAAAGGACCCGTTCATATACATTATAAACGATTCACAATAGTTGATTACATCGCGAGGTATTTGACCTCTATATGATACATTTTACAAACATTGCATTCGTTTTTAAAAGACAAACTTTCTTTACAATGAAAGTTGACGGCATGCACACCATTTCATAATACATCCAACTATAATTGGCTTAATAATAATCTTGATGAACTCAATGACTCGAATGCAACGTCTTTCAAAATATGCCATGAATGACTCCAAGTAATATCCTTAAAATGAGCTAATGCACAGCGGAAGATTTCTTTAATACCTGAGAATAAACATGCTTTAAAGTGTCAACCAAAAGGTTGGTGAGTTCACAGGTTTATCATAACAATCATTTCAATATATTAATAGACCACAAGATTTCCGTTTATAAATATATGTACACTCGCAAGTGTATAAAAGTATTCTATAAGTTGTAGGCACCCGGTAACAAGCCTTAACATTCATGTTTTACCCTCTGAAGTACACCAGATCAGGTGTGTTTAAAATAACCTCGAAGTACTAAAGCATCCCATAGTAAGGATGGGGTTTGTCAGGCCCAATAGATCTATCTTTAGGATTCGCGCCTACCGTACATAGACAAGTAGTTTAATGTTACCAAGCTAAGGGTATATTTCTGGTTTAAACCCACGTAGAATTAGTTTTAGTACTTGTGCCTATTTCGTAAAACATTTATAAAAACAGCGCATGTATTCTCAGTCCCAAAAATATATATAAAAGGGAGCAAATGAAACTCACAATACTGTATTTCGTAGTAAAAATACATATAACGTCATTTAACAAGTGCAAGGTTGGCCTCGGATTCACGAACGTATCAATATTGAGATTCAATATTGCAGGAAAGTACGTAGACGCAACGGAGATGATAAACACTAGATTGACCTCACGAGCATACCCATGAACCATACCCATCACCTCCATAGCTATAACTCATAATTTCCTTAGCTTCGACTCATTCAAAAAAACTATTTTGAAATCACTCGGACAGCACTCCGTCGTAATATTTTATGTATACTAATAATATCTTGAAATAATACAGAGCAAATATATATATATATATATATATATATATATATATATATATATATATATATATATATATATATATATATATATATATATATACATAAATCGATTGATAGAGTTTAGAGAAATATATTTTCAAGTTTCTATGAAATAATGAAACCTATTGAATTCTATTTATAATAGATTTTTGAATTATTAAAGTATGAATTATTAAAGTGAATTATTAAAGTATGAATTATTAAAGTGAATTATTAAAGTATGAATTATTAAAGTGAATTATTAAAGTATGAATTATTAAAGTGAATTATTAAAGTAAATTATTAAAGTATGAATTATTAAAGTGAATTATTAAAGTATGAATTATTAAAGTGAATTATTAAAGTTAAAGTAAAGTAAAAGTAAAAGTAAAGTAAATGTATAGTTAAAGTATAGTAAAAGTATAAAAACTATGTATGTATAATACGCGTATAAATATATATAATATTAATTTAAATCGTTATATATATTTAATGAAATAAAATATAAATATCGTTATATTTATTATACTGGTTAGAGTTGTCAAAAGTGATTCTAGATATTTATAAAAGTTATATACGTTTTAATAATAAAGTTCTTTTTAAACTGAAAACGTCTTTGTACGTTTGAAAATAGATTAATAGAATATTATGGAAACCAATTTTCCACTAACTTTTGTCTAACTTTCGTAAATGACACTTTTTGTTTTTATTTATAAATAGCTTTACAAATTATTCTGAATATCGTTAAGAGGAATAGATTTTCTCAAATCATAGTGGACCTCTCAACAGAGACTTGTAATCATAATTCAATGTTTCTGATAATTCAATCATTTAATATATATTTTTTTAATTTCGTGGAAAATCATATTGAAACAAATATGTTCGTGTAAAGTATTATACGTTTAATACTTAATTAATATTCTCAAGTTATAATATATATATACATATCTATTTATATATAACGGTTCGTGAATCGTCGGAATTTGGTCGAGGTTATAATGAATGTATGAACACAGTTTAAAATTCTTGAGATTTAACTTAACAAACTTTGCTTATCGTGTCGGAATAATATAAAGATTAAAGTTTAAATTTGGTCGGAAATTTCCGGGTCGTCACAGTTAAGTGCATGAAATTATTTTAATATAAAACGTCGATATTCACCTTCTAAGTTATCTACATTTCATAATGTAACGTCCTCCCAATAGGGTCTGGAAGGAACGTCACTAATATCAAAACATACCAACATATTATAATAAACGAGAACAATACTAAATGATGAATTTAACTTTAATGAGTACGCAGCGGAAAATGAAATGTTGTTACAATGACAGGAATAACAATATCGTAAATGTTCACATGCAGAAGTAATAAATGCGATATCTCTTGATCCTATGTCCAAGTAGCATCACATAAGCATTAAGTATAAGAGCTTGAATCAAACAGCACCTGAGACAAAACATGCTAAAGTGTCAACCAAAAAGGTTGAGTGAAGTTCATAGGTTTAACAAAAAGTTTGTCGTTGTTTTAGACCACAAGATTTAGTTTGTAAAGTTGATCTCCCGCAGGATCAAAAAGTTATGCCAATGCGTGATATTTAGACTAAATGTTCAAGTTTGCACCATGACAAGTTGTGTCTGTCCTTGTCGGTTTAATTTCATTATTAAGTAATATAATGACTTGGTCAAATGTATCGGGGACGTTACTCCCGATAGGCCTACCCCCAATAATTAAGCATGCCGCAGCAATTAAAAATATCACTGTAGGGACTTAGTCGGACATAGCCGGGTATAGCATAGTTTAACAGTTTGGTACTTGTGTCTAAAGTGTAAAAAGTAAAAACAACATGTGTCTCACCCCAAGTAAAAGTAAGTAAGTTTGCTAGCAATTAAAGAGGGGCTATGAATTCACCTTAGTAAGTAGAGAGAGAGTTATTCCTCGGAATAAAGAGTTGAACGAGTGAGCAGAAAAGTTAACCTATTGACATTTAAGAGTAGTTAAGTGTTTTGCCCATGTTTAAGTTTAAGTATGTGTTTAAGTATAGTTTGTTTTACTAAGTTTCTATTCCTAGTAAGTTACTATTTTTATAAACTTTCCATTTTTAGAAAGTTTCTTATTTTACTAAGTTTCTATGACTAGAGAGTTTCTACTTTTATCAGTGTATTCCATTTTAGGATACTTGTCGTATTAGATAAGCTTCTAATCACCCCTTTTCCTTCGAATGGCTAATTTAGATCTAGGGGCTTGAGCCATAGGACCCTTTAAATCGGAAATCCAAACCCTCTGTCTAGAATCTCATAGAAACCATTCGTCAAGAAAGTTCGAAGATCTATACATCTCTAATACATATCCCAAAATGTTTTTATGTTACAATATAAGTAGTAGGTTATAGGTGCTAGTAATAGTAATAGTGTATACATGTTATTTATTTTATTTTTAATTGCATATAATTTATAACATTATTTACATGTTTCGGTAAAAATAATAATCGAAGTAAAAAGTAAAAACTAAAAAGTAAAAAAAATAAAAAGTAAGAAAAGAATACTTACTAGTAGTAATTCTTCAAAGAGAGAATGAGAGAAATTTTGGTGTGAGTTTGAATAAGAAATGAGGGGTATTTATACTTGAAAAAATTAGGTAAAAAGAATAAAATAATTAAAATAAAAAGAAATATTTTAATTCTTAATGGGATTTTAAAATTAAAAAATATTAAATGTTAGGTCATGGGATAATGCACAAAATAAAATAATAAAAGTAGTTTTTCCATTACAATTTTTAATTAAAAAGTAATTTATTTATTTATTTATTTATTTATTTATTTTAAGGATTTTTTTTATATAAATAAACAAATTGATTTAATGCTTTTTCAAGAATATTTGTCAATAATATTTTATTTTTATTTTTTTTATTTTTTTTTGTTTTATTTAATTAATAAATACAAATTTTGCATAAAAATAATAAATAATTCGGTATTTTGTATTTTTAATAATAATTATGATTTTAATTATTAAACTATAGTTTTAGTAAGTTTGTAAATATTATTACATTTATATACAATTGGATTTATTATATAGTTAAATATATAATACATTAACTAAATAATAAAAGTGATACAAAGTTTATATACTTAGCTAAATTATGTCAAATTATATAAATTAATAATATATTATTTATTTAAGCGTACATTGTTGACTAAAAATTACTATTCGGTCAATATTTAATTGTATATAACAACCCTTAATACATATAGTCAGACATATAACCCTAGGGTTAATTCAGTAATTTAGAAGTCGAAAAGTGAGGGTTGTTACAGTACCTCTCCGTTAATAAAAACTTCGTCCCGAAGTTTTAGGTAGACTTCTCGGATGCATCAGCGGTTGAGAAGAGATGGGGATATTTCTGTTTCATTTGGTCTTCACGTTCCCAGGTATACTCGGGGCCACGTCGTGAATTCCAACGGATCTTAACAATAGGTATGGTGCTTTGTTTTAAGCGTTTAGCAGATCGGTCCATGACTTCTACGGGTTCCTCTATGAAGTGCATTTTATCATCAATGCAAATGTCATCCAAAGGAATAACGAGAGTGTCATCAGCGAGACACTTTTTAAGATTCGAGACATGAAATACGTTGTGTACGCTGCTAAGTTCAGCAGGTAATTCTAATCGGTAAGCCACGGGTCCGATCCTTTCAGAAATCTTGAAGGGTCCAACAAAACGCGGACTTAGTTTGCTTCGTTTACCAAAACGAACGACGCCTTTCCAAGGGGATACTTTCAACATGACTTTGTCACCAACTTGGAATTCCAAATCTTTCCGACCTTTATTAGCATAGCTCTTCTGTCGGCTGCGGGCAGTTTCTATTCGTTTCTTAATCTGAACTATCTTTTCGGTTGTCTTGTGTATGATTTCAGGACCAGTTAACTGTCTGTCCTCTAATTCATCCCAGCACAGTGGGGATCTACATTTTCGTCCGTATAAGGCCTCAAAAGGTGCAGCCTTAATACTTGAGTGGTAACTATTATTGTAAGAGAATTCAACCAAAAGCAAATGTCTATCCCAGCCTTTACCGAAGTCGATAACATAAGCGCGAAGCATATCTTCCAATGTTTGAATGGTTCATTCACTATGACCATCGGTTTGCGGATGATAAGCAGTACTCATGTCGAGTTGAGTTCCAAGAGCAGATTGTAAGGATTTCCAGAATCTGGAAGTGAATCTACTGTCGCGATCGGATATGATTGATATAGGAACACCATGACGAGAGACAATTTCTTTTATATATAGTTGTGACAATCTCTCCATCTTGTCGGTCTCCTTGATAGGTAAGAAATGAGCAGATTTAGTAAGACGATCTACCATATAGTATCATTGCCACTAGAAGTCTTGGGCAATTTAGTAATAAAGTCCATAGCGATACATTCCCACTTCCACTGCGGAATATCGGGTTGTGTCAACAGAGCAGAAGGCTTTTGATGTTCAGCCTTGACTTTCAAACAAGTGAGACACTTACTAACATAAGTAGCAATGTCGGCTTTCATATTAGGCCACCAGTAGAATTCCTTCACATCGTGGTATATCTTACTGGAACCCGGATGAATAGAATACCTAGTCTTATGCGCTTCATCCAAGACTAGTTCACGGAGATTACCGAAGCGAGGAACCCAAATTCTGTTGCCAAAGTACCGTGTACCATTAGCTTTCACTTGGAGTTGGTTCTCGAAACCAATAGGTCCTTCACCTTCGATAAGTGTTGGTTTAATAGCTTCCAGTTGAGCTTCGCAGATTCGTGATATAAGATTTGATTTGATTTTCAGGTTTAAGGCACGAACACGTTTAACATCGTCTTTTCGACTAAGGGCATCAGCAACTACGTTTGCCTTGCCAGGATGATATTCCATCTTACAGTCATAATCGTTCAATAACTCGAGCCATCGGCTTTGCCTCATATTCAGCTGTTTTTGATCAAAGATGTGTCGAAGACTTTTATGGTCAGTGTACACCGTAAACTGGGTACCATATAGATAATGTCTCCATATCTTTAATGCAAATACCACGGCACCTAACTCAAGGTCGTGTGTGGTATAGTTCTCCTCGTGTTTCTTCAACTATCTAGATGCGTAGGCAATAACCTTTTCACGTTGCATTAAAACACAACCAAAGCCTTGCTTTGAGGCATCGCAGTAAACAACAAAATCGTCAGTACCTTCAGGTAAAGATAGAATCGGGGCTGTGGTCAACTTCTCTTTCAGAATCTTGAAAGCAGATTCCTGTTCTTCGGACCACTCAAACTTCTTCCCTTTTTGAGTTAGCTTCGTAAGAGGTTTGGCAAGAAGGGAAAAATCCTTTATGAATCTCCTATAATAACCGGCAAGTCCCAAAAATTGACGAATATGCTTCGCAGTCTTTGGTATCTCCCAGTTCTGGATAGTAGTAATCTTAGCTGGATCGACATGTATTCCATTACTATCAACAACGTGTCCGAGGAATTGTACGGTTTTGAGCCAAAACTCGCACTTAGAAAACTTAGCGTAGAGTTGTTCCTTTCGCAAGAGTTCAAGAATCACGCGCATATGTTGCTCATGTTCCTTCTCACTCTTGGAGTAGATCAAAATGTCATCAATGAAAACAATGACGAATTTATCGAGATAAGGTTTGCAGACACGGTTCATGAGATCCATGAAAACGGCAGGAGCATTGGTCAAACCAAAAGGCATGACACAGAATTCATAGTGCCCATAACGAGTGCGAAAAGCAGTCTTAGGAATATCAGATTCCTTGACTCTAAGTTGGTGATATCCGGACCTCAAATCAATCTTTGAATAAACAATTGACCCTTGAAGTTGGTCGAATAGATCATCAATACGTGGCAACGGATAACGGTTCTTGATAGTAAGCTTGTTAAGTTCGCGGTAATCAATGCACATCCTTAACGTACCATCCTTCTTTTTAACAAATAGAATAGGAGCTCCCCATGGGGACGAGCTTGGACGAATGAAACCTTTATCAAATAGTTCTTGGAGCTGGTTGGAAAGTTCCTTCATTTCGGAAGGTGCTAAACGGTATGGTGCTTTAGCAATAGGAGCAGCACCGGGAGCTAAATCAATTTGAAATTCAACTTGTCGAGGAGGTGAAAGACCAGGAAGATCTTCAGGAAACACATCGGGAAAATCTTTAACCACTGGTACATCTTCAATACACTTTTCTTTCAATTCGATCATCTTAACGTGGGCTAGAATAGCTGGATAACCTTTCATAAGGTGTTTGCGGGTTTTAATACAGGAGATAATATTGAGATTGGAACCACTCTTTTCACCTTGGATGATAAGAGTCTCTCCATTTCCCAATGGAACATGAATGGTTTTATCGTAACACATGATGGCAGCTCTCAATGGACGTAACCAATCCATTCCAACTACGATGTCAAAACTTCCGAGTTCGACCGGCAAAAGGTCTATCTTAAATTCTCAATGGACATAACCTCCATTCTCGCCACGTGGCGAAGCAAACCTTCCACGTTTCTCTCGGTATCTTTTCGCAGGCTCATGACCTCATACTTAGCAGCATCATCATAAGAAGGAGATCGGACTCTTTTCCTTGACGGACCAGTTTCCTCAGGACGTTTCCCCTTGTCTTCAGTTTTCGGGGTCGGGTACTGATCGGGAGAATTAGGTAAAGTATCCGGACTATAGTTTGGTGAACGAGGACCACCAAAGCCATAAGGTGGACTTTGGGCTGGTCTTTCAGTGGAAGACCATTTAGTATCTTCTTCGATCGGCTTGAAAAGAGTCATTTTGTTCGCTTGATGAAAATTAGACATTCTAACATTAGGAAAGAGACTTTGATTAGCATTTTAAGCCAAGATTATCAAAGCAAGGTTGTTAAGATTATAAGGTAATCCTAAGTGCTTTAAGTCTAAGGCAGGAAAGGTTATAGTTTCCTAGATTGCTAAGGCACCCTAGCTAACACATAAGGCACACACAAAAATGCAATCCTGGTTCTCTATAACAGCCTGGTTATGCTCTGATACCAATCTGTAACGTCCTCCCAATAGGGTCTGGAAGGAACGTCACTAATATCAAAACATACCAACATATTATAATAAACGAGAACAATACTAAATGATGAATTTAACTTTAATGAGTACGCAGCGGAAAATGAAATGTTGTTACAATGACAGGAATAACAATATCGTAAATGTTCACATGCAGAAGTAATAAATGCGATATCTCTTGATCCTATGTCCAAGTAGCATCACATAAGCAGTAAGTATAAGAGCTTGAATCAAACAGCACCTGAGACAAAACATGCTAAAGTGTCAACCAAAAAGGTTGAGTGAAGTTCATAGGTTTAACAAAAAGTTTGTCGTTGTTTTAGACCACAAGATTTAGTTTGTAAAGTTGATCTCCCGCAGGATCAAAAAGTTATGCCAATGCGTGATATTTAGACTAAACGTTCAAGTTTGCCCCATGACAAGTTGTGTCTGTCCTTGTCGGTTTAATTTCATTATTAAGTAATACAATGACTTGGTTAAATGTATCGGGGACGTTACTCCCGATAGGCCTACCCCCAATAATTAAGCATGCCGCAGCAATTAAAAATATCACTGTAGGGACTTAGTCGGACATAGCCGGGTATAGCATAGTTTAACAGTTTGGTACTTGTGTCTAAAGTGTAAAAAGTAAAAACAGCATGTGTCTCACCCCAAGTAAAAGTAAGTAAGTTTGCTAGCAATTAAAGAGGGGCTATGAATTCACCTTAGTAAGTAGAGAGAGAGTTATTCCTCGGAATAAAGAGTTGAACGAGTGAGCAGGAAAGTCAACCTATTGACATTTAAGAGTAGTTAAGTGTTTTGCCCATGTTTAAGTTTAAGTATGTGTTTAAGTATAGTTTGTTTTACTAAGTTTCTATTCCTAGTAAGTTACTATTTTTATAAAGTTTCCATTTTTAGAAAGTTTCTTATTTTACTAAGTTTCTATGACTAGAGAGTTTCTACTTTTATCAGTGTTTTCCATTTTAGGATACTTGCCGTATTAGATAAGCTTCCAATCACCCATTTCCCTTCGAATGGCTAATTTAGATCTAAGGGCTTGAGCCATAGGACCCTTTAAATCGGAAATCCAAACCCTCTGCCTAGAACCTCATAGAAACCATTCGTCAAGAAATTTCGAAGATCTATACATCTCTAATACATATCCCAAAATGTTTTTATGTTACAATATAAGTAGTAGGTTATAAGTGCTAGTAATAGTAATAGTGTATACATGTTATTTATTTTATTTTTAATTGCATATTATTTATAACATTATTTACATGTTTCGGTAAAAATAATAACCGAAGTAAAAAGTAAAAAGTAAAAAAAAAAATAAAAATTAAGAAAAGAATACTTACTAGTAGTAATTCTTCAAAGAGAGAATGAGAGAAATTTTGGTGTGAGTTTGAATGAGAAATGAGGGGTATTTATACTAGAAAAAATTAGATAAAAAGAATAAAATAATTAAAATAAAAAGAAATATTTTAATTCTTAATGGGATTTTAAAATTAAAAAATATTAAATGTTAGGTCATGGGATAATGCACAAAATAAAATAATAAAAGTAGTTTTTCCATTACAATTTTTAATTAAAAAGTAATTTATTTATTTATTTATTTATTTATTTATTTTTTCATTTATTTTAAGGATTTTTTTTATATAAATAAATAAATTGATTTAATGCTTTTTCAAAAATATTTATCAATAATATTTTATTTTTATTTTTATTTTTGTTTTATTTAATTAATAAATACAAATTTTGCATAAAAATAATAAATAATTCGGTATTTTGTATTTTTAATAATAATTATGATTTTAATTATTAAACTATAGTTTTAGTAAGTTTGTAAATATTATTACATTTATATACAATTGGATTTATTATATAGTTAAATATATAATACATTAACTAAATAATAAAAGTGATACAAAGTTTATATACTTAGCTAAATTATGTCAAATTATATAAATTAATAATATATTATTTATTTAAGCGTACATTGTTGACTAAAAATTACTATTCGGTCAATATTTAATTGTATATAACAACCCTTAATACATATAGTCAGACATATAACCCTAGGGTTAATTCAGTAATTTAGAAGTCGAAAAGTGAGGGTTGTTACACATAACTTCACCTTCACATTAATTAATATGGAAGCTTTACATTTATCTTATCGAAAGTCACGAGAAAATTATTGTAAAGTATGCATTGAAAATTAAGCAGGAATCTTCTCTAACTTTTGTCTAACTCTCGTTATTTGACACATTTGTTCTTATTTGTAAATTACTTTACCTATTATTTCGAATACCGTTAAAAAGTAACGATTTCTTAAATCAACGTGGACCTCATAACAGAGACCCATAACAATATCATATCCTTAAGGGACTTGATAAATATTTTTTAATTCAATCGTTTAACATTATCTTTTAACTTGGATAGTTTAATATATCAAATAGATATGGAAACCAATAAGTTTAATGTACACGTAATACTTTGTTAATGTTTTCAATTAATATATATATATATATATATATATATATATATATATATATATATATATATATATATATATATATATATATATATATATATATATATATATATATATATATGCACATCAAGTTAAATATAATTGTTTGTGAATCATTGAAAATAGTCGGAGGGTAATTGAATATATGAACATAGTTCCAAAAATTTTAAGACTCAACATTATAGACTTTGCTTATCGTGTCAGGATCATATAAAGATTAAGTTTAAATTTGGTTGGAAATTTCCGGGTCGTCACAAGATATATTGCTAGGGGGTTTGAACATGAGAACTTGTGAAGTAATTCTCGTAGATAATGTGATTAAGAGTCTTCACCGATATGGTAATATATTTTTTCATATGCGTTTTGAAATTTAGTTGATTCTAAAGTCCAAACTTCTGTAACTTAAAAGACTATTAATTTTACTACTTTCTTAAATTTTAGGAGTGCAAGGACTCCTCCTAGTGCCTTTAAAGCTCCAGCTCCGCCCGTGTTTAAATGACATCCTATTAAGCGCCAATAAACTTGGTTTCTGGATTGTTTCTTCCGGTTGTTGCCTGATTGTCCGAGGATTAGGTCGCTTCAAGCTAGGGAGTCTAAGTGGTTCGTTTGGATTTCTTGGATCTGCTGGTATACGGGGGGTCTTTCTGGTTGTCTGGTTACGGTCTCGAGGTTGATGTTCTTGGGTTTCCCGGCGTGCGGATTTGGGTTTGGTTTATGATGGTTTTGGGAGGTTGCGGTTGACTGTGAGGGAAGTTCGCGCTTGCAAGCTTCAGTTCAGGTGAGATTTTTTGAGGTTTGGATGTCTTGGTGGCGGTTACTACAACAATTCAACATCAAGCAGCTTTTCATTTGGTTTCTTAGTCGTTGAGAGACTGTTTTGTCGTGCTAGTTTCATAGTTTCAATGTTTTGCTTGGTTATTCAATTGCGTTTCTGTTGGACGCTCATGTAATTCTCAATCATGTAACGCCCCAGATCTTCGAATCTCTTTCTTTATTTATATAATATAATCTGTTTTTTCGCCCAAAAAAAAAAAAAAAAAAAAAATCATCATGTAAGAAAGATCAGATCGTACACAAACTACGGAGTATTATGTTTACACAAATAATTGCTTGTTAGACATGATCTTACTTAACTATTAGAAAGAAGACAAAATTTTGTGAATAAAACAAGAACGATTCGATCAAATATAACTTGTTCATAAATATCACATTGCCCGCGGCCAATCTTGTTTTTTCACCCAATCAGATGAGTTACCTTTAGCAAAGTAAAAACCATCATCTGTTACTTGCCAAAAACATTTATGATCCTTCAAAATGCTTTGTCCGCAATCTTTGGCAATTTCATTATCAAAAACATTAAACTTGACCTCTGTAAGAAGGGTGTTGTTCGGATTCATCCAGAAAAACTCCCCAATAAACGTTGTTGTTTGAATCAAATTCCTTCTGAAGCTCCAATGAAACTCGTCGTTCACAACCATTGTTTTGTTTCCGATATCATTATCTTTCGAGTAAGCATGAACAATGAGATTCGGAATAGTCTTGTCAACTACATGAATTGTATATTCCTCTAAAGATTCAATTACTACATCTTGATTTAAAGATGTTACAGAATAACCATTATATAGTATCAACACAAAAATCATGAGAAACTGCATTGTACTATCCATGTATCTTTTAGCTCTAAAGAGTTTGTTTCTTTCACACACACACTAACACACGCAGTATATAATATATAATCAAATATCAAATAAATAGATGAAATAACAATAATAATTCTTAGTTATTGCATGTTTTGACTTGATATATCTTGGGACAGTTATAAAATATTAATACGGAGTATAGAGTTGTAATCTCTTAATTCAATAATTTGCTTGAAATCCAACGGATCAATCACAGTACGACTTGTGGCGCGACAATCACATATGATTGAAAAAAAAATATATTTCAAAAATAAATAAATATATTTTTTCGAAATTTTTTTTTAAATTTTTTTTTTTTAAATTTAGTATTTCAAATCCAATCACATGTGATTATAAAACATAATCACATGTAATTCTGCATGTCAAATCCAATCACATGTTATTGAAAAAAAAATCAAAAATTTTTTTTTAAAAAAAAAATTTCAACCGGAAACAGACTTTAATTTCGGTGATTTAATCATGTTTGTTAGCGTTTCGTGATCATATCTTCAAAATTTCAGACGTTAATTCGATGATTTGATAAACTTTTGATCAAGTTTTGATCAAAAACTTGGTGTTTAAAGGTTTTAGCACAAATTTACTGAAATTCGTCATTTTACTAAAATAAAAAATTTTCAATCACATGTGATTGGATTTGACATGCAAAATTACATGTGATTGAGTTTTACAATCACAATCACATGTGATTTACTGCATGTCAAATGCAATCACATGTGATTGAAAAAAAAATTCGAAAAAAAAAAATTTGGGAAAATTTTTTTTCGAAAAAAACTAAATTTTTTTTTTTTAAAAGAAAATTTTAAATTTTTTTTTCAATCACATGTGATTATCGCGCCACGTGTCACACTCTGATTGGTCCCTTGAATCTCAACTTAAAAGTTGGTTTCATTTGAATATTCCTCACGGAGTATAACAATAATATTAAATATTAATATTACGTAGTATATTTATAACTAGAAAAAATCCGACCGCGCGTTGCTGCGGTTGTATTCGACGCGCGGTCCAATTTGGATATACGATGTCCGTTTCGCGTATAGTTAGTCGTGTTGTATATGTATATATATATGTATGTAATATAACCCGAAATATTTATTTTTTTAGCGATGTCCGTTTCGCGTATAGTTAGTCGCGTTGTGTTCGTAAAATTATTTCGAGTTGAACGGTGGTCTCGGAAAAATTTAACTCGCACCGAGCGTGAATATAGGGCCCGTTATTTAGTGTTTTTTTAACGATGTCCGTTTTGCATATAGTTAGTCCCGTTGGGTTCGTGAGATTTTTTCGAGTTGAACGGTGGCCTCGGAAAAATTTAACTCGCACCGAGCGAGAAGATAGGACCCGTTATAAATTCGGGTGGAGTAAGGTTTTTTTATTTTAATTAAATTATAAATTTACGTTTTTTACCCCTGAAAAAGTGTAAAGTTGAGGGGTTGTTGTGTAATTTGTGCGAAAGTTGGAGGACCATTTGTAGTGTGAACGCAAACTCAAAACGACAACTCGTTAAAACTGAAACGACCAAATTTGGGAGGAGGTTTATAACGCCCAAATTTGGGAGGAGGTTTAGTATATAAGTATAATATAATATAATATAATATAATAATATAATATAATATAATATAATATAATATAATATAATAATTAATAAATATTCGGTTACAAACATCTATGATAATTAGTAACAAAACATTCATTTAAAGAGTAATAAATAAATAAATATTTCATCTATCCTAAAAAATAGTATTCACTTTATCATTTATATTATCTGAAAATAGTCGTTCACTTTTAGAAAGTGGCTACTACTAAAATATTACTCCCTTCCTCTTAAAAAGAGTGTCTTGTACGATTTTTTTTTTTTTTTTATTTAAGATATGTATGTATGATGTATGTGATATGATAAATGTGAGTTTTGCCTTGGTAAGTTTTATTAGTTGTATCATACGGATATGTACATTGTATTATATGTCTAGTCCATTATTTGTATAATTTGTATTGGTTTGTATTGGTCCATGTTTGTAAAAGCTCATTTATATTTTCTTTAAATTGAGATAATGAGAATGTATCTATCATTTGGGAAATATACCAAACTTTAATCATATGGATATGTACATTGTGTTATATGTCAGCCCATTATTTGTATAACTAGTATTGGTCCATGTTTGTAAAGCCCATTTGTATTCATAGTCTTTATAGTATTGGGGGAGTTGGTACTTGGCTAATAATGATACTAGTCAAAGTATAAAGTTTAGACCGCTCTATGTATTAGACAGTTTGTTATGATAGATGATGTACTAGGTGTGGATCGGAGTTTATATATATATATATATATATATATATATATATATATATATATATATATATATATATATATATATATATATATATGATTTGACGGTATGGGAAAAAAATGTTCTATTATGATAGTGTAGGTTAGGTCGTAAATGAGAGGTGCGGTGATCACAAAACTTTTTCTTGTTTGTTAGTAAATAACTAGTTGTGGAGCTCTCGCTTCGCGTCGGGGGCTCCGTTTTGAATGCGAGTTAAAAAAAAAAAAGTCTTGATCTATTTTGTAAAAAAGAATTTTTTTCGACATCTAACATTGAAGGGTTGTTCCTTTTGTGAAAGTTGCTTCTTTTAGCGTTTTCTTTTTAAAGTTAGTTGATCTATTTTGTAAAAAGAATGTTTTTCGACATCTTTTGGTAGCATTGAAGGGTTGTTCCTTTTATGAAAGTTGTCTATTTTATCGTTGAGGAAAAAAAAAGGTAGTTGGTTTTTTTGTAAAAACAAATTTTTTTCGACATCTTTTGGTAACATTGAAAAGTTGGTTCTTTTACGAAAGTTGCTTCTTTTATTGTTGGAGACAAAAAAAAAAGGTGAAATGACGAAAATAAAAAAATAAAAGATATTTAATTTTAAAACTAAAATAAACAGTACATAACTGAGAGAAACTTAATAAACTTGATAGAAGGCGTGAGATTATATTTTACAGTTTGGGCCAAAAAAGGTCGCATCCTAACGGGTAAAACGTGAAACGGTTTCTAGAGAAGAAATCATCCATGTAGACGAATGAGGGGCCGTCATTTTTTTTTACGAGAATTGGGATATAGCGTAATTTGTATATATTAATTTGAGAAAAAAGTGGATATTGTGTGTTAAATTAAGCTATCACGAATGGATCTCCATGTCGCATTGTATATATTAATTTAAGTCCTCCTAGGTAATCTTAACAGCTGTCTAAAAAAAGAAATTTGAGAAAAGAGTGTATATTGTGTGTTATAATTGATTGTGAACTAGGTTCTATTTAATGATAAAAATATAATTTTATTATTCAACTGTCTCCATATAAAAGAATATTTTTTTTATAAAGTGTTATTAAAATACATAAAAGAATGAAGGCACAAATGCTACAAGAGAGCCTTGTAGCCAAAAAGAATCACCCACGCGACAACATGACTTAAACTCGAACATCACTCACACGGAACAAAAGACCAACCAGTCTAAACAAAATGCCAAGCTATTTTCATCTTCTCCACTTCCTTTGTATCTTTAAATCGAATAGACATAAGCTTCAACCGAACCACATTATAAATCCATTCAAACAACTTCTCCTACGATCGAGCTTTAGCCTTGAAAACTCTACAGTTCCGTTGTTGCTGAAATGTCCCGTTCTTATTGATTAAAAACGTTCCATATTAATTGATTTCGTTGCGAGATTTTGACCTCTATATGAGACGTTTTTCAAAGACTGCATTCATTTTAAAACAAACCATAACTTTTATTTCATCAATAAAGGTTTAAAAAGCTTTACGCAGATTATCAAATAATGATAATCTAAAATATCTTGTTTACACACAACCATTACATAATGGTTTACAATACAAATATGTTACAACAAAATAAGTTTCTTGAATGCAGTTTTTACACAATATCATACAAGCATGGACTCCAAATCTCGTCCTTATTTAAGTATGCGACAGCGGAAGCTCTTAATAATCACCTGAGAATAAACATGCTTAAAACGTCAACAAAAATGTTGGTGAGTTATAGGTTTAACCTATATATATCAAATCATAATAATAGACCACAAGATTTCATATTTCAATACACATCCCATACATAGAGATAAAAATCATTCATATGGTGAACACCTGGTAACCGACATTAACAAGATGCATATATAAGAATATCCCCATCATTCCGGGACACCCTTCGGATATGATATAAATTTCGAAGTACTAAAACATCCGGTACTTTGGATGGGATTTGTTAGGCCCAATAGATCTATCTTTAGGATTCGCGTCAATTAGGGTGTCTGTTCCCTAATTCTTAGATTACCAGACTTAATAAAAAGGGGCATATTCGATTTCGATAATTCAACCATAGAATGTAGTTTCACGTACTTGTGTCTATTTTGTAAATCATTTATAAAACCTGCATGTATTCTCATCCCAAAAATATTAGATTTTAAAAGTGGGACTATAACTCACTTTCACAGATTTTTACTTCGTCGGGAAGTAAGACTTGGCCACTGGTTGATTCACGAACCTATAACAATATATACATATATATCAAAGTATGTTCAAAATATATTTACAACACTTTTAATATATTTTGATGTTTTAAGTTTATTAAGTCAGTTGTCCTCGTTAGTAACCTACAACTAGTTATCCACAGTTAGATGTACAGAAATAAATCGATAAATATTATCTTGAATCAATCCACGACCCAGTGTATACGTATCTCAGTATTGATCACAACTCAAACTATATATATTTTGGAATCAACCTCAACCCTGTATAGCTAACTCCAACATTCACATATAGAGTGTCTATGGTTGTTCCGAAATATATATAGATGTGTCGACATGATAGGTCGAAACATTGTATACGTGTCTATGGTATCTCAAGATTACATAATATACAATACAAGTTGATTAAGTTATTGTTGGAATAGATTTGTTACCAATTTTCACGTAGCTAAAATGAGAAAAATTATCCAATCTTGTTTTACCCATAACTTCTTCATTTTAAATCCGTTTTGAGTGAATCAAATTGCTATGGTTTCATATTGAACACTATTTTATGAATCTAAACAGAAAAAGTATAAGTTTATAGTCGAAAAAATAAGTTACAAGTCATTTTTGTAAAGGTAGTCATTTCAGTCGAAAGAACGACGTCTAGATGACCATTTTAAAAAACATACTTCCACTTTGAGTTTAACCATAATTTTTGGATATAGTTTCATGTTCATAATAAAAATCATTTTCTCAGAATAACAACTTTTAAATCAAAGTTTATCATAGTTTTTAATTAACTAACCCAAAACAGCCCGCGGTGTTACTACGACGGCGTAAATCCGGTTTTACGGTGTTTTTCGTGTCTCCGGGTTTTAAATCATTAAGTTAGCATATCATATAGATATAGAACATGTATTTAGTTTATTTTAAAAGTCAAGTTAGAAGGATTAACTTTTGTTTGCGAACAAGTTTAGAATTAACTAAACTATGTTCTAGTGATTACAAGTTTAAATCTTCGAATAAGATAGCTTTATATGTATAAATCGAATGATGTTATGAACATCATTACTACCTTAAGTTCCTTGGATAAACCTACTAGAAAAGATAAAAATGGATCTATCTTCAACGGATCCTTGGATGGCTCGAAGTTCTTGAAGCAGAATCATGACACGAAAACAAGTTCAAGTAAGATCATCCCTTGAAATAAGATTGTTATAGTTATAGAAATTGAACCAAAGTTTGAATATGATTATTACCTTGTATTAGAATGATAACCTAATGTAAGAAACAAAGATTTCTTGAGGTTGGATGATCACCTTACAAGATTGGAAGTGAGCTAGCAAACTTGAAAGTATTCTTGATTTTATGTAATTAGAACTTGTAGAATATATGAAGAACACTTAGAACTTGAAGATAGAACTTGAGAGAGATCAATTAGATGAAGAAAATTGAAGAATGAAAGTGTTTGTAGGTGTTTTTGGTCGTTGGTGTATGGATTAGATATAAAGGATATGTAATTTTGTTTTCATGTAAATAAGTCATGAATGATTACTCATATTTTTGTAATTTTATGAGATATTTCATGCTAGTTGCCAAATGATGGTTCTCACATGTGTTAGGTGACTCACATGGGCTGATAAGAGCTGATCATTGGAGTGTATATACCAATAGTACATACATCTAAAGGCTGTGTATTGTACGAGTACGAATACGGGTGCATACGAGTAGAATTGTTGATGAAACTTGAACGAGGATGTAATTGTAAGCATTTTTGTTAAGTAGAAGTATTTTGATAAGTGTATTGAATTCTTTCAAAAGTGAATAAATACATATTAAAACACTACATGTATATACATTTTAACTGAGTCGTTAAGTCATCGTTAGTCGTTACATGTAAGTGTTGTTTTGAAACCTTTAGGTTAACGATCTTGTTAAATGTTGTTAACCCAATGTTTATAATATCAAATGAGATTTTAAATTATTATATTATCATAATATTATCATGTATGAATATCTCTTAATATGATATATATACATTAAATGTCTTTACAACGATAATCGTTACATATATGTCTCGTTTAAAAATCATTAAGTTAGTAGTCTTGTTTTTACATATGTAGTTCATTGTTAATATACTTAATGATATGTTTAATTATCATAGTATCATGTTAACTATATATATATATATATCCATATATATGTCATCATATAGTTTTTACAAGTTTTAACGTTCGTGAATCACCGGTCAACTTGGGTGGTCAATTGTCTATATGAAACATATTTCAATTAATCAAGTCTTAACAAGTTTGATTGCTTAACATGTTGGAAACATTTAATCATGTAAATATCAATCTCAATTAATATATATAAACATGGAAAAGTTCGGATCACTACAGTACCTACCCGTTAAATAAATTTCGTCCCGAAATTTTAAGCTGTTGAAGGTGTTGACGAATCTTCTGGAAATAGATGCGGGTATTTCTTCTTCATCTGATCTTCACGCTCCCAGGTGAACTCGGGTCCTCTACGAGCATTCCATCGAACCTTAACAATTGGTATCTTGTTTTGCTTAAGTCTTTTAACCTCACGATCCATTATTTCGACGGGTTCTTCGATGAATTGAAGTTTTTCTTTGATTTGGATTTCATCTAACGGAATAGTGAGATCTTCTTTAGCAAAACATTTCTTCAAATTCGAGACGTGGAAAGTGTTATGTACAGCCGCGAGTTGTTGAGGTAACTCAAGTCGGTAAGCTACTGGTCCGACACGATCAATAATCTTGAATGGTCCAATATACCTTGGATTTAATTTCCCTCGTTTACCAAATCGAACAACGCCTTTCCAAGGTGCAACTTTAAGCATGACCATCTCTCCAATTTCAAATTCTATATCTTTTCTTTTAATGTCAGCGTAGCTTTTTTGTCGACTTTGGGCGGTTTTCAACCGTTGTTGAATTTGGATGATCTTCTCGGTAGTTTCTTGTATAATCTCCGGACCCGTAATCTGTCTATCCCCCACTTCACTCCAACAAATCGAAGACCTGCACTTTCTACCATAAAGTGCTTCAAACGGTGCCATCTCAATGCTTGAATGGTAGCTGTTGTTGTAGGAAAATTCTGCTAACGGTAGATGTCGATCCCAACTGTTTTCGAAATCAATAACACATGCTCGTAGCATGTCTTCAAGCGTTTGTATCGTCCTTTCGCTCTGCCCATCAGTTTGTGGATGATAGGCAGTACTCATGTCTAGACGAGTTCCTAATGCTTGCTGTAATGTCTGCCAGAATCTTGAAATAAATCTACCATCCCTATCAGAGATAATAGAGATTGGTATTCCATGTCTGGAGACGACTTCCTTCAAATACAGTCGTGCTAACTTCTCCATCTTGTCATCTTCTCTTATTGGCAGGAAGTGTGCTGATTTGGTGAGACGATCAACTATTACCCAAATAGTATCAAAACCACTTGCAGTCCTTGGCAATTTAGTGATGAAATCCATGGTAATGTTTTCCCATTTCCATTCCGGGATTTCAGATTGTTGAAGTAGACCTGATGGTTTCTGATGCTCAGCTTTGACCTTAGAACACGTCAAACATTCTCCTACGTATTTAGCAACATCGGCTTTCATACCCGGCCACCGAAAATGTTTCTTGAGATCCTTGTACATCTTTCCCGTTCCAGGATGTATTGAGTATCTGGTTTTATGAGCTTCTCTAAGTACCATTTCTCTCATATCTCCAAATTTTGGTACCCAAATCCTTTCAGCCCTATACCGGGTTCCGTCTTCCCGAATATTAAGATGCTTCTCCGATCCTTTGGGTATTTCATCCTTTAAATTTCCCTCTTTTAAAACTCCTTGTTGCGCCTCCTTTATTTGAGTAGTAAGGTTATTATGAATCATTATATTCATAGATTTTACTCGAATGGGTTCTCTGTCCTTCCTGCTCAAGGCATCGGCTACCACATTTGCCTTCCCCGGGTGGTAACGAATCTCCAAGTCGTAATCATTCAATAATTCAATCCACCTACGCTGCCTCATATTCAGTTGTTTCTGATTAAATATGTGTTGAAGACTTTTGTGGTCGGTATATATAATACTTTTGACCCCATATAAGTAGTGCCTCCAAGTCTTTAATGCAAAAACAACCGCGCCTAATTCCAAATCATGCGTCGTATAATTTTGTTCGTGAATCTTCAATTGTCTAGACGCATAAGCAATCACCTTCGTTCGTTGCATTAATACACAACCGAGACCTTGCTTTGATGCGTCACAATAAATCATAAAATCATCATTCCCTTCAGGCAATGACAATATAGGTGCCGTCGTTAGCTTTTTCTTCAATAACTGAAACGCTTTCTCTTGTTCATCATTCCATTAAAATTTCTTCCCTTTATGCGTTAATGCAGTCAAGGGTTTTGCTATTCTGGAAAAGTCTTGGATGAACCTTCTGTAGTAACCAGCTAGTCCTAAAAACTGGCGTATGTGTTTCGGAGTTTTCGGGGTTTCCCACTTTTCAACAGTTTCTATCTTTGCCGGATCCACCTTAATACCTTCTTTGTTCACTATGTGACCGAGGAATTGAACTTCTTCCAACCAAAATGCACACTTTGAAAACTTAGCGTACAATTCTTCCTTCCTCAATACTTCTAACACCTTTCTCAAATGTTCACCGTGTTCTTGGTCATTCTTTGAGTAAATAAGTATGTCATCAATGAAAACAATGACAAACTTGTCAAGGTATGGTCCACACACTCGGTTCATAAGGTCCATGAACACAGCTGGTGCATTAGTTAAACCAAACAGCATGACCATAAACTCGTAATGACCGTAACGTGTTCTGAAAGCAGTCTTTGGAATATCATCTTCTTTCACCCGCATTTGATGATACCCGGAACGTAAGTCAATCATTGAATAAACAGACGAGCCTTGTAGTTGATCAAATAAGTCGTCGATTCTCGGTAGTGGGTAGCGGTTCTTGATGGTAAGTTTGTTCAACTCTCGGTAGTCGATACACAGCCTGAATGTACCATCTTTCTTCTTGACAAACAAAACAGGAGCTCCCCACGGTGATGTGCTTGGACGAATGAAACCACGCTCTAAAAGTTCTTGTAATTGGCTTTGCAGTTCTTTCATCTCGCTGGGTGCGAGTCTGTAAGGAGCACGAGCTATTGGTGCAGCTCCTGGTACAAGATCTATTTGAAATTCAACGGATCGATGTGGGGGTAATCCCGGTAATTCTTTCGGAAATACATCGGGAAATTCTTTTGCAATGGGAACATCATTGATGCTCTTTTCTTCAGTTTGTACTTTCTCGACGTGTGCTAGAACAGCATAGCAACCTTTTCTTATTAGTTTTTGTGCCTTCAAATTACTAATAAGATGTAGCTTCGTGTTTCCCTTTTCTCCGTACACCATTAAGGGTTTTCCTTTTTCTCGTATAATGCGAATTGCATTTTTGTAACAAACGATCTCTGCTTTCACTTCTTTCAACCAGTCCATACCGATTATCACATCAAAACTCCCTAACTCTACTGGTATCAAATCAATCTTAAATGTTTCGCTAACCAGTTTAATTTCTCGATTCCGACATATATTATCTGCTGAAATTAATTTACCATTTGCTAATTTGAGTAAAAATTTACTATCCAAAGGCGTCAATGGACAACTTAATTTAGCACAAAAATCTCTACTCATATAGCTTCTATCCGCACCCGAATCAAATAAAACGTAAGCAGATTTATTGTCAATAAGAAACGTACCCGTAACAAGCTCCGGGTCTTCCTGTGCCTCTGCCGCATTAATATTGAAAACTCTTCCGCGGCCTTGTCCATTCGTGTTCTCCTGGTTCGGGCAATTTCTAATAATGTGGCCCGGTTTTTCACATTTATAACAAACTACATTGGCATAACTTGCTCCGACACTACTTGCTCCGCCATTACTCATTCCGTCACCATTTGTTCCTTTCGTTCTATTAACCCCTGGTCCGTAGACCTCACACTTCATCGCGCTATGACCATTTCTTTTACACTTGTTGCAAAATTTGGTGCAGAACCCCGAGTGATACTTTTCACACCTTTCGCATAGCTGCTTCTGATTGTTGTTGTTGTTGCGGTTATTATTGTTGTTGGGATGATTGTTGTAGTTGCTGTTGTTGTTGTTGTTGTTATTGGGCCGTTTGTTGTAGTTGCGATTGATGTTGCGATTGTTGGGATAATTGTTGCGATTATTGTTGTAATTGCTGTTGTTGTTGTATTGGTGATTCTTATCACCGTTTTCCTCCCACTTTCTTTTGACTTGCTTCACATTGGCCTCTTCAGCAGTCTGTTCTTTAATTCTTTCTTCAATATGGTTCACTAGTTTGTGAGCCATTCTGCATGCCTGTTGTATGGAGGCGGGCTCGTGTGAACTTATATCTTCTTGGATTCTTTTTGGTAATCCTTTCACAAACGCGTCGATCTTCTCTTCCTCATCTTCGAATGCTCCCGGACACAATAGGCACAATTCTGTGAATCGTATTTCGTACGTGGTAATATCAAATCCTTGGGTTCGTAACCCTCTAAGTTCTGTCTTGAGCTTATTGACCTCGGTTCTGGGACGGTACTTCTCGTTCATCAAGTGCTTGAATGCTGACCACTGTAGTGCATACGCATCGTCTTGTCCCACTTGCTCTATATAGGTATTCCACCATGTTAACGCAGAACCTGTGAAGGTATGCGTAGCGTACTTCACTTTGTCCTCTTCAGTACACTTACTTATGGCAAACACCGATTCGACCTTCTCGGTCCACCGTTTCAATCCGATCGGTCCTTCGGTTCCATCAAATTCCAAAGGTTTGCAGGCAGTGAATTCTTTGTCGGTGCATCCTACACGATTTCCTGTACTGCTAGATCCAAGGTTATTGTTGGTATGTAGCGCAGCCTGTACTGCGGCTATGTTTGAAGCTAGAAAAGTACGTAATTCCTCTTCATTCATATTCACGGTGTGTCGAGTAGTCGGTGCCATTTCCTTCAAAATAGTCAAATGGAACAAGTTAATCATACAGAATATTAAGAGTAGTTAATAGTATTTCGTAGCATAATATGAACTCATTTATAAAAGCTTTTTCTTCATATTAGCGTTTTATAAGTTTAAATTCGGGTAGTACCTACCCGTTAAGTTCATACTTAGTAGCTAATATACAATTCAACTACTACAATTCTATATGAAAAACTGATTATAATAATATTTCGCGTTCAAACTTTTACACAATATTTTACAAACTTACAATACCGCTTATTTTACATATAGCTTGAAATATAGCACACAATAAATTTGATACAAGATGGTTGTGAAGATAATTCTAGCTAGTACACAAGTCGTTCAGCAAAGGCAATAAAGACACGTAATTCATACGTCCAGAAATAAGTCATGCATTCTGGTTTTACTAGGATTACTTCCCATCCTTGGTCTTGTGGAACATAACCGTTATGGCCGTTGATAATACATCGTGTTGTAACGTCGTCAAAGGGACGAGGGTTACGTAATGTCCAACAGTCCCGTAACAATCTAAAAACCTCATTTCTTACCCCAATTACCGACTCCGTCACTTGTGGGAACGTTTTGTTTAATAGTTGTAGGCCGATGTTCTTGTTCTCACTTTGGTGAGAAGCGAACATTACTAATCCGTAAGCATAACATGCTTCTTTATGTTGCATGTTAGCCGCTTTTTCTAAATCACGAAGTCCAATATTCGGATATATTGAGTCAAAATAATTTCTTAACCCATTGCGTCAAATAGCATTTGGGTTCCCCGCAATATATGCGTCAAAGTAAACACATCGTAACTTATGGATTTCCCAATGTGATATCCCCCATCTTTCGAACGAAAGCCTTCTATAAACCAAGGCATTCTTGGAACGTTCTTCGAATGTCTTACAAACTGATCTCGCCTTAAATAGTTGTGCCGAAGAATTCTGACCGACTCTAGACAAGATTTCATCAATCATGTCTCCGGGTAGGTCTCTTAAAATATTGGGTTGTCTATCCATTTTGTGTTTTTATACTGTAAAATAGACAAGAGTTAGATTCATAAAAAAAAATACTTATTAATACAAGTAATTTTTACATATATCATAAAGCATAAGCACACTATATTACATATATTACACCACACGAATACAACTATCTTATTCCGACTCGCTTGTTTCTTCTTCTTCGGTTTTGGTTCGTTTTGCCAAGTTTCTAGGGATATATGATGTTCCCCTAATACGAGCCGTCGTTTTCCACATTGGTTTAGAAAAACTTGGTGGTTTAGAGGTTCCCGGGTCATTGTTACAACTTAAGGACTTCGGGGGTTGACGATACATATAAAGTTCATTGGGGTTGGAATTAGATTTCTCTATTTTTATGCCCTTTCCCTTATTATTTTCTTTTGCCTTTTTAAATTCAGTTGGGGTAATTTCTATAACATCATCGAAATTCTCGTCGGAATCCGATTCATCGGAGAATTGGTAATCCTCCCAATATTTTGCTTCCTTGGCGGAAACACCATTGACCATAATTAACCTTGGTCGGTTGGTTGAGAATTTTCTTTTACTTAACCGTTTTATTATTTCCCCCACCGGTTCTATTTCTTCATCCGGTTCCGATTCTTCTTCCGGTTCCGATTCTTCTTCCGGTTCCGACTCTTCTTCCGGTTCCTCTTCGGGAACTTGTGAATCAGTCCACGAATCATTCCAATTTACATTTGACCCTTCATTATTATTAGGTGAGTCAATGGGACTTGTTCTAGAGGTAGACATCTATCACATAATATCAAACGCGTTAAGAGATTAATATATCACATAATATTCACATGTTAAAAATATATAGTTTCCAACAAAATTTGTTAAGCAATCATTTTTCAAGTAAACATGGTCGAAGTCCAGACTCACTAATGCATCCTAACAAACTCGATAAGACACACTAATGCAAAACTCTGGTTCTCTAAGACCAACGCTCGGATACCAACTGAAATGTCCCGTTATTATTGATTAAAAACGTTCCATATTTATTGATTTCGTTGCGAGGTTTTGACCTCTATATGAGACGTTTTTCAAAGACTGCATTCATTTTAAAACAAACCATAACCTTTATTTCATCAATAAAGGTTTAAAAAGCTTTACGTAGATTATTAAATAATGATAATCTAAAATATCCTGTTTACACACGACCATTACATAATGGTTTACAATACAAATATGTTACAACAAAATAAGTTTCTTGAATGCAGTTTTTACACAATATCATACAAGCATGGACTCCAAATCTCGTCCTTATTTAAGTATGCGACAGCGGAAGCTTTTAATAATCACCTGAGAATAAACATGCTTAAAACGTCAACAAAAATGTTGGTGAGTTATAGGTTTAACCTATATATATCAAATCATAATAATAGACCACAAGATTTCATATTTCAATACACATCCCATACATAGAGATAAAAATCATTCATATGGTGAACACCTGGTAACCGACATTAACAAGATGCATATATAAGAATATCCCCCTCATTCCGGGACACCCTTCGGATATGATATAAATTTCGAAGTACTAAAGCATCTGGTACTTTGGATGGGGTTTGTTAGGCCCAATAGATCTATCTTTAGGATTCGCGTCAATTAGGGTGTCTGTTCCCTAATTCTTAGATTACCAGACTTAATAAAAAGGGGCATATTCGATTTCGATAATTCAACCATAGAATGTAGTTTCACGTACTTGTGTCTATTTTGTAAATCATTTATAAAACCTGCATGTATTCTCATCCCAAAAATATTAGATTTTAAAAGTGGGACTATAACTCACTTTCACAGATTTTTACTTCGTCGGGAAGTAAGACTTGGCCACTGGTTGATTCACGAACCTATAACAATATATACATATATATCAAAGTATGTTCAAAATATATTTACAACACTTTTAATATATTTTGATGTTTTAAGTTTATTAAGTCAGCTGTCCTCGTTAGTAACCTGCAACTAGTTGTTCACAGTTAGATGTACAGAAATAAATCGATAAATATTATCTTGAATCAATCCACGACCCAGTGTATACGTATCTCAGTATTGATCACAACTCAAACTATATATATTTTGGAATCAACCTCAACCCTGTATAGCTAACTCCAACATTCACATATAGAGTGTCTATGGTTGTTCCGAAATATATATAGATGTGTCGACATGATAGGTCAAAACATTGTATACGTGTCTATGGTATCTCAAGATTACATAATATACAATACAAGTTGATTAAGTTATTGTTGGAATAGATTTGTTACCAATTTTCACGTAGCTAAAATGAGAAAAATTATCCAATCTTGTTTTACCCATAACTTCTTCATTTTAAATCCGTTTTGAGTGAATCAAATTGCTATGGTTTTATATTGAACTCTATTTTATGAATATAAATAGAAAAAGTATAATTTTATAGTCGGAAAAATAAGTTACAAGTCGTTTTTGTAAAGGTAGTCATTTCAGTCGAAAAAACTACGTCTAGATGACCATTTTAGAAAACATACTTCCACTTTGAGTTTAACCATAATTTTTGGATATAGTTTCATGTTCATAATAAAAATCATTTTCTCAGAATAACAACTTTTAAATCAAAGTTTATCATAGTTTTTAATTAACTAACCCAAAACAACCCGCGGTGTTACTACGACGGCGTAAATCCGGTTTTACGGTATTTTTCGTGTCTCCAGGTTTTAAATCATTAAGTTAGCATATCATATAGATATAGAACATGTGTTTAGTTGATTTTAAAAGTCAAGTTAGAAGGATTAACTTTTGTTTGCGACAAGTTTAGAATTAACTAAACTATGTTCTAGTGATTACAAGTTTAAACCTTCGAATAAGATAGCTTTATATGTATGAATCAAATGATGTTATGAGCATCATTACTACCTTAAGTTCCTTAGATAAACCTACTAGAAAAGAGAAAAATGGATCTAGCTTCAACGGATCCTTGGATGGCTCGAAGTTCTTGAAGCAGAATCATGACACGAAAACAAGTTCAAGTAAGATCATCACTTGAAATAAGATTGTTATAGTTATAGAAATTGAAGCAAAGTTTGAATATGATTATTACCTTGTATTAGAATGATAACCTAATGTAAGAAATAAAGATTTCTTGAGGTTGGATGATCACCTTACAAGATTGGAAGTGAGCTAGCAAACTTGAAAGTATTCTTGATTTTATGTAACTAGAACTTGTAGAATATATGAAGAACACTTAGAACTTGAAGATAGAACTTGAGAGAGATCAATTAGATGAAGAAAATTGAAGAATTAAAGTGTTTGTAGGTGTTTTTGGTCGTTGGTGTATGGATTAGATATAAAGGATATGTAATTTTGTTTTCATGTAAATAAGTCATGAATGATTACTCATATTTTTGTAATTTTATGAGATATTTCATGCTAGTTGCCAAATGATGGTTCCCACATGTGTTAGGTGACTCACATGGGCTGCTAAGAGCTGATCATTGGAGTGTATATACCAATAGTACATACATCTAAAAGCTGTGTATTGTACGAGTACGAATACGGGTGCATACGAGTAGAATTGTTGATGAAACTTGAACGAGGATGTAATTGTAAGCATTTTTGTTAAGTAGAAGTATTTTGATAAGTGTATTGAAGTCTTTCAAAAGTGTATAAATGCATATTAAAACACTACATGTATATACATTTTAACTGAGTCGTTAAGTCATCGTTAGTCGTTACATGTAAGTGTTGTTTTGAAACCTTTAGGTTAACGATCTTGTTAAATGTTGTTAACCCAATGTTTATAATATCAAATGAGATTTTAAATTATTATATTATCATGATATTATCATGTATGAATATCTCTTAATATGATATATATATACATTAAATGTCTTTACAACGATAATCGTTACATATATGTCTCGTTTAAAAATCATTAAGTTAGTAGTCTTGTTTTTACATATGTAGTTCATTGTTAATATACTTAATGATATGTTTACTTATCATAGTATCATGTTAACTATATATATATCCATATATATGTCATCATATAGTTTTTACAAGTTTTAACGTTCGTGAATCACCGGTCAACTTGGGTGGTCAATTGTCTATATGAAACATATTTCAATCAATCAAGTCTTAACAAGTTTGATTGCTTAACATGTTGGAAACATTTAATCATGTAAATATCAATCTCAATTAATATATATAAACATGGAAAAGTTCGGGTCACTACAGTTGCCATAAGTAGTAAACTGATGCAGCAAAGCAAAGCTTTGCAACCACAACTTGAGATAAATTCCGAGCAGCCACTTGAATTAAGCTACCACGAATGGACCTCCATGTCGCATTGTCAACCAGAATCCGAATCAACTGCTTGACTTTGTCCTAAACCTTCATATAGACATTGCATTCGAGGAAAACATGGTCATGCGAGTCTTGAGTTTGCTTACATAGAGGACATAAGAGAGTGCCTCCACTTGGGTTATCCTGCGTCTTCATTTTATTTTGCGTCTTGAGCCTTTCACTCATAAATAGCCACATAATAAAAGCATGACGAGGGATGCATTACGAATACCAAACCACCTGAAACCAATCAACTTTTAAAGCTCTAGGCCGTATACTTTCCCATACGATAGTAACAAAGAATTTATGGTAATTACCATCATGACCCACCCACTTGGTCACATCATTAGAATCGTTGAAACTGGGAGGATTCAGACCCTGTGGCAAGGTGTAATTTCACATTCCATTGGTTTGGCCAAATAAATTGTGACCCCTGAACAAATCATGGACTAAAGCATTGCTATTTGACCCAATCCCGTGGATATCCCTTTGAGATATAAACGCATCTAGAGGCCCACATGTACTCCAGTTGTCTGACCAAGCAAAATTTGAGATTCCATTGCCTATCAGATGCTTGAAAAAATTACGAACCATGGGCTTAATTCTCAAGATCTTACGACAACTCCAGCTCGAATCTCCTAAAAATGGAACATCCCAAAAACTTCTGCCATTCAATTTATATATTTGGATCCACCTTACCCATAAAGAGTCCTTGTTCGTTAGGCTTCGCCAAATATGCGCAGTCATAAGGGAAATATTTGAGTATTTAAAACGCTTCAAACTGAGACCACCCTCATCTTTCAAAAGACATAAATCATCTCATTTAACTTTCGCTTTTTCTTTTTACATTTCTCCTTGGCACAAAAGAAACCCGCAATGGAATTTTTCTATATCTTTAATAATAGCTTCGGGAAGAATAAAAAACTGAAGACCAATATGCTTGCATAGAGGTTAATACGGATTTAATAAGTTGCATTCGTCGAGTAAATGATAGGAAATTGTTTTTCAAATATTCAAAATTGTTCTTAACCCGCTCAACCAAAACTTTGCAATCCTGATACATTAATCTCGAAGAAAGCAAAGGCACTCCAAGATACCGTACCGGTAAATTACCTTCATCAAACGGTAAGATTGATAAGATTTAAGCTTTGACTACCAAAGAAACGTTTAAGAAAAAGGCAGTACTCTTAGGGAGACTTGGAACCAGTCTCGAGCATCTCTTGAATTCCTCAAGAGAATCACGAATAACAAACACCAAATTAATGTCCCCAAGAGCAAACATAAACAAATCATCTGCGAAACAAAGACTGATAAATCAAATTCGATCACATCTTGGATGAAATTTAAAATGATCATCACGCCGGATATTCCCATTAATCATCAAATTTAGGACCTGCATCACAAGCATAGACAATAGACCTAAGGTCACCTTGACGGAGACTTCTTTTTCCTTTAAAATAAAAGTGAAGATACCCATTAATGAAAATAGAATAAGACTTTGTAGAAACACGATTCATTATCCATCTAACCATCTTCATAAGGAATCCAAAACAAATAAGCATAACCTCACGAAAATTCCAATTCACTGTAGTGTAAGCTTTCTGGATGTCAACCTTAAATGCACATTTTGAAACACCTCTATTCAAATGATAGTTCTTTATGAATTCTTGAAACACCTCTATACGAATGGATATAATTTGCACAGCTAATAAAAATAAGCCACGTGAAACAAATGCACGTCGCTCTTCCCGTTGGATTCTAACTGACACCCCACCACACCCACTTCGAACGTCGTGTATCGTGAAAGTGTAGTGTGGCTTTTGCGCCACATGACTTATTTTCATTGGGATAATGTTTTGTCCTGACGAGGACGTCAGGAGTTTAAATGGGGGAGTTTATAATAACGCTTTGCACATCCTATTGTGAAAGAATTATGAGTCTTTTATAAGCATAAAATAGTGTTTAACTAATATCTCCAACCATGGTTTTAGTTAAAACATGGAGATCTCAGTTAGACCACTGATTTAGCTTATGATGAGCGATTGACTTCCGGGTTATGACGGGCATGGGCCTCGTGTATCTCTTGGGGCCGATTCGAGGGTCGTTTCATTAATTGTGATAAAAACCTGCAATTCAAAGTGCCGGTAATCCAGTTCATCATGAAAAAAAGTAAACATTTTGAGTTGGATTAGTACATTGTAAAAGAGAAAGTTAATAGTGGCATTTTAAAAAATTTGAAGGTAGAAGCAAATCTTAGTATAGCAGATTTATTTACAAAATTTATTAATAGCTCTCAACATCATTTACTTTGTCACAAGTCAATTATGTTTGATATTTTTGTTAACTAAAATTGTGGGGGAGTATTGAATGATCTAATTAAGTTAGATTGTACAATCTTAATTAGTTGATTTAATTACTCCTAACTTCAGCTAGTTAAGTGTAGGACTTGTGATGAAATAATAATAACTGGAAAGGATTAGTTATGCAAGAGTGTGACAGTAGAGGGGTTAAAGTTGTACAAACTAAAACTTGAAGGTTGCTGGAACTAATTTGGATTATTATATAAGTGAATGTCATTATTCGTTTATTACATTGTATCATTATTGTTATCAACTAGATCATTCTCCATGCTTTCTTTTTTAGAACAACAATATGTTCACGAAGAAGCTTGAACTTCTAATCTCTTTGGTTGAGAGGATCTTTGAATACCGCTAGACTATAAGCCCTTTGGTATTCTATGTGCTTTCTTATTCACTAATTTAGATTTGATGTATTTTGTTCCCAAGATCAAATCTCTTGATTCTTGGTATATTGCGTTTCCCATTTCGGTTTACATTCGAAATATTGTTTTTGTATAATTTACAAACTCTTATTTCAAGAAAAGAATTTGGATTGATTCAAGATTAATTGATTGGAACTGTTGTTGCTTGATTAAGCTTAAATCGGTATGTACTTTTTGTTGAGATAATCGGTTAATGAGTGTCCCACATCGGATATGAGAAGAAACACATATATGTTTATAAGCTTAAGAGAAACCTCCATCTATCACCAATTGATTTTAAAGCACCAGGGAACTCTTGGGCTTATGTGTAGGACATGTTGTTGGGCCTAAAATGATCCTATAAGTGATATCAGAGATAGGCGGCATGAGTGTAATTAATGTGGCAGCAGGGGTTCAAATCGGGGTTACTTTGGACGTGAGAGGTCGTGGGTCAGTGAAAAATCAAGATGTAAATGAACGTGTCCGGAATTAGTCATGTTATATGATACAAGTGCATGAATAAATAGATGAAGACGTTGAGTAAGGGGGCAGAGCTTGAAGAGCGAAGAGAGCTGCGCTAGCCTCTTACGTCTTTCAGCAGCAAGCTACATCGATTAAGGGGGTGAATGTTGTAGAGAATCGATTAATGGGTGTTCCCGTGTCGAATATGAGAAATTGAGAAGTAACAAATTGTGATGACCCATCCAAATCCATTTGGATGAATACATCATTCATCGATTTCACAGTGAGGTACTGACCTCTATATGATACGTTTTGTAAACATTGCATTCTTTTGAAAAGGCACACCATAATTGAATATCAAATTCCAAGGTTTTTGACGATTGATGATTTCTACATATAGACAATCACCGTAATTAATAGTTTACAATACTACATCGGTTGATAATGCAGTCAAAATAAGATACATGGTGATGATTTTGTGAATGCAATGTTTTCTCGAATAAAGCATGTATCACTCCATGCACATAGCTTGTATCACATATAAGCAAATAGCGGAAGAGACTTCTAGGAACCTGAGAATAAACATGCTTAAAAGTGTCAACACAAAGGTTGGTGAGTTCATAGTTTTAATGTTGCGCATAATCTGTATATAAAGGTGGATCACAAGATTTCAGTTGTTTCATCCAGAAACGTTTATCAAAATATTCTACAAGATTGAGCACCATGGTAACTAAACTTAACGTATATATAATAAGTACCCCTGTTTTAACATACATGAAACTAACATGTACAATACACGCAAACCAACGTGTACTAAACTCAAATAGCATACGTCTGTTTTATAGTTCAGGCTAGGGTTTCTATACCTGGAACAGACAGGGATGTCAAACCCTATGGATCCATATACAACTATTCGCGCCCACCTATTCTTATAACTAGCAGCTACTAGTTACCAAAGTTAAGGGATTTTCAGTTTAAACTCAGTGTAGAATTAAGTATGTACTTGTATCCATTGCGTTTAAAATAAATTGCATGCATTCTCAGCCCAAAAATATAGATTTCAAAAGCAATTAAAAAGGGAGCATATGAAACTCACCTTAGCAGCACATAAGGTCATTCACCGAAATGTGACCGAAACTCGGAATGCAAAATAACCGTAGATCTCAACCTAGAGAACATATGTTGGTCAATACATGTCTAACAAGCTAGGTCAGGTCATAGTGTATCATAATCCTAATGCTCGAGACCGACATGCAAAAGTTAATAAAAAGTTATCTCAAAAGTCAACCTGACCCAATATGATCTTTAAATCTATACATGTTTATTAACATAGTATAAGTCTTGATAATTGAACGAATTTATAGTTTATCAAACTTAAAATATTATTTATTTCAGGAGCTATGTTATATTTGAATTGTCATGGCAATCGAACATATTTTACTATTTCACATAGTTTTTCAATACTTGTTGTAACGACCCGGAAAATTTCGACTAATTTTAAACCAAACTCTCGATACGATAGTGTAATTTTAACACGATAAGCAAAGTCTGCTAAGTTGAGTCTCAAAAAGTTTGAACTGTTTCATGGATTCAATTGACCTCGACCAGTTTCGATGATTCACGAACAATTAATTGTATATAGTTTGTGTGTGTGTGTGTGTGTCTATATATATATATATATATATATATATATATATATATATATATATATATATATATATATATATATATATATATATATATATATATATAATTAAAAATGTAATTTGAAATATTAAATGTTGTTGTTATATGTAATTATGTGATAAAAATATTTTTACCTTTTTAGATCAAATTTTAGTACTCCGTACATAGCAATTGGAACAGAAAATAAATAATTATTGAACCCTTTTTGATCAGGTTTTAAACAGTTAATGAGTGAAATAATTAATTATATTTAATCTAAAAGTTTGAGATTTTTAAGAACACTTTTATACAACAACTGTTTAGCAATGGACACGATATAGCACTCCGCGAATTGAAAATATCTAACCGTCGGCACAAAAATTAAAAATGGTTCACGGATGATTTCCTGTCAACTTCCACATGCTTCTTTCATTATTGTATGTATTATATTATTAATTATTAAGTATTATTATATTATTATTATTAATTTAATATCACTGTTTTTTTTCTTTTCACCTGACCACACCATCTTCCTAGCATCTAAAATCTATTTATCTATAGCTATACATATGTTTATTGAAATGCATATTGAAGTTTTACACTAAACATAACCCACATCTTTTTCTTCCTTCTATTTCTTGTCGACCACCATTCGATACTTCTTATTTTCTGTATCTCATCATGAGCCATCCCCATCATGTCGATCACCACCACGGTTATAACAACCATCGAACCACAATAATTATCATCCTCACCACCTTTCTTAATGAAACCCACCATAGTCAATCTTCAACACCCATGATCATAAAACCATAACCTGCTACAAGTTTACTATGATCAAGTGATGGTTCTACTGTTGCCGAGCATCATCATGGAATCATTCATGTTAATGTCCGTAAACCACACAAAACCACATCACTGTTCTGCGACTCTAATTGTCACCATTCATTAATCAAAACCAAACACCAAGTTTATTTCTTGTATGATCACGAGCTCGAAACCAAAACACCATTTGATCGATTTTTCCAGCTACTTGCTATCGTCGACCCAAAACAAACCCACACCATCGACTATTGTCGATACCACACAAACTAAACACCTAACCTTTATTTTTCTCACTATTAGGATATTCGACAACCACCTTTGGTTTCTAATTCTTGTTCTCTTTCATTACCGTACACCATTCGACCACCATGAAACCGACTTCCTTCCTTCTTCCCTTCGTCAACCCACTGCCACATCCACCTCCTTCTACCCACTTGTACTTACGAAAACCACTATCTTTAAAACTATAACAACTACCTAAATCATCACCATACTCATTACTACTTCTGTTATGATTACACCATTTCCACCATTTCCACCATATTACCTTCCAACCCCTAAATCACCTCCTTCTAACCACTTGTATTTAGGTATAACCTTCTAGTGCCACTCCTGTTATACTATTCTTATTCGACACCACGCTAAAACCAAACATCCCATAGCTTTTACTAGTTTCGATATTCTTGTTTTGGGTTATCAAAGCAACGAATTTTTTTTAATGATTGTGGGGCGGGACAAACATGCAAGTAAAAGGTGATATTAATGGAATGTGGGTCTATGGGAAACACAAAACTACACGTACACTTTTCTTTTATGCATACAACCACTTTTACAATCCAACAAAAACACATACATACAATCGGCTATTTATATTTATAGTTGGGCCGATGCATATTTTAGTCCATGAACTTGTGATGGGCCGAGATTAAGACTATATATTTGGGCCGAGAAGTCCATTGATGAGGGTTAAAAGATGATTGTTGATGAATCGTGAAAATGAAACCGTCATCCTTAAGTTTCTGCTGTAAACGTTTTTATAAAAAAAAAATTTCAACTGACAACGAAGGAAACAATAAAAACGATGATGAAAAGGTTAGATGATAGAAATGATGTTTATGTTATATGATTATGCGTATGATTATAATTATAATTAAGTTATGATTATGATTATGATGATGAAGAGATGATATTGTTATGATCATGATGATGAAGAGATGATGTTGTTATGATCTTGATGGATGATGATAATCGAATCAGTTTATAAATATATGGATTTAGATTGGGAATTAAATTAGAAAAGTTTAGCGGAGCAGTTGGTTAGGCGTGTTGTGTTGATGAACGAGAGGTCTCGGGTTCGAGCCTGAGAAGTAGCCTTTTTTTTATAGAAAAGAGAAGAAGAAGAAGAAGAAGAAGAAGAAGAAGAAGAGGAAACAGTTAAGAGGTTAAATAAATTTACGTATGGTTATTATCAGAAGATACTAAATAGAGGAGTGGTTGTGGTGTTATCGGGACGTCGCGGGTTCAAACCCGGACTTGGGCATTTTTTTTAGAACTACTCCTTTGAGGTAGTTTACTAAGTACTCATTATTATTATTATTATTATTATTATTATTATTATTATTATTATTATTATTATTATTATTATTATTATTATTATTATTATTATTATTATCGTCATTTTTAATGTAAGTAATATTATTATTGAAACTAAATTTTGTTTTATAAAAATTATCATATTTATTATTAGAATTATCATTATTATTATTTTTGCCATTACTAATATTACTTTAATATTATTATAACTTTAACAAACAAACGATATATATATATATATACAAAAATATATTTCGTACATATAACATAACAAAAGTAATATTTCTTATTTTAAATATATAAAAAGAATATATGAAACATATATGTTATTAATATAAAAATAATATAACTAATAAATTTATATATATATATAAATTCGTACGATTACAATTATGTGTGTTAATATATATAAATGATATAGGTTCGTGAATCCGATGCCAACCTTGCACTTGATCAGTGCCGTTATATGCATATTTGCTACGAAATGCAGTATTGTGAGTTTCATTTGCTCTCTTTTTAATTGCTTTTGCAATATATATTTTTGGGCTGAGAATACATGCGCTGCTTTTATAAATGTTTACAAAATAGACACAAGTACTTAAAAATATATTCTACGTTGAGTTGTACCACTGGCATATTTCCCTGTAGCTTGATAACTACTATTTACATGGGTATTGTAAACGCGAATCCTGTTGATAGATCTATCGGGCCTGACAACCCCAACCAGACTGGACGACCAGTATTCAACGGTTGCACAGTACTTCGTTTTGGTGACTACACTTGGTACGGTGTAGTGAGATTTCATAATAAAGGGAATATGCGACGTTGATTAAATGTTAAGTATGATTACCAAGTGCTCAACCACTTAGAATGCTTTACATACACTTGCGAGTGTATTATGTTTATGATTATGAAATCTTGTGGTCTATTAACATATTGAAATGATTGTTATGATAACCTATGAACTCACCAACCTTTTGGTTGACACTTTAAAGCATGTTTATTCTCAGGTACGAATTAAGTCTTCCGCTGTGCATTTGCTCAATATAAGGACATTACTTGGAGCCGATCATCGCAATGGGGCCAAATGTTGTTGACTTCGTCCAGGTGGATTAGGACGGGTCCTTTCACTTGTAAAATCAGATTATAGTGTTTATAAAGCTTTAAAATATGATAAAACAGTCAACTTGACAATTGTTCAACGAGACGTGCCTTATATAAGAATTCATTTACTCGACTAATAATATTTGGAAATTCAATTTATCAATCTCATAAACAAGTTGTTTAAATATCAATTTACAGTTTCAAACACAATTTCAATTAATATTAATCATAATTCAGTTGACCATAACTTTTAATCCGTTTCTCGAAAACACACGATTTCTAAATGAAAAGTTATTAATTTTTCGACAGCTTTTCAACGACATGCATATCATATACCTTATATCAATAACATATGTATCAAATTCGTGATTCATCATAAACTATCTAACGACAAAATTAAAGCATACAAGTATGCATAAACATATATACTCGAGCACTAGACATGGATACACTATTAAATATATAAAAGATAAGATATGAATGCTCACGTATCAATATTGTGATTCAATATTGCAGGAAAGTAAGTAGACGCAACGGAGATGATAAACACTAGGTTTGACTTGCGAACAATACCCACGAACATTACCCATAACCTCCATAGCTATAACCCATAGTTTTCTTAGCTCTATCCCGCTTGAAAAACTCGTTTTGAAATATCTTGCTCATAACCTCGTCGTAGTATTTTATGTATAATACTAATAATAATACTAATACTCCTAATAATAATAATGATTAATAATAATAATATTAATAATAATATAAATAATAACAATAATAATAATAATAATAATAATAATAATAATAATAATAATAATAATAATAATAATAATAATAATACAGAGATAGATATGAGTGTGTGAGAAGCCAGAAATCGATGAGCTTTATAGACATCTCCTGGCCAGCCATCCCATGCGATCGCATGGGTTTGAAGGCCATTGGCCATGCGATCGCATGGCCTTCATTTTCCAGCTCACCTTGTTTTGTTTCTTTGTTCGTCGACATAATTTTATAATATATAAATAATACATATAAATAATATTAATTATATATACATATTATATTATATTCTCGTGTATAGGTGACTTGTACTTTTAGTTTCGATGACTTGTACATTGATGCTCGACTAATGTCCCGGTTCCGATTTTTCGAACCTCCTTTCGTACACTTAGAAAACCTGTACTTTACCTTTCGCGGCGTGTACATTTATCAATAATTAGACTTAATCAATGATAAACTATATTACCCGAAGTATAACTTAATCATTTGAGTGTTTTGGTCATTTGCTTCCTTAAATCAACATCTCTTTACCAATTAAAATATAATTAATAATATCAAAACGTTTTATATCTAAATTACTATTATATATTATCACATCATAAAATATATATATAATTTAGAAAAATAAAAATTTGTACACCTCATATATAATATCGTAATCTTTATTTAACACTAAATCGTTTAGTTTTTCAAAACTAAATATATTTAAAGTTCATTATATTTTAAAATTATTTAAATCGTAACGTTTACATTTTAAAACTTAAATCGATATAACTCATTTATATACCAACGTTTATTTTAACTTCTCAAACGTTCTAATTAACTTATAGAAATATTAATCGAATCAATAAACGAATGTCACTATTGTTTACAAAATACCTATATATATATATATATATATATATATATATATATATATATATATATATATATATATATATATATATATATATATATATATATATATATATATATATATATATATATATATATATATATATATATATTATATGCACATCTATTTACATATAATTGTCCGTGAATCGTTGGGAATAGTCGAAAGGTTATTGAATACATTAACATAATTCCAAAATTTTAGAGACTCAACATAACAGACTTTGCTTATCGTGTCGGAAACATTATTTATACAAAGATTAAGTTTAAATTTGGTCGGAAATTTCCGAGTTGTCACACAAATGAACATACATGTTATGCATGATACAAAGTAGATAAATCAAAATTACAAAATTATAACTGAAAAACATGTTAGATTTAAAGAAAAAATTTGAGGATTATCATATATCGTTTGTATAGTATAAGCGAACTCTTCGTCTTATATATAAAACATGTTTGGAAGCAATCATACAATTTTGTTTAGTTGCAAATTGAATAACGCAGTAAAAAACTCATCCTGCTTGATGCGTTGTTACTACCCGTTTGGATGGTCTTATGGATATAAAGTATACTTGACTCCTTTTATCAACTAATGGGATGCTATAGCACTTTGACTTTGACTAGAAAGAAGTTCGCTGCGCTGATATTGGTAGTGTAGGAATATAAACTTGAAGCAATTACAAAATAGAAGTCATAACAGATGTAAAGTAGCTTATCCAAATGTCTTTGAGGATCACACTAAACATAGATATTGTATTAAAGACGTCATTAATTATTTAATATTAAACATATACTGTAACGACGTACTAACGTTTTAACGTGATATTATAGATTTTGAGGTATATGTTAACATGTACTTCATGAGACTCTATTGTATTTCAATTAGCTAAAGATTTGATTAAGAAAGATGTACATTCATCAATAATATCTAAGAAACATTAATTGTATATTTAATCCTCAAGAAATTTGGGATCTGATATCTGCCAAAAAGTCATGTTTTTACCCTCGTTATTAAGCCCTAAATCCATAAAGTTCCAAACTTTATCGTAAAATTTATCGCTTTGACTGTTGATTTTGTAGATTAAGTGATTACGAAGGCGATGTAAAAAGAATCAAGTAAAACGGAGCTAAAACGAAGAATCTCGAGCAAAAACGGTGAAAGTCAAGTTACGATCCAGGAAACAGGATGACTAGAGCACCAAATGGCCTGCCACTATGGCAAACGGCATGCCACACGGGTCAAGCAAACGGGCACCAGAAACGGCTGATCAAGCCAAACGGCCTGCCAAATGGCCTGCCAGCCGTTTGCAGGCAAAATCTAAGTCTATTTGAAGGGCTTCTTCCATCCATTTCAATACACACTCAATTTGTATTTCACTTTATATTTTCAAGCTTTTTGGTTAGTTTTTAGTACTAGCTAGCTTAGCTTTTATTTTCCGGAGGATATCCCGGCGAGTCCCTGCGATCTCGGACAGATTTCTTCAGCCTTTTCAGGTTTTTATCTGAAACGTTTATCTTTTGTATTAAACATGCTTTGTTACCATTTATGTTTAATAATGAGTTCTGATATTACCATGTTAGCTTAATTAATCTGTATGTTGCCATGATAGAAGTCTGGGTTAACGTAGTTATATTAATTTAGTACAGTTACTATTGTTATGCTGAACTTGTGAGTCTGATAGATTTGTATGCTAGCATCTTAAGGATTGACCAACTTAGGTTGTGATCAAAAATTGTCCACCCATATAAACTTAGCTACTTCATAGGATTAAGGCCCCTGGTTATACTATATCTGAAGATTCTATGAACTCGGTATGGCCGGAGTTCCCGAGAGGCATCTAATGCGCTTTTAGGACACGGAACCTAAGAATTGAGACATGAATGACCTAGTATGCCTATTGACTGATCCAAAGAGACCTCTTAGGAGCTGTTAAGATCTAGCTAGTGCTTTAAGTGTATGACCCAAGCCTATTGCATGTTCTTGTCTGATTGTTGCCCTAGGATTAAGTCATATCAACTGTTTTGGTATCTGTTAGGTTTCTATCTGCTTTACTTTCAGTATATCAACTATAATGCTATATAATGTTTGATTTGGTATGATTTCATTAGTATGATGAAATGGTTGTTAGTTTTCATTTAAGGTTTTGTCAACTTAACTCGACGGACTCCTTTCGTTTGTGATCAGTGTTCAATCAACACGGCACGTTGTTATTCAGTTATCCAAACTGATAACGAGGGTTAGGATTAGAACTTAACTCACTAATAAACCTAGTACTTTACTAAGGATGACCTCCAAGGTATAGTTACCTTTCAATTATATAACCAAATGACATGCTTTTCACTACTTAACGATAACTCCGAGAGTCTAGAGATAAGTAGGTCTGTGTAATTGGCTAACCAGATCTGCACCATTCTAATCTTAGCCTTAACATAAACATAATTACCTTAACCTAACCCAAACTAATATCTTGTTCAACATTTCCCTGACCTGCATACTTCAGATATCCTTCCACTTCCTTTACTTTTATGCAATTAGGACCATTAGCTTAAACCAACTACTACCCTTTATCCAGGTAATTTAAATAAAAGACAATTATCCACTTGATCTTCAATTCGTTAATCCATTCAAAAACACGACCCTAGGTTAACTTACACCTTCTACATCTTAGAAAGTTGAAAGTAAATTTAGGCCCCGCACAATATAAATAATAAACCACTGTTTGCTACTCTGATCAGCCGATTCTGACGCTCTGCGGCCTAACGACACCGCACGAATAAAACTGTCCGTTTCGGTCATATCAGGATCTATAATATCTATCTTATCAAGAACTATATATAGAACTAGGGGTGTGCACCATTTGTGTTCAAACCGAATATCAAATCGAATCCAAACAAAAAAAACCCAACCGAATTTTTTAAACGGTTTTCGGATTGATCGAAACCGAAACCGAATTCGTAATTCGGTTTTTGATTTGATTTTCGATTTTGAAAATTAAAAATTCGGTTAACCAAAAACCGAATTAAAAACCAAAAATTCAAATTAATAACATATTAAAATATATTTATAATTATAATATTTATATATCTATATTATATTTGATGTATTATTACATTTTTATTAAATAATAAACATGTTATATATCCTATATACTTAAATTAATTTCACAATCGTTATTCCTAATTTATATGTAAGTTTATGGCGGTTAGGATTTTTATTTTTAGTGATTTTCGGTTTTAACCGAAACCAAACCGAAATCAAATTCGGTTTTTGGTTCGATTTTGGTTATGGTTTTGATATTTAAATTTGGTTTTGGTTTGGTTTTCGGTTTTGATTTTATAAGTTTCAAAACCGAAAAAACCGAACCGAATAAACCGAAAAACCAAAAACCGAACCGATGAACACCTCTATTTGAGTCAACAACAAGCGTCGATTTATTGGAAACTTGAATGCTGCTTAGAGCCTAAATTGAATTCCATGCATGATTTAAACTCATGGAGAATTGATACCATTTTCATGGCGTCTCATTTTTTAAATTTTATCTTTTTAAAAAAATTTCCTACTTATTGGTTGGAGGTCCTCTTGGAAGCAATCTCTTTATTCGTCGAACAGAGAGATTAAGGACTTTCTCTACTCTTGAAGTGTTTCACTCCCGGTGGAGAAATGACTTCTCTTTATTTCACGATAGATGAATGATTGTCTACATCACCTCTACCATACCCCACACATGTAGGATTGAATTTTGTTGTTGTTGTTGTTGCTACGGATCGTGGGACGTATTATTACCAACCACTCTTCACTTCACTTCCCTTCAATCAAGTGCCCCACTCTCTGCAACTTAAACCTGTCACAACCCTCAGTCGGGCAATTCAAAAACATCTGACTCGAGATCGGAAATTAAAAAAAAAAAAAAGGGCATTAATAAAACTGTTGTTTTACCAAATTATACATTTCTTCTAATTAAAAAATCGAAGGCAAACGAATGTGACGATGATATTGAATCTTAAAAGAAAGGTTCATATTAGAAAGGTTCATATTAGATGGTGTTCTAACGGCAAACGAATCTCTTGAGTTCATGAGAGCAACCAAGAAAAAAGGTATCATCTTTAAGGCCGATTTTGAAAAGGCTTTTGATACCCTGAATTGGGACTTTCTTATGGAAGTTATGACTTGTATGGGGTTTGGTGTGAAATGGCGTAAATGGATTCTTTCTTGCCTTAAGTCGGCTTCTATTTCGATTCTCATAAATGGTTCTCCAACTCCGGAATTCTCTATTGGTAGAGGGGTTAGACAGGGGGACCCACTTTCGCCTTTCTTGTTTATTTTAGCAGCGGAGGGTCTTAACATTCTCACTAAGGCGGCGATTGATAAAGGTATCTATAAGGGTGTGGAAATTGGGAGGGATAAAATCAATCTATCTCACTTGCAATACGCGGATGATACTATGTTTTTTGGAGAATGGTCGAGAATAAATGCCCGGAACCTAATTAATATTCTTAAATGCTTCGAATTATCATCGGGTTTAAAAGTTAATTTTCGGAAAAGCTATCTTTATGGTATTGGTGTGAGTTCGAATGATGTTGATCTGTTGGCTAGGAGGATGGGTTGTCTAGCCGGGAAATTGCCCTTCTTTTATCTAGGCCTCCCGATTGGTGCCAAAATGAAAAAAATTAGTGATTGGGAACCGGTGATTCAAAAGGTGAAAAGTAGACTCTCGGATTGGAAAATGAAAACAATGTCATACGGTGGAAGAATGGTCCTTATTAAGTCGATTCTTAATAGTCTTCCTTTGTATTACTTTTCGCTCTTTCGTGCCCCGCCTTGTGTGCTCAAAATACTTGAGAGTGTGAGGCGAAACTTCTTTTGGGGAGGGGATGGGTCGAATAAAAAAATTTCATGGGTGGGGTGGAATAAAACTATTCTTCCTTATCGGGATGGGGGTTTAAATTTTGGTTCCCTAAAGTGTAAAAACCTTGCACTTCTAGGAAAATGGTGGTGGAGGTTCAAAACCGAAACCGACTGTCTTTGGACAAAAATTATCAAAAGTATTTATGGAATTGACGGTAGCCTTCGGGCGGATAATGGGCTTGCCCATCTTCCGTCCGCGGGCATTTGGAGTAACATTATTCTTGCAGGAAATCACATTGAAGAGTTGCATATACCTTTTAAAAATTCATTTCAGAAATCTCTGGGTGATGGCAGTACAACATCTTTTTGGGAAGAAACGTGGTGTGGGTCGGTGCGCTTCTGTGATATGTTTCAGCGGCTATTTCGGTTGGAATCGAATCCTTCAGTTCACGTGAATGAAAGGATCAAAACAGTTGCTGCAGGTCAGATTGTTACGGATCAGCAAGGTGTTGCAGGTCCAATTGTTGCAGGTCAGTTTGCTGCGGGTCAGAGGGCTGCTGTTGGTCAGTTTGGTGCGGGTCAGAGGGCTGCTGCTGGTCAAAATGGGTCCGGGAATGCAGCTGCTGCAGATCTGTTCGGTTTGGGCCATCCAGCGGGTGTAGGTCGGAATTTTTTGGTTCAATTTGCTGCTGCAGGTCAGGGTGCTAACGCCAATCAAAATCAAAATCAGTCTATGCCAGCGGGTCATCTTCAATTCGAGTGGTCTTGGGTGCGTAATCCAACCGGACGGACCCACGATGAATTGGTCGAACTCAGCAATCTTCTATCGATGATTTCTTTTGATTTCACGCGTCCGACATCTTGGAGTTGGAATCTAGCTAATAACGGTATTTTCTCCGTTAAAAAACTTTCAAATATCATTACTTCGGCTATGTTTCCAAGTCAATCGGGTGTTGTTCAAAAAACTTTGAAAAACAATCTCGTTCCAACAAAACTTGAAGTGTTCACTTGGAGGGTTATGAAAAAAAGATTACCGGTTCGTGTGGAACTTGACAAAAGGGGAATTGACCTTCATTCGGTTCGATGCCCCGTATGTGACGATGATATTGAATCGGTTGACCATGCGGTTATAGGGTGCAAGCTTTCCAGAGAAGTTTGGTTAAGGATTTACAATTGGTGGGGTATTGGAAATGGCATAAATCGCGGCTTCAATGATATTCTTCATGGTCTTATTCCTTTCACTTCTTCTTCGCTTGGCATTCAAATTTGGCAAGCCGTAGAATGGGTGAGTGCCTACTTGCTTTGGAAGAATCGTAACGCAAAGGTCTTCAAGAATCAATCTTCGTGTGCTTCGGTGATTTTCAACGACATTCAAGTCATGTCCTTCGATTGGGTCTCGAGAAAACTAAAGAAGAATAGTATAGATTGGCTCTCGTGGCTCTCAAATCCATCTGTGTATTGTAATATGTAATATTTAATTTTCTCGTGTTGGGTTGCTTTCTAGGCTCCCATGTTGTTTCTTCGTTTCCGTTCTTGGGTTAGCTCCGTTCTGTAGCTTTCCCGTGTTGTTTGCTCGTGTTCTTCTTAATGAATATCTTGCCTTTCAAAAAAAAAAAAAAAAAAAAAAAAATCGAAGGCAAACTAATAAAAAAGTACTTAATAAAGAAAATAATATGAAAAACATTGGAAACTCACCAACCACAACTAGTGTTTTACGAATGGTGCATTGAATCAAAAACATCCACTCGTTATTCCGGCCCGCTTGTCCACGTCAGATAAAATCGGCCGTCGATCAAATAAACAAAACCAACGGCCATGATTAAATCATGAAAACCAACCTACCACTTTCCTATTGGTTTCACCTACCCCGTTATTCATACAACTACAACAATTTCCTCTTCTATATAAACACCGTATAATCCCATAAAATAATACTAACTCACCAATCTCTCATTTTTTGTTATTTATTCTCACACATTTAGTGTGAGTCTAAATTTGTTAAAAAAATCTTGTTCTTGCGTTTGACTTTTATTTTTCATAAATAATTAATATTTTGCTGTGAAAATACGTTAATTTTACTATGGAGAACGGTAACCATGCTAACGGATTATGTATCAAGGATCCGTTGAACTGGGGAGCGGCGGCGGAAGCGTTAACCGGAAGTCATCTTGATGAAGTTAAGAAAATGGTGTCGGAATTTAGGAAGCCGGTTGTTAAGATTGGTGGAGAGACATTAACTGTGTCTCAAGTTGCAGGAATTGCTGCCGAGAATGATGTTAAGGTTGAGTTGTCGGAAAGTGCACGTGCGGGTGTGAAGGCGAGTAGTGATTGGGTGATGGAAAGTATGAATAAAGGAACTGATAGTTATGGTGTTACAACTGGTTTTGGTGCCACGTCACACCGGAGAACTAAACAAGGTGGTGCTCTACAAAAGGAACTCATTAGGTATATATATATTTTTATTTTTTGTTCTTTAGATTATTATATAAGACACTCCTTTAACGTATTAGAACTGCATGAGTAAAAGTTTCGTTATTGTACATAATAATAATAATATGTGAGATCAAATTAAATAAAGAAGCATAAACGATCAAGATATTTGTAATTTAACATGGGTTAAGTTGCTTAAGACAAATTATAGGATATAATGATCTATGGTTAAATGCAAGGTTTGTTAGTTTTAAATTTTGTGTGACATCTAATACTCGTAGAAAAGTACTATAAATAGAAATTTGGTAGGCATGTATGTTATGGCAAAGCACGTTGAGGATTTGGAGATCTGAATCCTCAATTATGAAGTAATTAAAAATATATATAATTCAAAGTATTGAAATTTGGTCAGTAACGATATAATCATATAATTATTGGTACTATTTAAGGTTAAAAAATTGAATACATAGGGATCAGATATTTTTTAACCTTTTGTACATGGTAAAGAATGAAAATAATAATGACCTGTTTTAAAATTTGTCTTTTACAATTGTGATATCACACCGAAAATGTACTTTGAAATAATATTGTACCATCTAGAATCTAACTTCTAACTATCTAACTTTATGTTATAAAAAAAAAGTAAAAATAATACTACGGAGTATTAAAGATCTGTGTATCAAAATTGTCGTGATAAATGAGTAAATTTATAACTGTTTAAATATATCAACCAAAGTTGAAAATGATATTTGTAGTGATATTTGCATTTGGTTGAGGTGTAAATGAATTTTTCTAATTAAGTTTAAGTTTCAAGAGAGACAAATATCTTGCTAGAGAGATTATTTAAAGATTTACTAATTAAGGTGTATTTAGTTAGCTAGTAATAATAATGTCAACTATTTTATAAAAATGATGTGCAAATTCCAAGATTTATATGCTTATTTATTTTTATATTAATTTAAAAAAATAGTCAATAGATTATATAAAACCATATTTCTAAAAATGAATAATGATTTGGCCGGCTGGTGGTAGGTAGAGAAACGAAGAGGAATATATTGAACGGAGTTGAAAAACTACTAAGGAATATATATAAGAAACCTTGAAAAAAATTAAAGTCGGTACACCCCATATAGTCAACGGTCAACAAAAACCTAACAGTAAACTCCTTATATATTCATAAATTTAATAAGTTATATTTAATTTAATGTTTGTAAATATAATAATAATAAAATACAGTACCGTAGTAAAAAGTAAAATATAAAACTTGAGAAAAATAATCCAAAGCTAATAGCTTTTTTACTGCTTTCCTATCACCAGATTCTTGAACGCCGGAATATTCGGTAACGGTACGGAATCAAGCCACACGCTGCCGCATTCCGCCACAAGAGCCGCCATGTTGGTCAGAATCAACACTCTTCTTCAAGGTTACTCCGGCATCCGTTTCGAAATCTTGGAAGCAATCACCAAATTCCTCAACAACAATGTCACACCATGTTTACCACTCCGCGGAACCATCACTGCTTCCGGTGATCTAGTCCCATTATCCTACATTGCCGGTCTTTTAACCGGTCGTCCCAACTCAAAAGCCGTGGGCCCCACCGGCGAAATCCTGAACGCCGAAAAGGCGTTCCAGAAAGCCGGTGTGGAAGGCGGGTTTTTCGAGTTACAACCCAAAGAAGGGTTGGCACTTGTTAACGGGACAGCAGTTGGATCGGGTATGGCTTCGATGGTTCTTTTCGATGCGAACGTGTTAGCATTGTTGTCGGAAGTGTTGTCCGCTATTTTTGCGGAGGTTATGCAAGGAAAGCCCGAGTTTACGGATCATTTGACCCATAAGTTGAAGCATCATCCGGGTCAAATAGAAGCTGCAGCTATTATGGAATATATATTAGATGGAAGTGATTATGTTAAAGCTAATGCAAAGGTTCATGAAATGGATCCTTTACAAAAACCTAAACAAGATCGTTACGCTCTGCGTACTTCGCCTCAATGGTTGGGCCCACAAATTGAGGTCATTCGATCCGCGACTAAAATGATCGAACGGGAGATTAACTCGGTTAACGACAACCCGTTGATTGATGTTTCGAGAAACAAAGCTTTACATGGTGGTAACTTTCAAGGAACACCAATTGGTGTATCAATGGACAACACTCGTTTAGCTATTGCGGCCATTGGGAAACTTATGTTCGCTCAATTTTCCGAGTTAGTAAATGATTTCTACAATAACGGGTTGCCTTCGAATTTATCGGGTGGGCGTAACCCGAGTTTGGATTACGGGTTCAAAGGTGGGGAAATCGCTATGGCTTCTTATTGTTCCGAGTTACAATTTCTTGCTAATCCGGTTACAAACCATGTTCAAAGTGCCGAACAACATAACCAAGATGTCAACTCGTTAGGGCTTATTTCGGCGAGGAAAACAGCTGAATCGGTCGAGATTTTGAAACTCATGTCGTCCACTTACTTAGTCGCTTTATGCCAATCGATCGACTTGAGGCATTTGGAAGAAAACATGAAAACAACGGTTAAAAACGCCGTTAGCCAAGTAGCTAAAAAGGTCCTAACAACGGGCGTGAATGGCGAGCTTCACCCATCAAGATTTTGCGAAAAGGACTTGCTTAGTGTTGTTGATCGCGAGTATGTTTTTGCGTACATTGACGACCCTTGTCTCACAACGTACCCATTAATGCAAAAGCTTCGACAAGTCCTCGTTGACCACGCTTTAAACAATGGTGAAACCGAGAAAAACACACACACTTCTATTTTCCAAAAGATAGCTACTTTTGAAGATGAACTAAAAGCTATATTACCAAAAGAGGTGGAAAGTGTTCGAGTTGCGTTTGAGAACAATACAATGGCCATTCCTAACAGGATCAAGGCTTGTAGATCGTACCCGTTGTATCGATTTGTTCGTGAGGAGCTCGCCGGAGGTTATTTGACTGGCGAAAAGGTGACATCACCAGGAGAAGAGTTTGATAAAGTCTTCACGGCTATGTGCAAAGGTCAAATAATTGATCCATTGTTGGAGTGTGTTGAAGGATGGAATGGTGCACCACTTCCTATTTGTTAGGGTTGAAAGTTGTTTGATTTGGAACTAATGATTTTAATTACTTTTGTTGCATTTGGATTCAGATTCAGATTTGTATGAACTCGTGTTTATGTCTCGAATGGTTGTAAATCATATCTATTAACTTATTTTTTGTCTCTTTTGTTTCGTTAATCAAACTCAAATAAATGTCATTATTGTGTTAGACCTAATACATTCCATTGTCATTTTCAGTAATATTATACAAGTGGAGTATTAGTTTAAATGCAAACACATGAGTTGATGTCACATGTTAGGTGTTGCACATCACATTTATTTTGGGGGTCACATATACATTTGGGCCCTTTATCATTATGGCCTAAACATGCTTATTCGGCCGTTTGTCATCAAGTCTCAAATTTTTGTCCAAGAAAAGACTCCCCCCATCTCAAGTGGTTCAAGAATATGGTGGGGTTAATCATTATATGATACTATTAGTTAATCATTATATGATACTATTAGTTAATCATTCATTATGTTCGGTATCGACTATGCATATTATGAAAGATTGAAGCTCCCAAACTCTTCCTCGTTGACCCTGTTGGTCAAAGCGTGGTCAATGAGGGTCAAAGCGTGGTCAATGAGGACTTCACGAAGCTATGCGTAGTTGCGAGAGATGGATTCTCAATGTAGGCAAAAACATACTTGCGATCAACTATACAAAGCAGGTCTTTTTCGCAATCTCTATGGGTGAAGCTTGCCGTTTAAGTATGATTTTAGGACCTTTTTGGCTACTTGGTTAACAACGTTTCTAAAAACTGTGGATTTCAAGTTTTCTTCGAAATGCCTCAAGTCGATCGATTGGCATAAATCGACAAAGTCTATGACATGAGTTTCAAGATCTCGAACGAGTTAATAACATCTTGGTTATGAGTTAACTGTGAACTCATAGGGCTTATTTCTGCAAGGAAAAAAGCTGAATCTATCGAGATCTTGAAACTCATGGCATCAACTTACTTAGTCGCTTTATGCCAATCGATCGACTTGAGCCACTTGGAAAACATTAGTGTTTACAACCTAGTTATTCGTTCATGCCCTTTGTGATAAGAGAAGGAAAACACCACTTTTATCCTGTGAAAATATCTATCCCAAAATTTCATTAAAAACCCATATTAATTACACAATCAAATGATGTTATTGGTTCAAAAACAGACGTGTATATAACATCTATCCCAATATTTCATTGAAGAACAATCATATGTTAAAGCTGAACAGAAGCCACAAAGAGCATGAAAAAAGATAGTACAAAACAGAACACATCATGTTACATTAAAAAATATGAAATCAAAACCCATACATATTACATATAAGTAGTTGAACATCCATCCATAATAATTAATAATGCTTCTTAATTAATGAGATTAGCTAAAGAGAAGAGGTAGTAAATTAGTTATTGTCCACAAGAACATGCTCCATTGTTGAAGCGATGTATCCTCCAATGATCAACAATTACAACAATTGATCTTCCAACTATCTTTGAAATAATCTTGAGTGCATCATGGCAATCACGACATACATAAATACTTTTAATTATAAGTTAATTGTGTAAGATTCACCTTCGAGAATGAAACATTGTTGATACCGAACAAGAACAAGGCTTGTAAATTATACCCATTGTATACGTTTGTAAGAAAAGAAGTTGGTGGACCTTATCTTACACGCGAAAAGTCAACATCGCTTGGTGAAGAATTTGATAAAGTGTTCACGTCGTTATGTGAAGAAGAAATTATTGATTCATTGTTGGAATGTCTTTAAGGATGAAATGGTGCCCCACTTTCTATTTGTTAGAGGATAGATGTGAAGTCTAATTTGAGTTCATGTGTTTTGTAAGTTAGATGCCATCTGTTTAACTATATATGTATGTATGTTTGTAATAGTAACTATTGCAAATTGAAATGTAATTTATGTTTCATATATGAAAACCCTATTACGTTATTTTATTATCTTAAGAAAGAAAAAAAAAACATCATTGATGTATCACAAACTATCATAGTTTTTAGTTTACTTTTTTCTTCTTCTTTCAACTTGTATACAGAATACAGAACTAGTAGGAAAAAAAAAAGACTGATATGTTGATGATATGCACGCTGAAGATGGAGGTCATAGAATCTACTAAGCGAATTAATGATCAATTTGCAACCAACACAGGGTAACTTTCACATGATATGTTCAAGCATTAAACTTGATCTTATATGAAAATTATTTTAAGATTTTTATAACTTTGATCGATAAAATGTATCGTAGACAATGTCATATTGACACAATGTCACCATGTATATGAAGAAACTGCTTTGATGAAGACAGTGGCGCAGAAACTGTTTGGAGTATTTTCTCTTTTTCAATTCATGTTGACACAATGTCACCATGTATATTTTTAAGCCTTCATAAAAGCAGCATTCAAATTCGACCTCCGGTTGGATGCTAAAGTTGTTGAGATAAAAGGATCAGAACAGGTTTTCAGCTCAGGCTAACGGCAATTTCTTTTTTAGTCAAAAGTAGATTCCCTCAAAAGTAACAAAACTCCATTCCAATAAAGGAATTAGCTGTTACTTTTTCTATCTTATAAATAGCTTAGCTTCTCATTGTAAACATATAACAATTTAGCTTGTATCAAAAATTATCTATCAATACAAATGATCAATTTTAGTTTAAACATGGTATCAGAGCTAACGGTATAGATCCCTGATCATTATACACGTTTTTTAGTCTCATCTACCTAAGAGATTACTGCCATGTCCGAGGACGGTAGTCATCTCCATTCTGAGTCTCAAAGTGAGTCATCGGGCAACAAAACTGATTTTCAAATTCAATTGGAAAACTTTTTCAAAAATGGTATGAGTTTTCAACCTAGACCCAAATTGACTAGTAGCTTGAAGATTAATATTAATCTTAACAGTCAAAACTATGCACTTTGGTCACGAATGATGAAAGTGGCCATAGGAGGTGAATCGAAAAACCTCCTAAACCACCTGAGTTCAAACGCACCTGAAAGTGATGACTCAAGCAATAGTCAATGGGAACAGGATGATCTCGTTGTTTTCTCCTGGTTAATACAAAACATTGAGCCAAATCTCGCAAGTGATTTGACATCTTTTCCAACAGCCAAGACCCTTTGGGATGCCCTAATTACCACTTACAGTAGTGGTCAAGATAAACTTCAAACTTATGATTTATATGTAAAAGCAATTAAAATGGAACAATCTAACATGTCTTTAGAAGAGTTGTGGATAAAGATGCAAGGAGTATGGGGGGAACTCGAAAGAAGAGATCCAAACCCCATGGAGCATCCATCCGACATCTCAAAATACAACAAAATACGAGCAGAACAAAAATTGTTCCAATTTTTAAATGCTTTAGATCGAAAACATGATACCATTAAACGAGAAATGCTGAGATTAAACCCATTACCAACTGTTGAAGAGGCATATGCTGCCGTGAGAAAGGAAGCAGCACACCAACAGATTTTAGGGTTAGCCACGAATGATTCTTCGACCAGTCATGGAATTGCAGTTGGGTTAGCTGCAATTGACGGCAAAAAACCACCGGCTCAACCTCACCGTACCGGTCATCCAACCAAATTCGATAAATCAAAGTTAAAGTGTACAAGGTGTGGAAAATCCAAGCATACGATTGAGCAGTGCTTTGAGATTAAGGGGTATCCAGAATGGTGGACAAAGCCAAGCAAAGGTAAAGCATCAACAGCCGCAGCCGCCGATGAAACCACCACCACCGCCGCCGATCAAGGCTTCAGTGGTATTGCTTCCTCCTCAAAATCCACGGGTATAAAACTCAAACCCTTTATTTCTTTTTTTCCAGATATAGGGAAGATAAAATCTAGGGTTTGTGAATTGAAAAAGTCATATGGGGATGATGAACTAGGGAGGGAAACTTGTGGGGATGATAAACGAGTTACATATACACATAGGTATAACAAACTGTTGGATCGTTTTCAGGTCCACCAACATATACAACATATAAGCTCATGAGTTCCTCTTTTCTCTAAAACCAATTGGTGATAGAGGGAGGTTCCCATAAGCTTATATATGCACATTTGTTTATTTCACTTTCCGATGTGGGACACAATGAATCGATTAGCTCCAACAATCACCCCCTTAATCGATTCATTCCACGCTACTTCCACGAACACGTTCAATACCATCTCGACTCTTCCGGGACACCCGACCTCCTCCTCGGTCACGTCCATAGTCATCTCGGTTTGAACCACCGCTACCATTCTGCACCGTCCACACATCTAGGCTATAACCAGGCTCGGATACCATTTGTTGGATCGTTTTCAGGTCCACCAACATATACAACATATAAGCTCATGAGTTCCTCTTTTCTCTAAAACCAATTGGTGATAGAGGGAGGTTCCCATAAGCTTATATATGCACATTTGTTTCTTTCACTTTCCGATGTGGGACACAATGAATCGATTAGCTCCAACACAAACTAGCTACAGATGTACATAAACCAATCAACCACAAAAGTACTAGTTGTGGTTTAATTAATAAAAAAGGGGAACATGTGGTAGATATGCATGGGAACAATAAAAAATTCGGTCAACATAATGGAAAAAAGAGGAAACATAAACCAATCAACCACAAAAGTAGGTGTGATTTAATTAATAAAAAAGGAGAACATGTGGCAGATATGCATGAGGACACTAAACAATTCGATCAACATAATACAAATGATTATGGGCCGAAACAAGTGGGGAAGCCCACTATGGGTATATGGGGAAATGTTAGCAGGCCAAAATTTAAACATGGTAGGAAAATATTAACAGCCCAAAATAAACATGACTCTATAAATACTACAAGTGGGCCAGCCTGTTTACAATCAAAAATTGACCCTCAAAATGTAAATAAATTTAATATGCCAAACAAACCCGAGCCTATTATTTCGTGTCAAAATACATACTCTGTCTTGTCTAAAATATAAAAGGACCCTTCCGAAGCGAATATTGTTTCAAATAATTTCAAATCTGAGTCTTGGATATTTGACTGTGGAGCAACGGATACTATGACCTTTGACGAAAAAGATATTATTTTTAAAACAAAACCTAGGAAAAATAAGATTCAAACGGCTAACGGTGAAATTGTTCAAGTCAAAAGTGGTGGTACTATTGAAATATCACCAACGATTAAACTACCTAATTGTCTATATATTCCAGCTTTATCTCATAAGCTGTTATCGGTAAGTCATGTTACAAAGGAATTAAACTGTAAAGTCCTAATGTATCCGACTTTCTGCATCTTGCAGGACATCCGGACGGGACTGTTGATTGGGCGTGGCACTGAAAAAGGGGGGTTATACTATGTTGACGAAGTTTCTCAACAAGGTACCGTGTCACTTGTTCACGGAACGCCTACGAGAGAAGCTTGGTTATGGCAAAGGAGGTTGGGTCACCCGTCAGCCGGATATTTACATGCTTTATTTCCTAGTTTATTTTCGTCGAATGTTATCTTAAATTGTGAAACTTGTATTTTGGATAAAAGTCACCGAAGTACCTTTAAATCTAGTAATACTAGAAAAGATGTACCTTTTGCCTTAATTCATTCTGATGTATGGGGTCCAGCTCCTGTTAACGGGGGAAAAAATTTTCGTTACTTTGTTCTCTTTATTGATGACCATACAAGAATGACATGGATTTATTTCTTAACCCACAAATCTGAAGTGTTTGACAAATTTTCCCACTTTTATAAAATGGTGCAAACACAATTTAACAAAAACATCCAGATTTTGAGATCCGATAATGGAGGTGAGTTTGTCAATAATTCAATGAAATGTTTTTGCGAAGATAAAGGGATTATTCACCAAACATCTTGTGCGCATACCCCCGAACAAAATGGAGTAGCCGAACGAAAGAATCGGCTACTCTTAGAAATGACAAGAGCCTTATTAATTGAATCTAAAGTTCCGAAAAGTTTTTGGCCCGAAGCTCATGCTTCCGCTACCTATCTTATCAACCGTCTACCTACAAAAGTTTTGGGTACAAAAACCCCTAAGGATGTGCTTTCCCAATTTCATACCCTTCCGACCTCTTTTAGCCTTGAACCTCGTATATTTGGGTGCTCGGTCTTTGTCCACATCCCAAAACATGAGCGTTCCAAACTAGACCCGTGTGCGGAGAAATGTGTCATGGTTGGCTATGGAATAAATCAAAAAGGATATAGATGTTATAGCCCTAAGAGACGTCATGTCTTTACTACAATAAACTGTGATTTTATTGAAACCGAATACTTTTATAATACCCAACTCACGAGTGAGAGGGAGAAAGAAGAAATCGACACTCTAAGTTGGGTACAATGGGTACCTAGACATGATGATATACAACCACCAAATCTCGATAATATCCAAACATCAACGTCAAACCCCGATTCACCAAACCCACCAAACCTCGATTCACCACCTCATAACTTACCAAACACTATGCCACTAGCCTCGGAACCCACTGAAACCTCCACAAACGATGAACATCATATTCATGAGGATCTACACAACCCAACTGCCGATACCACACTTTCCTCAACCGACAATGACCCAAACCCTAATGAAACCACAGGAGGATATGTCTTACCACCAAGAGCCAATAGAGGTGTACCACCAAAGAGATATTCCCCGGAAAAGGAAGCTCAGAGATCAAGATATCCTATCGCTAATATAGCACAAGGAAACCTATCCAGTGAAGCACAAAAGTTCAACTCTGCTTTATATTCTGAAGAAATCCCAACAAGTGTTGATCAAGCCATGAAGTCTGAAAAATGGAAGAAGGCCATGGAAGAAGAAATGGAAGCACTCAAGAAAAGTGACACATGGGAAAAATGTGTCATCCCTCAAGGAAAAAAACCAGTAGGGAATCGATGGGTGTTTACAATAAAATACAAACCAGATGGTACCATTGAAAGATACAAAGCCCGACTAGTTGCCAAGGGATATACTCAAACATATGGAATAGATTATTCTGAGACTTTCTCACCCGTTGCGAAGATTGATACCATCAGGGTTCTTTTCTCAGTTGCTGCAAATGAAGATTGGCCACTTCACCAATTTGATGTGAAGAATGCTTTTCTACATGGCGAATTAAAGGAAGAAGTCTATATGGAAGCACCACCGGGATTCAGTGACAACTTCAAAAACAGAGAAGTTTGTCGACTTAAAAAGGCTTTATATGGGTTAAAACAATCCCCACGGGCTTGGTTTGGGAGATTTACTTTATTTATGAAAAAATACGATTTCAAACAAAGTAACTCGGATCATACTCTCTTCTTTAAACGAAAAGGAAATTTGATTACATGTTTAATCATCTATGTTGATGATATGATAATAACAGGAAATGATAAACAGGAAATTTCTAACTTAAAAGTAAACTTATTTAAAGAATTTGAAATGAAAGACTTGGGCAGACTTAAATATTTTTTGGGGATTGAGGTGTTACGATCCCAACAGGGAATATTTATCTGTCAAAAGAAGTATGTTCTTGATTTTCTTGCAGAAACAGGTATGATTGATTGCAAACCAGCTGATACTCCGATGATTCCAAACCAGAAGCTATATATGGAAGATGAAGCTGATCTTGTTGATAAAGGGCAATACCAAAGGATGGTGGGAAAACTCATCTATCTTGCTCATACTCAACCTGACATAGCACATGCAGTTGGAGTTGTGAGTCAATTCATGCATCAACCACAGGTTCACCATATGGAAGCCGTAATGAGAATCATCAGATATTTGAAGAAAACAGCGGATCATGGAGTTGTTTTCAAGAAAAAAGGGCATCTAAGAACTTGATAATGCTAAAAACGAACATATATATCCATCCTCTCTATATCTATACGTAAATATTTATATTTATATTTTAATTTTAATTTTAATTTTAATTTTAATCCTAATAATAAGGGTATGTTAGCGAATATTGTAAGGGTGTAAGTCGAAATTCTGTCCGTGTAACGCTACGCTATTTTTAATCATTGTAAGTTATGTTCAACCTTTTTAATTTAATGTCTCGTAGCTAAGTTATTATTATGCTTATTTAATCCGAAGTAATCATGATGTTGGGCTAATTACTAAAATTGGGTAATTGGGCTTTGTACCATAATTGGGGTTTGGACAAAAGAACGACACTTGTGGAAATTAGACTATGGGCTATTAACGGGCTTTATATTTGTTTAACTAAATGATAGTTTGTTAATGTTAATATAAAGATTTACAATTGGGCGTCTCTATAAATTACCATATACACTCGATCGGACACGATGGGCGGGATATTTATATGTACGAATAATCGTTCATTTAACCGGACACGGGAATGGATTAATAGCCACTAGAATAATTAAAACAGGGGTGAAATTATGTAAAAGGACACTTGGCATAATTGATAACAAAATATTAAAACCTTGGGTTACACTCAGTCGACATCCTGGTGTAATTATTAAACAAAGTATTAAAATCTTGTTATAGTTTAAGTCCCCAATTAGTTGGAATATTTAACTTTGGATATAAGGATAATTTGACGAGGATACTCGCACTTTATATTTATGACTGATGGACTGTTATGGACAAAAACCAGACGGACATATTAAATAATCTAGGACAAAGGACAATTAACCCATGGGCATAAAACTAAAATCAACACGTCAAACATCATGATTACGGAAGTTTAAATAAGCATAATTCTTTTATTTCATATTTAATTTCCTTTACTTTATATTTAATTGCACTTCTAATTATCGCATTTTTATTGTTATTGTATTTAATTGCACTTTTAATTATCGTACTTTTTAATTATCGCAAGTTTATTTTATCGCACTTTTATTATTCGCAATTTCATTATCGTTATTTACTTTATGCTTTAAATTAAGTCTTGTATTTATTTATTATTTTACATTTGGTTTTAACTGCGACTAAAGTTTTAAAATCGACAAACCGGTCATTAAACGGTAAAAACCCCCCTTTATAATAATAATATTACTTATATATATATTTGTATTTTTATAAAAGTAAACTAATATAGCGTTAAACTTTGTTTAAAGATTTTCCCTGTGGAACGAACCAGACTTACTAAAAACTACACTACTGTACGATTAGGTACACTGCCTATAAGTGTTGTAGCAAGGTTTAAGTATATCCATTCTCTAAATAAATAAATATCTTGTGTAAAATTGTATCGTATTTAATAGTATTTTCTTGTAAAATTTAATAGTATTTTATACCCCTCCGCTACGACATCAAGTTATTTTTGGCGCCGCTGCCGGGGACAATCTAGCTTAAAAGCCGGAAGCAACGCTAATATATAAAAAAAAAAGATTTTTAGTTTACTTTTATTAAAATTCGTTTTTATAAAAATACGTTTTAAATATTCGAAAATATAAAAAGAAAAACAAAAATATAAGTATTTTTAAGATTTTGTTAAATATTTAAGTTTTATAAAGTTTCTTTATTTTTATATAAGTTTTATTTAAGTATTTTGTTTTTATTTGAAACATATAAAAAAAAACCGAAAAAAAAAAATTTAATATATATAAATCTATTTTTAAGATATTTTTAAAATTATAAAGTAGTTCTATTTTTATTCTAATATTTAAAATATAAGTTTTTATTATATAAATATTTTAGATTTGAAAACAGAAAATATAAAACAGAAAAAAAAGAAAAAAAAACGTCGAATAAAAAAAAAACTGTACCTGAGTTGAATTTTGGAACCCCGCGACTCGTGGAGTTTGCAGCCTCGAATACCGCGACTCGCGGAGCCACTCTGACACCGACAGAAACCCTAATCTGCATTTAATTAGGAGTAATTAATTATTATTATTATTTTAATTCTAATTAGTTTAATTATTATTATAATTTAGTTTAAGTTTTAATTTAATTAGTATAATTAATTATAATTAGTTTTAATATATATAAAAATTAATGCTTTTATAAAATAATATAAAAAAAATATTTTTATAAAAATTTGTAACTTTTTACAACTTTTTGTATATTTTTATATTTTGTCCCTTTTTAATCGTTTTAGCGTAATATTTGTATTTTTAGCTCATATTTAGTTTTAAACTTAGTTTTTGCCATAGTTATTTTTACTTCTAGATTTTTAGGCTTTGCCGTAGAATTCCTTAAGTGCTTTTTCTTTAGACTAAGATTTAGGTGCTTTAGAATTTTGCGACGCCTTTTTAAGTTTTAATTTCTTTTTTTAGTTATTTCCATTTGGGATATAGTTTTTCTTGTAAGCTTTAATATTTTTAGACACCTTTTACCTATGTATCAATTATCATTCCAATTAGTAATCTCAATTTGCGATTATAATTTTAAGTTAGTTGTAGTAATAAGGTTAGGTTAGTCAAGTGTTTTTAAGTGTTATAAGTTTCTTTTATTTTTCCGTCACCTTTTATTTTTCAACCATTTTTCTTTTTCGACCTTTTTCCGACGCGCTCTTTTTCTTTCTTATTTCTCGCTATTCTAGTTTTAGGACATAGATTTTTATTCTACTTCTTATCTAAATTTCTTAAAATTACGAAAATTTATTTTAAATGGTTAAATTGATAGACATCAAAATTTTCTGGTTCGTAGTAATAGTTGGATTTGTACGTGGACCGGGTTATTGGAGCCAAACAGTACTCAATTATATTGAGACCAAACGAATCCTGCCCCTCTGCTGCATCTTTTGGCTATTCGAAACGTGGGCAAAATCAGAAAAGTCTATTGATTGGATAACTTATTATAATTTTTCTTTCCTTTTAAAAACTAATAGGATATTCAGTGAATGCACCGAGCAAGACGTTCACCACCTTTTGTACGTTCACCACCTGTAACTAGATCAAGACATTTAGCAAATATTACTGCCGTTGATTTTTCTTTAGAATCGTCATCCAGTCGACCAAGTACTCCAGTTCAAATTTCCGATAATCCATTTTTTGAACCCGACCTCACAATTGAGAATCCGGAGAATATTCAGGAACGATTCGTAGATCCTGAACCATTAAATTTTCCTCCGGAACCACTAATCATTCAAACCGAGATTGTTGAGGAACGAACCATAAAATCAGAATCCTCTAGTGATTCCGATTCAACAAATTCAATTATGGAAGTAACAGAACCTTTAAGTATGGAAGACCGAATGAGAGCTAAACGCACTGGCCAAGGTCACGCAATTACTCATCCAGACATTAATGCGCCAGATTATGAAATCAAAGGACAAATTCTACACATGGTGACTAATCAATGCCAATTTAGTGGTGCGCCGAAGGAAGATCCAAATGAACATCTACGTACCTTTAATAGGATCTGCACACTATTTAAAATCCGAGAAGTGGAGGATGAACAGATATATCTCATGTTATTTCCCTGGACTTTAAAGGGAGAAGCCAAAGATTGGTTGGAATCGTTACCTGAAGGGGCGATTGATACATGGGATGTTTTAGTTTAAAAATTTCTTAAACAATTCTTTCCTGCATCTAAAGCCGTAAGACTTCAAGCAGAAATTGTACGTTTACACAGAAGCCAAATGAAACTCTATATGAGGCGTGGACAAGATTTGGAAAGTTGTTAAGAGGATGTCCGCAACATGGTTTAGACACCTGTCAAATAGTACAAATATTCTACCAAGGATGCGACATCACTACAAGGAAAGACATATATATAGCAGCTGGTGGTTCTATTATGAAGAAAACCGAAACTGATGCTTACAAAATTATTGATAACACTGCTTCCCACTCACATGAGTGGCACCAAGAAAAAGATATCGTTAGATCATCTAAAGCAGCTAGAGCCGATTCTAGCCATGACTTAGATTCCATTTCCGCAAAGATAGATGCTGTCGAGAGACGAATGGAAAAGATGACTAAAGATATTCACTCAATACGAATTAGTTGTGAGCAGTGTGGAGGACCACATTTGACAAAAGATTGTCTCAGTATTGAATTAACAATAGAACAAAGAGAGAATATTTCATACATAAACCAAAGGCCTGGAAATAATTATCAGAATAATTATCAACCGCCAAGACCGATTTACAATCAAAACCAGAATTATAACAGAAATATTCCATACAACAACCAACAAGGTCCTAGCAATCAACAAGTATCCAATAATACTTACAATCAGCAAAGACCTAATTTTCAAAACAAACCACCACAACAAACCGATGATAAAAAGCCGAATTTAGAAGATATGATGACGAAGCTAGTTGAAACTCAAACGCAGTTTTTCACATCTCAAAAACAAACCAATGAACAAAATGCTCAAGCATTTAGAAATCAACAAGCTTCTATTCAAAATATGGAACAAGAAGTAAGTAACCTAGCAAGGTTAATAGGTGAAAGAAAACCGAGAAGTCTACCTAGTGATACAAATGCTAACTCCCGGAATGAAACAGCTAAAGCCATTACCACATGAAGTGGTACAACACTTAAACCACCTGAAATACCTGTAACTTCTGATGAAGCTATTCCTACTCCACAAGAACCACAACCTAATCAAGATAAGGAAAAAGAACCGGTAGTTGAAAAGGTTAATGAAGATAACACAGTTAAGGCTAAACCTTATGTTAAACCATACCAACCACCACTTCCTTACCCGAGTAAAATGAAGAAAGAGAAACTTGAAGCCGAGCAATCTAAATTCTTGGATATGTTTAAACAGATAAATGTAAATCTTCCTTTCATTGATGTGATTTCAGGAATGCCTAGATATGCTAAATTCTTGAAAGATCTAATTTCAAATAGAAAGAAAATGGAAGAACTCTCGGCTGTTACCATGAATGCTAATTGTTCAGCAGTGCTGTTGAATAAGATACCAGAAAAACTATCTGATCCAGGAAGTTTCACAATTCCATGTTTTCTGGGTAGTCTTAGTTCAATAGAAGCATTGGCAGATTTAGGTGCTAGTATAAATCTAATGCCATATTCACTATACGCCAAACTAGACCTTGGAGAATTGAAACCAACCAGAATAAGCATACAACTAGCCGATAGATCAATAAAATATCCTAGAGGGATAATGGAGAACATGCTAGTTAAAGTTGGTACTTTAGTATTTCTAGTAGATTTTGTTGTTTTGGACATGGAAGAAGATTCTCAAGTTCCTCTCATATTAGGAAGACCATTCTTAAACACGGCTAAAGCAATGATAGACGTGTTCGGTAAGAAATTGACCCTAAGTATAGAGGATGAGAGTGTTACCTTTTCAGTTGATAGAGCAATGCAACAACCACAATCTGCAGATGATATATGTTATTATATTCAAACTATAGATGCACATGCAGAATTGTTAGAAGAATTTCCAGAATTACAAGGAACAGGAGAATGTTCTTTAGGAGAAGGTAATGAACCAATTGATGAAGCTGAAATGTTAGCTACACTTATAGCTAATGGATATGAACCAACAACAGAAGAAATCTAAATGCTAAAAGAAGAAAACAGATATCGATACAAATCATCGATAGAAGAACCACCGAAATTAGAGTTAAAGCCACTTCCAAACCATTTGGAATACGCTTATTTACATGGTGAATCTGAATTACCTGTAATAATATCGTCTTCTCTTACTAAAAATGAGAAATCACAACTCATTTCTGTGTTGAAAGCCCATAAACCAGCCATTGCATGGAAGATTCATGATATTAAAGGAATAAGTCCTTCGTATTGCACACATAAAATCCTTATGGAAGAAGGTCATAAAACGTATGTGCAACGCCAATGAAGACTAAATCCTAATATGAAAGATGTAGTTAAGAAAGAGATTATTAAACTGCTAGATGCAGGTCTAATTTATCCAATCTCTGATAGTCCATGGGTAAGCCCAGTTCAATGCGTGCCTAAGAAGGGTGGCATGACTGTCATTACAAATGAAAAAAATGAGCTTATTCCTACTAGAACTGTAACAGGATGGCGTGTGTGTATTGATTATAGAAAATTAAATGACGCCACCAGAAAAGATCACTTTCCCTTACCTTTCATTGATCAAATGTTTGAAAGATTAGCCGGAAATAGTTACTATTGTTTTCTAGATGGATTTTCCGGATATTTTCAAATTCCAATAGCACCCGAGGACCAAGAGAAAACCACATTCACGTGCCCTTATGGTAATTTTGCTTACAAACGCATGCCATTTGGACTTTGCAACGCCCCTGCAACCTTTCAAAGGTGTATGATGGCGATTTTTCACGACATGATAGAAGAATGCATGGAAGTTTTCATGGATGACTTTTCAGTCTTCGGTGATACATTTGAATCATGTCTAGTTAATCTGGAACGAATGCTTATTAGATGCGAACAATCAAATCTAGTACTTAATTGGGAGAAATGCCATTTCATGGTTAAAGAAGGCATCGTTCTTGGTCATAAAATTTCAAAAGAAGGAATTGAAGTGGATAGAGCTAAAGTAGATGTAATTGCTAAACTTCCACATCCCACCAATGTTAGAGGAGTTAGGAGTTTTCTAGGGCATGCCGGTTTTTACCGACGTTTCATAAAAGATTTTTCTAAAATTGCCACTCCTATGAATAAACTCCTAGAAAAGGATGCTCCATTCATCTTTTCCGATGAGTGTATCAAATCTTTTAATATTCTTAAAGAGAAACTCACTAATGCGCCGATCATGATAACACCAAATTGGAATCTACCATTTGAACTAATGTGCGATGCAAGTGATTTTGCAATGGGAGCCGTTTTAGGACAAAGGATTGAAAAACGATTTCAACCTATATATTATGCTAGTAAGACGTTACAAGGAGCACAAACGAACTATACAACTACTGAAAAAGAACTCCTTGCTATTGTCTTTGCTTTTGACAAATTTCGATCATATCTCGTTCTAGCAAAAACGGTGGTCTATACCGACCATTCTGCTCTTAGATACCTATTTTCAAAACAAGATGCTAAACCAAGATTAATCCGTTGGATCTTACTCTTACAAGATTTTGATATTGAAATCTGAGATAAAAGAGGAGCAGAAAATCTCGCCGCTGATCATCTTTCTCGTCTTGAAAATCCTGAGTTAGAAGTTCTAAATGAATCGGCCATACAAGACAACTTTCCTGATGAATATCTATTGAAGATAGATTATAAAGAAATTCCATGGTTTGCAGACTATGCAAACTATTTAGTATGTGGATTCCTTGAAAAAGGATTATCGTACCAAAGACGAAAGAAATTCTTCAGTGATATAAAACACTATTTTTGGGAAGATCCACATTTGTTTAAAAGTTGTCCCGATGGAATAATACGCCGATGTGTATTTGGAGATGAAGCTAGTAAAATATTAAACCATTGTCACACAGGACCAACAGGAGGGCATTATGGGCCTCAACTAACAGCAAGAAAAGTTTATGATGCTGGATTCTATTGGCCTACAATTTACAAAGACGCACACCTTCTTTGCAAATCCTGTGATGCTTGTCAAAGGGCCAGAAAAATAAGTCAACGTGATGAAATGCCGCAAAATGTTATTCAAGTATGTGAAGTATTTGACATTTGGGGTATTGACTTTATGGGTCCATTTCCAAAATCTCATAATAATCTATATATACTCGTAGCCATTGATTATGTATCTATATGGGCAGAAGCACAAGCTCTCCCAACTAACGATGCACGAGTTGTAGTCAACTTTTTAAAACGTCTTTTTGCAAGGTTTGGAACACCGAAAGCTTTAATAAGTGATCGGGGTACTCATTTCTGTAATAATCAACTTGAGAAAGTTCTTAAAAGATATGGAGTAACTCATAAAATCTCCACCGCATATCATCCACAAACAAGTGGACAAGTTGAAAATACCAACCGAGCTTTAAAACGTATTCTAGAGAAAACCGTAGGATCAAATCCGAAGGAATGGTCCATTAAATTGGAGGATGCACTCTGGGCTTTTAGAACAGCCTACAAAACTCCAATTGGAACCACACCTTTTAGACTTATTTATGGAAAAGCATGTCATCTTCCAGTAGAAATTGAACACAAAGCATTTTGGGCTTTGAAGACATGTAATCTTGATTTACATGAAGCCGGACGTCTACGATTAAGTCAACTAAACGAATTAGAAGAATTAAGACATGAAGCATACGAAAATTCGTTAATCTATAAAGAAAGAACGAAGAAATGGCATGATAAAAGAATCAGAAGTTCAAAAGAATTTAAAGAAGGAGACAGAGTTCTTCTTTTCAATTCACGATTCAAGCTATTTCCTGGAAAATTGAAATCAAGATGGTCTAGACCATTCATAGTCAAAAGAGTTTTCCCATACGGAACGATAGAATTAATAAATTCAAATGGGATTGAATTTAAAGTTAATGGTCACAGAGTTAAACATTACATACATGGTCCGATGGAAGTTGACAATGAAGTTAATCACAATTTCGATACCACAGCTAACTAAGTGTGGGGAGAATCAAGGGGTTTATGTATTTCTATTAGAGTTAGATTGTCTGTTTTCGTGTAGTTCTCAAAAATGGAACCCGAATGGTCTTTCCCTAGCAGACCCTAAAGAACTAGTCTTCTCCCCCCATTCTGAATTTTTGTTTTTTTAGGAAATGAAGACTGCCTGTGAACTAAACCATGGTCTAATGCTACACGCTTTGATCACTAAACGTAATAATGACACACTACCGAGTGAAATAGTATCAGTAATCAGAGAAAGATTGGACGGAGTTAGAAAAGAATCCAGATGCGAAGATAATAAGTTACAATTTGGTAAAGGAAAATCAAAATCCGCAGCGAAAAGAAGAGCACGACACCTAGAAAGATGTCACAAATGCGGAAAATGGTCACATGGAGGTAAATGTTCAAATAATCAAACCTATTCAAACACTGAATTTGTTACTTTATGAAGAGACGGACCGTTCATATGTTTAGAAGAAAAGACACTGAATGCTCGAGGTTACGCCTATGTAGCTATGGAAAACCAATTAAACCGACTATCTTATGAATGGGATAGATCATATAACTAAGAAATCTATTTCACAGGTATGTTTGTACAGTTTTTATTTTTTTTATTTTTAACCTTTTGATAATAAACGCTAATTTGTTCGCTATAAAGTATTAAATTGGTATTGAATAAAATTAGGTTTGGCGACCAAAATTATTGATATCATTCAAAAATTTATTACATCACTGCGAAATTTAACGTTTATTCTTAAGGTATAAATATCTTTAATCAATCAACCCAAAATATTTCAAAAATTCGTCATGAGTTAAATTAGGTCTTGGAACCGAAATTACTTTACCGAAAAGAGGGGCGCATATTTTTGATAATATTTGATTGATTAAAGTGGGATAAAAAGCCAAAAAGATTTTTAATTTTATTTTTACCATGTTTTTAAAATTAATATTTAAATCTTAAATTAATATTGTAAACTTTGTAAAAACAATATTTTTAAAATTGTAAATATTTGAAAAATTAATATAAGTTTGGTGTGAATTTATAATATGAATTTTTAAATTAAGTTTGGTGTGAATTTTTAATTTTTAAAATATGAATTTTTAATTTTATGCATTTCAAATTTTTAATTTTTAATATTAATTTTGAATTTTATATTTAAGTTGTGTGAATTTAAAAACAAAAATTTACTTTATCTCATTAAGTTAAAAATATGATTTTTAAAATTCGTCGTGAGTTGAAGACTAGGTCTTTGAACCGAAATTTCTTTACCCGAGGGAGGGACGAGAACTTTTATTATCATTATTTTTAATCTTATTGAATTAAAGTATGCCAAAAACATTAAAAAACCCAAAAATCTTAACTTTTAAAACAATCGCTACAAAAAGACAAATTTTAAAATTTTGTCGAAGGACGGACTAGGACATCGATCCGAAACGACCTCGTCCTAAATAACAAGGGAAACAAAATTTTAAAATTAATTACTTAATTGTTTTAATTAGTATAAGATGTTATAAAAAAAAAAACAAAAAAAAACAAACTCCGCGAGTCGCGGAGTTTGAAGGGTAATATACCGCGACTCGCGGAGTTCCTAAAATCCAGAAAAAAAATATAAACGCAGAACTGATCAGTCCCCAACCCACAACACAGAAAAAACTGCGAAAATACTGCCAAAAAAACCCGCAAAAATACCCCCAAAATCACAATTTTTAACCTTTAATCATCAAATCTTTTACTAAAATCATGTTGAGAAGGATGCTATCAAGGAATTACTCAAGAAAAACGGTAAATTTCTACACCTAAACACCATTTAATCCGAAAATTAGTGTTCTTGAGCAATTTTTTTCTCAATTTGATTTTGATGCTTTTTAGTGTAATTATGCTTAAATTGCTTATGTATTATGCTTGTATAACCCAGATTGATGCTATTTAACATGATTAGAAGCCTTAAACTTCAAATTTTGAGTAATCTAGGGTTTGTGTTCTTGAGCAAATTTGGGGCTCTTTGATATAAACAGGTTATGGCCGATTTTTGTCATGAATTGTTGCTAAATTAAGTAGTGTAACATGTTTAGGTAGTTAAATGATCCAAACTTTGAGCCTAAACATGATTTTGAGAATTAAAGTGGACTTTTTCAAGTCTAAAATTCATGAACTTGATTTTTGAAAGATAATGTCATTTGAAACTTGTTTAATTGCTAGTAATGATTATTTTGACATGTTATTTGAGTTAAATGCTTATGAACTTGGCGAACATTTTCGTATATGCTTATTTGAAAAAGTGTAGATTTGATAAAAATATGAAAATGAGCTTAAGTTTGATATAAATTAATCATGTCATTGTAATTATTTTGATTGATGATTTTGCTGACACTAATGCATATTTGGATGCACAAAAATTGTGTTTGATGTGTTTTGCAGACTGAAAGGGGTGAATCTTCATCCCAAGCTCGCAATGCTCCTGCTGAGAATGCGGAACAACAGGAGGTGGATAACTACTACAAGCAAGATATACCTCATCCAGTCATGACATTTTCTGATATGCACTTGGAAGATTTGCACCCGAACCTGAGATTTGACAGACTTTGGATAGATTATCCAAAATACCAAAGGGGTTTGCATACTCTTCATTCTAAAGTTGTTGAGGTACCTAGGGTCATAGAATGGGGACCATTAGAAGCTGTAGAATTGGCCGGGCCAATTAGGGAATTACTTGCACAGAGATATGGTAATTCTACTTTTAACGACTGGGTACGTTTATTCACCATGCGTAGACCTGTATATAAAGTATGGTGTGAAGAATTGTTGTGTAGTATAGAATTAAATGATCGGGTAGCTAGTTTAACCGATCGATCTTTTATTAGATTTTTGTTAGGAGGTTCGATGCGCCACATGTCTTTACTAGACATGGCTCAGGCTTTACGTATATATACGCCTGAGGAGTTAGCATCTACCGATTGTAGAGGGTTGATACTAAATGGTAGAAAGATAGATGAAAATTTTGATACACATGGTGTATGGAGTCAAATGACAAGCCATCACCGATTCAAAGGGGGAAATTACTCTTATTTGGATATAGATAGAGCTGAATTAAGAGTGATTCATAGGTTTTTAGCTAATTCGATTACACAAAGAGGTAAGAACAAGGAAAAGGTAAATGAACAAGATTTGTTTTACCATATGTGTATTCGAGACCCACAAAGCGCTGTAAGTATACCTTATTGTGTGGGTTATTATTTATCAGCTATGGTTAGGGGGATGAGACCGCATAGCATAATAGGAGGTGGTATTTTTATTACTTTGATTGCTGAATATCTCGGTGTGGATATAAGTCGGGGGGGATTATTAGTCGAAGAACCAGAACCCCGCGATACAATAGGTTTAAATGTATACCATGGTGCGAAAGTTTTGAAGAGGCGAAATAACGCCGCAGTACAATACCATGGTAGACATCCACAGGTTGAGAGAAACCAACAGCAAGGTAATGTAGGAGGGGGAAATGAAATGCAAGAAATGCAAAGATTTATAGCTTCACAGGAGTACGAAAATGCTAGACAGAGAGCATTTGAAGATTGGCAAGTTCATCAAAACCAAATCATAGCTCATTGCCAACATATAGGTAGAAACTATATTCCTACTCCAAAACCCATATTCCCTCCCTGGTCTATAGAGATGCAACCACCGTATCCTACGTATAACCCTGCCGAAGCATTTTATAGCACCTATGGTTATGCATGGAACCCTTATTGGTATCAGTATCATCCCTAGTCTACTTAGTTTTATTTATTTTGTAATTTGTAATGTTGATACGTTTAATACTTATGTTAATATTGTAATAGTTTTTATAATTTTCTAACTTTTATTCTTAGATTTTAATAATTTTTGAATGTGGGGTAATATACCAAACTTCAAAAATATGTATATATGTTTGCAGTTTATCTTATGTACACAACAGGGTAAAACAACGCATTTTCAAAGACTGGCATTAAGTTCAGCAAAAGCAACTAATTTTGACGACAAGATGCAAAATATATGTGAAATAACAACAAGACGGAATGAACAAATGATGTGCACCATTTATCATTCAGCAAACAAACGCCAATATATTTGGAAACTTTGGTAAAATTTAATCATTTTCACACAAATCACCCTCAATAATTTAAATTGTTACTGATTTCTTGCAAATGAGGGCATTGCAAGATCTTAAGTGTGGGAAGGGGTTAAATTCTTTCGGATTTTAAAATTTTTATCTTAAACACTGGGTTACCATTAAAAATACTAGTAAAGCAGTAGTTGTATTAGAATCTAGTGCTCTCTGATAATAAAGAACAGCCCTAGTCTTATATACTGACTACCCAATTCTAGTAAAATTTTTCAAAATTTTCAATTAAATGAACTCAAAATCATGTTTATACATATTTATGAACGATAAAACTAGGTTTTAACACCGAAATTATTGTAACCTCGGAAAGGACATAAAATGAGGAACAAACCAAAATGTTAAAATTCATTTAAAATGGAATAGAGGACAATAAAAAGGAAAATAAAAGCCAAGTGTGGGAAAATTCTCCAAGTTATTCAAAACATATATCACATATTTTTGTACAAATAACTGAAAATACTTTTGCTTTGGACTAAACTAAAAAGTTTTACCTGATTTACTGTAAGAAAGATGGATCTACACGATGAATCAATTCCATCATTAAAAGGAAGTAAAGTCTTCCGAAAAAGACACGCGCTTCTTGATTTAGGTCAAGAAGTTGTCGTCCAGACCAGCTGTAGGTTGACGAAAAATCTAGAAAAGTCATCATTAAAATCAGCAGGAAATCCACGGACCTCAGCATTAAACAGGGTCGCCAAGTGGTCAGATTTATCCTAACCATGAGAAGGATTTATCTCGTAAAATGGGGGACACCATGCAAATTAGCTGGATAAGACTAATGAATCAGATCCCCAGAAAGGATAATCTCCTTAAAAGATCAAAAATCAGCTTTTAAGCCTGATATTACTCAATCCTTGAGATTGACCTTAAAGATTGAGAATTACAAACTCATGGAATTCAATGATATCTAAACTCGAGCTTGAACGAGAAAATATTTTGATCAAAATTACAAACCGATTTGTTTTCTGAAAACCCTATTTTCAATGCGTTCATTACCATTGAACGTAAAATTCTAGGAATTCACCTGGAATTCATTAGGTCACCTGAACTAAATCGGGTGTCAACCGTAAGAACGGTGGTTGCATAGTGGTCAAAGACAGGACCTTGTGCCAGACCGAAAAATCATAAGGGTGAGCTTTACTATTGCTCCTACCAAGGATAGTAATTGCGTCCGACACGTTATAGACCATAATTAAAAGCATGTCAGGGGACATTGCCTTAACAGTTGCTTGTTCAACGCTTTCCTTTACAACCGAACGGTAGTTTACCGAAAGGTAATATACGGGACAAGTAAACTGGACGTGTTGCTTTCCAAATACAAGGTTAGCAAGTGGGTGACACAAAACCGCAAGTTTTGAGTTAAAATTTTCAAATCTGAAACCCACCAAACCAACAAAAATATTTTGCAAACACCGGTAAAGGGTTATTCCGGAAAACTTATCTAGGGTAAAAACTAGATTTAATTTTCAAAAGATCAAATGTTTTCATAAAGATCCAATTTCCTTAATGGATCTAAATTTTTATAGTCATGTGGGACTGTAAACCATATCGTTACTACCATTGTTTATACCGCCGTATAGAAATCACTGATGTACAAAGTGTGAAGAATAAAGAAGTGATTCTAGTATTTCAAGACGATATTGCTTGAGGACAAGCAACGCTTAAGTGTAGGAATATTTGATAATGCTAAAAACGAACATATATATCCATCCTCTCTATATCTATACGTAAATATTTATATTTATATTTTAATTTTAATTTTAATTTTAATTTTAATCCTAATAATAAGGGTATGTTAGCGAATATTATAAGGGTGTAAGTCGAAATTCTGTCCGTGTAACGCTACGCTATTTTTAATTATTGTAAGTTATGTTCAACCTTTTTAATTTAATGTCTCGTAGCTAAGTTATTATTTTGCTTATTTAATCCGAAGTAATCATGATGTTGGGCTAATTACTAAAATTGGGTAATTCGGCTTTGTACCATAATTGGGGGTTGGACAAAAGAACGACACTTGTGGAAATTAGACTATGGGCTATTAATGGGCTTTATATTTGTTTAACTAAATGATAGTTTGTTAATGTTAATATAAAGATTTACAATTGGGCGTCCCTATAAATTACCATATACACTCGATCGGACACGATGGGCGGGGTATTTATATGTACGAATAATCATTCATTTAACCGGACACGGGAATGGATTAATAGCCACTAGAATAATTAAAACAGGGGTGAAATTATGTAAAAGGACACTTGGCATAATTGATAACAAAATATTAAAATCTTGGTTTACACTCAGTCGACATCCTGGTGTAATTATTAAACAAAGTATTAAAATCTTGTTATAGTTTAAGTCCCCAATTAGTTGGAATATTTAACTTCGGATATAAGGATAATTTGACGAGGATACTCGCACTTTATATTTATGACTGATGGACTGTTATGGACAAAAACCAGACGGACATATTAAATAATCTAGGACAAAGGACAATTAACCCATGGGCATAAAACTAAAATCAACACGTCAAACATCATGATTACGGAAGTTTAAATAAGCATAATTCTTTTATTTCATATTTAATTTCCTTTATTTTATATTTAATTGCACTTCTAATTATCGCATTTTTATTGTTATTGTATTTAATTGCACTTTTAATTATCGTACTTTTTAATTATCGCAAGTTTATTTTATCGCACTTTTATTATTCGCAATTTCATTATCGTTATTTACTTTACGCTTTAAATTAAGTCTTGTATTTATTTATTATTTTACATTTGGTTTTAACTGCGACTAAAGTTTTAAAATCGACAAACCGGTCATTAAACGGTAAAAACCCCCCTTTATAATAATAATATTACTTATATATATATATTTGTATTTTTATAAAAATAAACTAATATAGCGTTAAGCTTTGTTTAAAGATTTTCCCTGTGGAACGAACCAGACTTACTAAAAACTACACTACTGTACGATTAGGTACACTGCCTATAAGTGTTGTAGCAAGGTTTAAGTATATCCATTCTCTAAATAAATAAATATCTTGTGTAAAATTGTATCGTATTTAATAGTATTTTCTTGTAAAATTTAATAGTATTTTATACCCCTCCGCTACGACATCAGAACTCAAATATATACAGATGCAAGTTGGGCTGGAGAAAAAGGGGATAGAAGATCTACATCCGGATTCTTTACAATAGTCGGAGGTAATTTAGTTGCATGGAAAAGCAAGAAACAAAAGGTTGTTTCTCTATCAAGTGCAGAATCAGAGTTTAGAGGGACAGCCAAAGGAGTTGTAGAAGCATTGTAGACCCGAAAACTACTAACAGAGATCGGATTTCCACCAGAAGATAGCATTCAGATATTATGTGATAACGAAGCAGCCATTGCCATATCAGAAAATCCAGTTCAACATGACCGAACCAAACATGTGGAAGTTGATCGACATTTTATTAGACAAAAATTAGATGATGAAATCATTTCTCTTCCATCAATCAGATCCGAAGATCAGCTAGCTGACATCCTCACCAAATCAGTCAACGGAAGACTCTTCAGCGAAGTTCTTAGCAAGTTGAATATTGAAAACCCCACTATTCAACTTGAGGGGGAGTGTTGAGATAAAAGGATCAGAACAGATTTTCAGCTCAGGCTAACGGCTATTTCTTTTTTAGTCAAAAGTAGATTCCCTCAAAAGTAACAAAACTCCATTCCAATAAAGGAATTAGCTGTTACTTTTTCTATCTTATAAATAGTTTAGCTTCTAATTGTAAACATATAACAATTTAGCTTGTATCAAAAATTATCTATCAATACAAACTATCAATTTTAGTTTAAACAAAAGTAGCCTATTTGCATAACCAGTTATATATTCATGCCATTTCTAATAAAATCAGGAAAACATTACTTTGCAACAACATAGCAAACGAAATGCTATATAATCAAACATACAACCAAACACACAATGAAAATCAAACAATGACACTAAAGATGTACAGTAACTCAGAGGAGAGCATAAACCAAACAAATCATATCCACAACCAAACACAATGAGAATAAAACAATGACACTAAAGATGTAACTCAGAGGAGAGCATAAGCCAAACAAAACATATCCTTGAACAGTACCGTACTACAGACAATAAAATCCCCCCGTGATAATGACATATCCGAAGACGGACAGCCTCCTACACAACATGAGCAATTGAATTACCAAGATCATCTAATATCTTAAAAAAATGTACAGTCCAAAGTACGCTGTCGATTAGCTTAAAGAGAAGTAGTAAATTAGTTAATAATGTTTCTTAATAAATAAGATTAGCTTAAAGAGAAGAGGTAGTAAATTAGTTATTCTCCACAAGAACATGCTCCATTGTTGAAGCGATGGATCCTCCAATGATCAACAATTACAACAATTGATCTTCCAACTATCTTTGAAATAATCTTGAGTGCATCATGGCAATCACGACACACATAAAGATTTTTAATTATACGTACTGGCGAACGGGCTGGAGTGGTCAAAAGAAGTAGAGACAAAGCACGTTTTTCATCATGTAATAAAACATCTTCCTCTTTGCTTTCTTGGTCTACATCAGAATGTACAACTTTAGTATACGGAACATACCCGGCTTCCATCATCACCTCTTTTAAACACCTAAGTACACCATCTATAGATTCCTTCTGGTCTTCTAAATCGCTCATTTTAAACAACTTCTTTATTTTTTTATTTTCTTTTTCTTTTGCGACATTTGAAGCTTCTTCTTCATCTTTTATTGGTATCAAACCTGCCTTAGTCTGTTCATCTAGACGGGTGGGATCTAGAAGCTCGATAAGCTCCAAACACCGGTCTCCAAGCTGAGTATCCCCATGAACACGACAATTACTCATCAACGTTTCCCAAATTTCAACACTTGGTTCCATAGGCATTTTTTCAATAAATTGTAACGCCTCGTTCAGATATCCTGCACTCCCAAGCATATCTACTACACTCCTATAATGATCCAACGACGGAACAATATCATAATCCTTTCTCATTGATTCAAAGTGCAACAACCCCTCTTTCATGTCTCCTACAACACTACACGCAGTGAACACACTGAAAAAAATCTGACTATCAGGGTTCAAACCGATTCTTTTGAACTCGGTAAACATATCAATGGCATCTTCACCATGCCCGTTTCTAGCAAACGATGTAATCATCGTATCCCAACAAGTAACACTCCTCAGCGACATTTTATCGAACACCTTGAGCGCATCTTCCACTGACCCACATTTTGCATACATTTCCAAAATCCTATTAGGGTTTTGGTTGAATTGAGGTTCAGTTTGGCAGTGTAAGTGAAATTTAGAATTAGCTTCTGAAAAATCCAAACTATTATGAGTTTCGTTAGGGATTTTGAAATCATTGGTGGGGGTGTAACAGACTGTGCTGTAATTTTTAAGTGATAAATAATAACTTTTGCGTAAAGTGTTAGTATTACTTACCTTAATATAAGAATTTAGGGTTTCAAGTGTTCTGCCTATCCTATGACACATCGCTTCTGCTGCGGCGGCGGCGGTGGCGGGCGGTGGAACTAGAAATCTCAAATAAGGAGAATTTTTTATAAGGTGGTCAAGATGTATGCGTTGGAGTGAAAAGAGTATGGGGCCCAATAGCTATTTGTCTAGGTAAAAGATACCAATAAGTTTATGAGGGTAAAATAGTCTATATACTACAAAAATTAACCCGGAAAGCTCTCAAAAACAGCCTTGAAAATGTTACGAAACACTCGGCCAAAGAACTTGTGTGAGTGTGGTGAGTGGTACAATCATTTGCATCGAGTGTCACTCATTCTATGGTACTTTACATGTCCTGTTAAATTACTTTTAGTTGTTATTTCGTAAAATGCTCAAAAGTATGTCACATGATTCGTGACAAAAGTTAGACCAAATATTGAGTAGACACGTGATTTTTAAAATAAAACGATATGCCTTGTTACAAAAGCTAGACCAAATATTTTGTCTTTGATGGTTTCTGAAGCTCGGAAGTCGGAAGAATCTAAGTCACTTAGTGCTTAATGTTGTTACTTGTACAAATAATTAGTGTTTAATTATAAATTATTTAGTCAATATTTGATGTACCATATGATACTGAATTGTTTTAATACTCGTATAAGTAGAGAAATGTTAGTGATGATACTCTATGTGTGTTAACTTCATAATTGATATTGATGCAATTAGAAAAATGTCAATGGTTGTGCACTTGTGCTTGTTCTCATTTAAATTCATAAGTCGTACTTTATTTGATACCAGTATTTGATATTATATCATACTATGGTTGTTCTATATTTACTTAACAGTTGATATATTTTTTTTTTTTGGCAAAATAACGAAAACTCATATAGAAACGAAGTTGTTTTTCAAAGGAAAACGCCATCAACAAAGAATACAAAGAAATGGGGGAAACAGTAAAGCTCGCACCTAGAAAGCAACGAACTAAACGAAGACTATCTATAATCGAGACTTCCCTAACAACCTGAATACCCGATGATCATATATAAGTGATGCTATATCGTGTTAATTATGTAGAAGCATGGAAATGTTACTGATGATATTATGATACTCGTTCCATCGTAGCTTCATCACTGATATCTAATACTAATCGTTTTAGGTAAAACTGGAAACATTTCACGGATTATCTATGAGTCTGTGTGAACTTCATTTGTACTTTTTCATACTTATGGGATGAAGATGAAAGTGAGATGATGAAAATTGGGGAAGATAATAAATCTATTATATGAAAAAGAAAAAGGAAATAACAAAAGGACAAATATACCTATTATGTGCCAATCACGTGTATAAGTTAACGGAAGCAAGTAAAAGCTATGATCATTTTAAGGTTTCCTCACTATCCTAATTTTTGAAACAATGTTTGGGAACCAATTATGAGATTATTTCTTTTTTAAAAAGAAAGTATCTATACTATTATATATGTGAATACGTGAGTTACATACAGATTACATAATGACATGCCTATATACAGTATGCATATGAACGAGTGCGAGATTATTTGTCAAACTGAAATTACAAAGATAATAGTAAACAAAACGAAATGGAATGACCAACGATTTACCTATGCCAACTCTATTAGACAAGAGAAGAACATAAAAGCTTGGATTGATCAACCATTAATGCCAATCAATCTTCATCTTTATATCCTAAAAACTCAATTATGAATAACTTATGTTTGTAATTAATATCCTAAACTCAATTACGAATAAACCATTAGTGACAAATTGTATTGTACAAACAACTAATGAATAATTTGAGCGCATTTATTAAAAATCATGTTAGATTTATCACTATCCATTTTATTTGTACAACAAAAATAATCACACTTTCTAGAAATAACTAGATTTATGGTCCGCGTTTCGCAGCGGATTAGTGTCATTTTAACGTTACTACATGGTTACACAGTTTTTGGCCTGAAAGTCATCGAAACCATAATATAAACACTCGATATAATCTATAATCTACTATTAAAAAAAAAAGACCAATCGAAACCACAATATAAACCCTCGATATAATCTATGATCTACTATTAACAAAAACAAAACAAAAAAAAAGACTAATCAGTTGAGGGTTACACAGCACAACTTCCTTCTCTGTTAAACATTCTTCATCATCAACAACATCCTTCAAATAAAGTTTTTGTACTAGAGTATATTACGGAGTAGCTTTGTTGCGGTTCCTTTTTGTGTGTTTTTGGTTATGCGATTCGAAGTGCAGGCAGACAATTTTTATCAAGCAATGCATTTAAAAATTGATCTTTACAGAGTGAAAATAGGCATAAAAGTCTACTTTGTGAGGCACCAAGTTGTTGCAGGGGCGTTGACAAATCAACAATGCAAGTTGGCAAACCAGCATTTTTCTTTGTTTCCTATATATCTATTGTTGTAATGGTGCAATAACAGTACTGTCAGTTTGTAGATTTGTTTGAAAATTTGTTGTAGAAGATGGAACCCAATCGTATATCGAATATTACCATTAAACCAATCACCTATTTAGCGATTGCACAACCTAAGAAACAAAGCCCTACACAATAAGGCAGACATCACACCACACCATCAGCAAAAAAAGGTAGAATAATGAAAGGAAACCATACATAAAACAGTGTGAGCATGGCCTTCGACACATTGTGAGCTGGTAACATCTTTGACTACCCATTGACTTCGAGTTTATCATCCGTCAATTTATGTACAAACTTTTCACAAATTAAGTCATCAATCTTCTCTTCACTTAAACATTCTAGATCCCGAAGTTTCTTTCTAATTTGTCCATTTGGTATCCTTTACGACAGAAATTATATACACGTTATGATAAGACTATGAAATAAAAAACTAATCAAAATACATTAGCACTTGCATATAATTGTTCAAGTAAAGAAAGTACATTACCGATCCTTGCACCAAAACTTAAAATTTGTGGAACTGGAAGGAGTGCCCGTGTTACGTACTTCACATTGTAGCATTTCATGTTGAGTCATTATGCCCGTGTTAGTTACTTGGCATCGTAGCATTTCATGTTGAGTCATTCTTTTGCTAGTATAATTAGTTGTTTACATCCACCGTATACTATATATGTAGCTTTGCCTGAAAGCTTAAATGAAATCACGTAATATTAAATATTAGGTTATATAAAAAAGATTGGTCTTGAATGAGAATAAACCAAGGAGTATATGGTAAAACTAACCCAATTTTCTGGATCTATATTCAGACCCTTAGACCATGTTCCTCAACTACAACTCCAGATGTACCATCATTATTCACCTTTTTTATATTCTAAAGCAACACAATAATTGAAGGGTTTAGTAAAAGTACATGGTCAAGCAAAAAAAAAAAAAAAAACTTCTGTGTATTACATTAGCATGTTTGGTGGCCTTTTGTTGCAACAATTCCTTTTTACAGTAGCTTTTATGAAAATAGTTTACATGATACTATTACAATCTTCTGTTATATATATAATAAATCCATATCTATATACTCTGTACATATATCGAGAAAATGGTAGCTTACCTGATATGAGTATGAGTCCAAATAATGCTATATTGATGGAAATCATTAGTAGGATCAAACCAAAGACCATAACTCTCTTATCTGTCAACATTTGTGCTTCCATTATCATAAATATTAGTCTGAATCCCTCGTTTTTTTGCCTCTAATATTACCCAAGAACTGAAAGTCAATTTCATCATGTTTTTAATTTCTCAGATATATCCCCATTTCACATCTGCAACGATAACTTTAAGCAGAAAGGTGTGTCAACAGTCCAATTTTCCTCCATAAAATGCATATGTGACGTTTCATTTATTGGTAGGCAAAATACAATATATAGAATTTTACTACAGTAATTAAAAATGTGTTTTTTACACACCTAAAACATGCACAAAAGCTACTGTGACTTCCTCACGTCTTTATTTTTAGACAAATAAAATATATTGAATTTGAATATTAATAATCTGACTAATGGTCTTCTTCTGTAAAATTTTCTCATCAAACTGAAATAACAAACTAACCAACTAAAAGAAGCGTATACCAACGTATGAGAACGGAGAGGAAAAAAGAACCTGAAAGGGCGGAGAACAACAACAATTGTTGAGGAATGGCCCAAAGACTATGGTTGTAGCAATTTTTTTATCGGGACAGTTAAAATATCATCCACTCCTACAGGTAGAAAGCACAATCTAATTCTAAAGTTAAAAAGGAGACAACCGTACAAACTGCAGAAAATAATGGAATATCAAGTAAGCGTATGTTGAAACATACTATAATTAAACAGCTTGAAATCATGTTAGTAATCTGATTGGTCGCTACTTGCATACTATTAACAAAGATTTGATATTTTTCAAGGGTTCTTCACATGGAAGAAACCTTTGTAATCCATGTATGTAATTGCTTGAAAAAAATACTACTAATACAACAATTGTAAGATCTTTGGTACATTGTTTTGTTTCAAAATTCACAGAACAACCCATTTCTAATCATTTATAATTTAAGTAAACGATCCATGTAGCTTACATGATGTCGACATACTTTATTGTTTCGACTTTCCTTTCCCCAGCCAATGTCGACTTTCAAACCCTTTGTTGCACTTCCAAATAAAACTTCAACCACAACACGGATTAATATAACCAATCATATACTGAGATAATTACCTTATCTAGTTGCCATTTTGTAACTCAAAAATATTATGCTTCTTCTATATCTATATTTATATCTGAAATTATAAAAGCATACAATCACCACACAAAAAAAAAGTCGTTTTAATTACAAAAACAACACAAAATCATAATCATTATTTGTTACTTTAAAAGACGAATCTAACAAAAGGTGATATGGAAAAAAAATCAGATATAAATTAGGGTAAAATACCATGATGCGTTCAAACGACGTTAGTTGCTACCAGGAGATTGGGACCATGTAGATAGCGCCAACATCAGTCATAAGCGCAACAACTGCGGCGTTGTATGGCAACTGTAGGTGCTACCAACAAATATTGATCTCCTCAAAACCTAACTTTAATTCATATCCTCAATTGCTTCTATCTGAAAACGAAAACATAAATTGCAAGAAATATGTAATTTATAACGCACGCAAACATATGAAGGTGAAAGATTGTGGTACTGGTGAAGAAGACATAGTGAATCCAAAAATGAAATCAGAAACCCTAATTTCACACACGCACAGAGTGATGAGAACTAAGAGTCGGGCAATTTGTGTTGAATTGAGGGGTGAATTGGAAAAAGAGAAATGGAGGGGATGAATTGGGGATGGTAGGTGTGTGGGTCTAGAAAGATCTGTGTTGTACTCCATTTTTTATCACCAAATTAATGGGAGTAAGGAGTATTTGGGTAGAAAACTATAACAGTAAAATTTTGTGTTTGTAGCCAATAGGAATGCAGTAAATTTACGCGAATTAATATATTGTATAATATAATATAATTACCAAATTACAAATGACCTGTGACGACCCGTAAATTTTCGACCAAATTTAAACTTAATCTTTATATGGTTTCGACATGATAAGCAAAGTCTGTAATGTTGAGTCTCAAAAATTTTGAACTGTTTCATAGTATATTCAATTACCCTTCAACTATCTCCGACGATTCACGAACCATTAACTGTAAATAAATGTGTATACATATAAATATGAATATGAATATAGGTATATATATATATACGATTAAATCGTTAGAACTGAAAATATAATACGATATAATTAAATTGTTATTAAAATATATATATATATATATATATATATATATATATATATATATATATATATATAGAGTGAGAGAGAGAGAGAGTGTGTGTATCAAATATAATTATTTAATAATTGTAATACTCGTTGGACGTTTCGATTATTATTTAGAGAAGTTTAATTAGAACTTTTGTGATTTTAAAATAAACGGTGATCCGAAAATAAACTATATAAATTTTAGGCTTATTAAAAATATATTTAGAAGCTAATTAATAAATTTCAACACTTTTCATATTTTACCCAGAATCGAGAGAGACAGTTGATGTAATTTTTATATAATAAATTAATGATCGAATTTTATACCATAATAACCAAAATAAATAAATATAATTAATTTAAAATTTTGGAATTTTTCAGAAGACTTTTTATCCGCCACTGATTAATAACGGAGCACGATGCCCTCTCCGTGAAAACTGTCGGCAACATAATTAAAGATTCATATCTTCATTACAAACGTTTCTATTTATATTATAATATTAAATTTAAAGTAAATTGATCCGTGAATATGTAAATTATCATTAAGTTCACTGTATTTGTTTTAATCTCTAATCTCTAATTTATATATGTACATACACATATAGCATAGATATTGAATATAAATCACACACCCCGTTCACCATTACCATCTTTTTATTTTTTTTCTTTCTTTCTTCTATCTGTTTTCTGGTTCTAATCCACACCCATTTTGGATACCACCACAACCCATCATCGAATCCTTCTTACTCGACAAACAGCAAGATCGAACCGAAGTATTGTCTACTGCTATTGTGGGCCATTTAGAACCTCACACGCACAATCATTAACTTAGTTACTATTGCCTCGTTTCTTCTATTTTCTTTGATCACCAAAACCACTACAACCATCGACCACCATTCTTGAGCACCTTTGAACTCCATCATCACCTTCACCAAACCAAGAACAACACTCACCATCCCAATAAACAATCACCACCATAAAACACTCCCTTAAACAATTTTCGGTTTCCTCTCGGTTTACAACCTCACAACCACCATAGTTGCTGTTGTCCGGTTGTCATGTTAGCCAAAGAAACGACACCAAACTCACACACCCATTTACAAACACCATAGATTTTTCTTTATGTTCTTCGAATGAACCTGACATCCACTTTACCATCTTTCACCTTGATGAATCATAACTCTCATCAAAGAACACAACCACGACCACCTTCTCCACTTCCTCCTCTTCTTTCTTCTTCTTTAATGATCAAACCACCACCTCAAACTTTTTTGTTTTCGAATTACTGCAGCAACAAGCATGATTGTTGCTGTACCTACAGCTATCCTTATTATATCCTCTGGTTAACCGCCACCAACCTCCTCAAGACCACCCTCAAACACCACCTTAAAAACTGCAATCATAAATCACCCCACCATTTTTCCTGCTATAGTTGTTTCTTTTTTTTTCCTGCCTTTCGAAACCAACTAACAAGAAACCATATTATTACCTGCTACTGCTCGGTCCTTCTCTACAACTACCATCAAACCTTAATTGTTGAATTCTGTTTCTTTTGTTTTAACCTATCATTCTTCTGTCGAAACACAATCCTTAATTCCTGCTGTACTTCGATCAACCTAAACAACAAAACGACTACTGATGAAAAGACGTTGGCAATAATACAATGGTGATACAGTGTGAGGTGGTGTAACGATAATGATGATGGAACGGTTATGCTATTTTCTCTTGTGATGTAATTGTCGAGTAATAAAAGAAAAGAAAATGAATTGATCGGTTCCTGATGATGGCCGACATTTATCAATACCTTAACCCTACCCCTTTATTCTTTCGATCTACTCATATTACAAATCTAAACACTAAATCGATATGGACCTGATTAAATGCTTGGACTGTGGACTTGTGTATCTTTTGGGCCAAACGATAATGATAATGGTGATATGAGTATATGCATAAAAAGGAACTATGCAGCGTATATTTTTTTTTTGTTTCTACCATTCGAAATTTTGACTGTCAAACCAGCCATGAATTTTTCTTTTAGTATTTGGGCTGGTGAATAATAGTAGGCCGTAATTCTTTTTATTTGTTGGGCCGAGACTAGTTTTTGATGTTGCACCGAATTTTAGAATCATTGGGCCGAAGCTTTTATTCTTCTGTTGGGCTTCGTGATCTTTGTAGTAACAATTGGGCCGTGACTTTGGTCGAGCTTATGTTTTATTTTTGGCCCGAGAGGTTTATTGATGAGATGAGGTAGCGGTGGTGATATGATACTATGATGATTATGATATCATGATAATAGAGATGATTATGATATAAGAATGATGATAAGGTTAGATCATGATTAATGATGATGATTAGGTTAGACGATGCATGAAAAGATGATAATGCGAGGGTGATGATGAATGATGTGTGTTGGATGTTATGCATGTGAATTACTATGGTTACTGCTAGTTGATTGTTCCTGTTGTCGAGCTCTAACATCCGCAATCGATCACTCGTTTTATTTTTCTCTCGTTGATTTTATCCAAAGGTATAACCATACCTTTAACTTCTTGATTTATTTATGATATTACTATATTATAGTTACTATGATTATTGTTAAGGTTATGATTATAAATGCAAGTATTTCCTTAAGATAATAAATATAATTATATTATATTACAATTCATATAATTATCTATAATTAAAAGTATTATGATAAAACTTTACGACTAGGATTAAAAAGAAAGTATGATTATGTTTTAAGTATGATTAATAATAAAATTATCATTATTTTTTTTATTTTTTTATTAATAACTCTCATTATTATTAGCATTATTAATATTATCATTATTATTTTTATCATTACTATTAGTATTATCATTATTATTAATATTAAAAGTATTTTCATTTTTATTAACATTATTATTATTATTAGATTTATCATGATTTTTATTATTATTATTATTATTATCGTTATTATTATTATTAGTATTATTAATACATCAAATAAAGATTTTTCTGTATAAAAATATATTTATGACATAAAACATGACTATATTAATATTTGATAATAAATATTAATTATTTAGTTAAAATATATAAAATAAATATATGTAATGAGGTTATTAATGAAACATTAAAATAACACTATATCACTAATAATATGTAAATTTGTTTGATTACCATTATATGTGTTAATATATATATATATATATATATATTTATATATATATATATATATATATATATATATATATATATATATATATATATATATATATATATATATATATATATATATATATATATATATATATATATATGATATAGGTTCGTGAATCCAAGGCCAACCCTGCATTGTTCAGTATCGTCGTATGAATATTTTTACTACAAAATATTGTATAGTGAGTTTCATTTGCTCCGATTTTAAATGCTTTTGCAATATATATTTTTGGGACTGAGAATGCATGCACTGCTTTTACAAATGTTTTACGAAATAGACACAAGTAATTGAAACTACATTCTATGGTTGAATTATCGAAATCGAATATGCCCCTTTTTATTCTGGTAATCTAAGAATTAGGGAACTGGCCCCTAATTGACGCGAATCCTAAAGATAGATCTATGGGCACTAACAAGCCCCAGTTAGAGAATTTGAACTGCTTTAGTACTTCGAATTTATCATGTTCGAAGGGAGTCACGGAATGATGGGGATATTCTATATGCATCTTGTTAAGGTCGATTACCAGGTGTTCACCATATGAATGACTTTTATCTCTATGTATGGGATATATATTTATGAGAAATGAAAATGAAATCTTGTGATCTATTAAAAATGATGGAAATGAATATTGATGATAAACTAATTAACTCACCAACCTTTTGGTTTATACTTGAAAGCATGTTTATTCTCAGGTATTAAAGAAATTTTCTGCTGTGCATTTGCTCATTTTAAAGATATTACTTGGAGTCATTCATGGCATATTTCAAAAGACGTTGCATTCAAGTCATTGAGTTCAATAAAGATTATGATTAAGTAAATGACAGATTAGGTCATTTATAGTTGGATGTATTATGAAATGGTATGCATGCCGTCAACTTTCGATGTAAAGAAAGTTTGTCTTTTAAAAACGAATGCAATGTTTGTAAATTGTATCATATAGAGGTCAAATACCTCGCAATGAAATCAACTATTGTAAATCGTTTATAATCGATATGAATGGGTCCTTTCAGTTGGTATCAGAGCGGTGGTCTTAGCGAACCAGGTCTTGCATTAGTGTGTCTAACTGATAGTTATTAAGATGAGTTAGTGAGTCTGGACTTCGACCGTGTCTGCATGTCAAAAGTTTTGCTTATCATTTCGTGTCGAAAATTACCTGCTTATCATTCTTAGGGAATCACTTGCTTATCATTCTTAATCTAGACATATCTTATTACCTGGATTGCATGAATAGTGTATAGAAAACATTCATATCTTAGCGTATCTGCTAATTCATATCTTAGCATATCTGTTACTGTAAACTTTGCCTAACATATTCCGTAAATTCCTCAGTAATCTACAAAATCTTTTGTTCTATGTATATAGATTGATAATGCTAAAAACGAACATATATTTCATAGCATTATTCCTCAAGAAAGACAAGCTTTTAGTTGCAATTGTTCTATTTACAAGTAATATTCGTTTAAATAATAAAAGATGAAGACAAAAGACAGATTCGACGAATTGAAGACGCAAACGACCAAAAAACTCAAAAGTACAAAATACAATCAAAGAGGTTCCAATTATTGATAAGAAACGTCTCAAAATTACAAGAGTACAAGATTCAAAACGCAAAGTACAAGATATTAAATTGTACGCAAGGACGTTCGAAAATCCAGAACCGGGACCAGAGTCAACTCTCAACGCTCGACGCAATGGACAAAAAATTACAAGTCAACTATGCACATAAATATAATATAATATTTAAATAATTCTTATAATTATTTATATATTATATAATATAATAAACCGTCGGTAAACAAAGAGCCAAAGCTGGGTGAGCTGTAATTACAAACTCCGCAACTCGCGGAGTTTGAAGAGCAAAAAGGGCGCGAGTCGCGGAGTCCCCCTGGATGAAAATTCCTATAAAAGCCAGCGAATTCTGACCGTAAAAATATCCATAAATCTCTTTTTCTCTATATGTAAACGTAATATATATATATATATATATATATATTTATTTATATTTTAATTTTAATTTTAATTTTAATTTTAATTCTAATAATAAAGGTATATTAGCGAATGTTGTAAGGGTGTAAGTCGAAATTCTGTCCGTGTAACGCTACACTATTTTTAATCATTGTAAGTTATGTTCAACCTTTTTAATTTAATGTCTCGTAGCTAAGTTATTATTATGCTTATTTAAAACGAAGTAATCATGATGTTGTGCTAATTACTAAAATTGGGTAATTGGGCTTTGTACCATAATTGGGGTTTGGACAAAAGAACGACACTTGTGGAAATTAGACTATGGGCTATTAATGGGCTTTATATTTGTTTAACTAAATGATAATTTGTTAATTTTAATATAAAGATTTACAATTGGACGTCCCTATAAATAACCATATATACTCGATCGGACACGATGGGCGGGGTATTTATATGTACGAATAATCGTTCATTTAACCGGACACGGGAATGGATTAATAGTCTATGGAATTATTAAAACAGGGGTGAAATTATGTACAAGGACACTTGGCATAATTGTTAACAAAGTATTAAAACCTTGGGTTACACGCAGTCGATATCCTGGTGTAATTATTAAACAAAGTATTAAAATCTTGTTACAGTTTAAGTCCCCAATTAGTTGGAATATTTAACTTCGGGTATAAGGATAATTTGACGAGGACACTCGTACTTTATATTTATGACTGATGGACTGTTATGGACAAAAACTAGACGGACATATTAAATAATCCAGGACAAAGGACAATTAACCCATGGGCATAAAACTAAAATCAACACGTCAAACATCATGATTACGGAAGTTTAGGTAAGCATAATTCTTTTATTTCATATTTAATTTCCTTTATTTTATATTTAATTGCACTTCTAATTATCGCACTTTTATTTATTGTTATTGTATTTAATTGCACTTTTAATTATCGTACTTTTTAATTATCGCAAGTTTATTTTATCGCACTTTTATTTATCGCAATTTCATTATCGTTATTTACTTTACATTAAGTCTTGTATTTATTTTTAATTTTGGTTTTAACTGCAACTAAAGTTTTAAAATCGACAAACCGGTCATTAAACGGTAAAAACCCCCTTTATAATAATAATATTATTTATATATATATTTGTATTTTTATAAATTTAAACTAATATAGCGTTAAGCTTTGTTTAAAGATTTTTCCTGTGGAACGAACCGGACTTACTAAAAACTACACTACTGTACGATTAGGTACACTGCCTATAAGTGTTGTAGCAAGGTTTAAGTATATCCATTCTATAAATAAATAAATATCTTATGTAAAATTGTATCGTATTTAATAGTATTTCCTTGTAAAATTTAATAGTATTTTATACCCCTTAGCTTTAACATCAAGTATTTTTGGCGCCGCTGCCGGGGAACTTAATTTCTTGCTTAAAAGCCGGAAGCGCAACGCTATATATAAATTAAAAAAAAAGATTTTTATTTTTAGTTTACTTTTATAAAAATACGTTTTTGTAAAAATACGTTTTAAATATTCGAAAACATAAAAAGAAAACAAAAATAAAATATATTTTTAAGAGTTTGTTAAATATTTAAGTTTTATAAAGTTTCTTTATTTTTATTTTATAAAAATATAAGTTTTATTTAAATATTTTGTGTTTATTTAAAACATAAAATAAAAAAAATCGAAAAAAATATATATATATATAAATCTATTTTTAAGATTTTTATAAAATTATAAAGTATTTCTATTTTTATTTTAGTTTTTAAAACATAAGTTTTTATTTAGTTTTTATAAATATTTTATTTAAATATTTAAACAGAAATTTAAAAAAAAAGTAAAACGTCGAATTTAAAACTGCACCTGATCTGAATTTTCATTCACCGCGACTCGCGAAGATTTTTGCCAGGTGGAACCGCGACTCGCGGAGCCGCCCTGACACACGTGACCAGAAACCCTATCAGCATTTAATTACGGGGTAATTATTATAATTATTATTATAAAACCCTAATTTGGTTTTAATTAAATATTTATTTTAGTTTTTATTTATATATTTAGTTAAATTAGTTTAATTAGTTTATAAAATTAATAATTTTAATAAATAAATAATATAAAAATAATATTTTTATAAAAATTGTACTTTTTGCAACTTTTAGTATATTTTTATTTTGTTCCTTTTTATTCATTTTAGCGTAACTTTTGTACTTTTCGCTCGTATTTAGTTTTAAACATAGTTTTTGCCGTAGCTTATTTTTACTTCTAGATTTTTAGGCTTTGCCGTAAAATCCGTTAATTGCTTTTTCTTTAGACTAAGATTTAAGTGCTTTAGAATTTTGCGACGTCTTTTTAAGTTTTAGTGCCTTTTTAAGATATTGCCATTTGGGATATAGTTTTACTTGTAAGCTTTAATATTTTTAGACACATTTTACCTATGTATCAATTATCACTCCAATTAGTAATCTCAGTTTGCGATTATAATTTTAAGTTAGTAATAGTAATAAGGTTGGGTTAGTCGATTATTTTTAAGTTTTAAGTCACTCTTTTTCTTTTTCGACGCCTTTTATTTTTCGTCTTTTCTTTTTTGACCTTTTTTCGACGCGCTCTTTTTCTTTCTTATTTATCGCTATTCTAGTTTTAGGACATAGATTTTTATTCTACTTCTTATCTAAATTTCTTAAAATTACGAAAATTTATTTTAAGTGGTTAAATTGATAGACATCAAAATTTTCTGGTTCGTAGTAATAGTTGGATTTGTACGTGGACCGGGTTATTGGAGCCAAACAGTCCTCAATTATATTGAGACCAAACGAATCCTGCCCCTCTGCTGCATCTTTTGGCTATTCGAAACGTGGGCAAAATCAGAAAAGTCTAATGATTGGATAACTTATATAATTTTTCTTTCCTTTTAAAAACTAATAGGATATTCAGTGAATGCACCGAGCAAGACGTTCACCACCTTTTGTACGTTCACCACCTGTAACTAGATCAAGACATCTAGCTAATATTGCCGCCGTTGATTTTCCTTTAGAATCGTCATCCAGTCGACCAAGTACTCCAATTCAAATTTCCGATAATCCATTTTTTGAAACCGACCTCACAATTGAGAATCCGGAGAATATTCAGGGACGATTCGTAGATTCTGAACCATTAATTTTTCCTCCGAAACCACCAATCATTCAAACAGAAATTGTTGAGGAACGAACCATTAAATCAGAATCCTCTAGTGATTCCGATTCAACAAATTCAATTATGGAGAATCTGGAACCTTTAAGTATGGAAGACCGAATGAGAGCTAAACGCACTGGCCAAGGTCACGCAATTACTCATCCTGACATTAATGCGCCAGATTATGAAATCAAAGGACAAATTCTACATATGGTGACTAATCAATGCCAATTTAGTGGTGCGCCGAAGGAAGATCCAAATGAACATCTTCGTACCTTTAATAGGATCTGCACACTATTTAAAATCCGAGAAGTGGAAGATGAACAGATATATCTCATGTTATTTCCCTGGACTTTAAAGGGAGAAGCCAAAGATTGGTTGGAATCATTACCTGAAGGGGCGATTGATACATGGGACGTTTTAGTTGAAAAATTTCTTAAACAATTTGATGTGCGAAAAGTGTCGTATAAAATTGTCTTGTAAATAATATGGAAAAATACCGATTTAAGATTGCTACACACTAACGGGCAGTGTACCCGATCGTGTAGTAGTATAGAAACTGGTTTAGTTCCGTGTATCGTTCCAAGGACAGTTATATCAGTCAAACTAGAATTAGAAACTATATTATGATTAACTAAGTGAATTAAAGTAAAAGTACAAGTTTTATGTTTTGTGGCTGTTTTAACGATTTAGCCAAATCAAAGAAGGTTAAATGTAAAAACAATATTTTTAGTCTTTTGGTTTATAAGATGCAAATAAATACAAATAAAGCAAGTAAGATAGTTTTGAATTAAATCAAAGAGATGAAATGTTCATCTAGATATTTTACCCTCGGTATTGGATGTAAGTTTAGATATTAAGCCCTGATTGAATACTTAGGCGTGTAGTTATCTAATAGGTTAATTAAGAGTTCTCTCGGATAAACACGCAAATACAATAACAAGCTCAAGGGTTCCCTTTTTACTATGGTTCTTGTATTTGTAATCAAATAACTATAAGTATGCTAATCACCTAAATCGACTCACCAAGAGTTCTCTTTAGCAAGTACTCAAACTAAAATTACTAAGCGAGGGTTCCCTATAACTTAGACCTTTTCGTTTGTGACTAGTTGATCAACAAGATTAAAGACTTGAATAACAATTGCCTTTGCGTTCGCTCTACACAATTCATTCCTATTTTGTTTAACCGTTTTAATCTAGTTTACCCCCTTGGTCCGGTTTAGCAAACAATCAATCTAAGACAAGTTGATTGTAAATCAATATGATACATCAACAAGAGTTCTCTTTATCAACAACATATCAATTAACTAGATACAAATGGTTTTAACAACAATAAGCATGGTTCTTAATTCAAGCTTCAATCTATCACGCATAATACATTCAATCAATAAGTTTACATCCAATACCTTGGTTATTAATCTAGACAAACATTATAGAAACTAGCCAACAATCATGGTAACAGACAACAATACATTCAAATTATAAACTGAAATCATTTCTGAGAACAAGTGAATAACCTACAAGAACAAGAGTTCTTGGATGAAGAAGATGTTGATGGATGATGCCTTGATGTTTGGCCTCTTCAAAGAGGTTGGAATTCTCCAAATAGCTCTTCAAAATCGTCCCTGAAACTCTCTGTGCGTAACTCTAATGAAACAGTCCCAAAAATGAGTTTTTAAGGTGGAGAAATTAGGTAAAAAGCTCTAAAATCGGGTACACCTACTTCGGGACGTCGTCCTAAAAGGGAGGACGGCGTCCCGGTTAAATGAACAAGACGGCGTCCCGAAATTCAAAACGGCGTCCCAGTTAGCAAGCCAGGACGGCGTCCCTGGACCCTAGACGGCGTCCTGGTAGGCTTTTAGGCACTGTTTCGTTTCTTTTTAATATTAGCTCATTTGGACGAAGCCTAACATATCGGAAGTCTTGTTTAATCATTTTAGAGTGCTATCTTGACCTTAACTTGTATTGGAATCGACCAATGTCATAAATCATCAAAATTCTTTGCAACTCCTTCTTCCGATACAAATTCGCGCATCTTAGCTTATCACTTGTAGATCATCTTCATTATCTTCCAATATAGAGCGTTTTTAAGTGATATTGCGATAGATATATATGATGTTATTGAGCAATATCAAAACACCCCACACTTAAACCTTGCTTGTCCTCAAGCAATTCTTTTGTTACATAGTAGAACAATATCAGACATAATTACACAATATAGATTACAAACATTACATGAATTACTCGAAACACACGAAACACACACGTAGATATGAAACACAACTCACACTATATGAAACACACGCTTTAAGTAACACACTCACGCTATATACACTATGGAAACACATGCTTTAAGTATAGTATACTTTTATTGAAATCACACGCACGCTTTATACACAATGGAAACACACACACACATTTTAGAGCCAAGTATCCGAAAAATTTGATCCTAGGGAAATCAGGACCTTGATGAAAACGTTTTATGGTTTTGAAAATATCATGCTAGTTTTTAATACTAGACACGTTTTCCGATTTTGTCGGATTTTCTTAATTTTGAAAAATGAGTGCGGGTTTCCCGCTATTGGTCAAGCCAATCCCTCCCACGGTACCTAACATTACAAGATGTCGGTAGAAAATAATGTGCTTAGGAGGATACACATTACGTCCGGATATCATTGACAATCATGAGGTAATTATCTAATCCGTTAAGTCAATCATAAAGATTGAAGTTCATCAGGCTTAAAAGCTGATATATTACCTTTCCGGAGGTTATCCTTCCGGGGATCTGATAAATCACTAACATTTTGTGTATACATGGTGCCCCCCCGTTTTACTAGTTAATCCCCCTCATTGAGACAAACCTTGACTACCAGTTTCCCTGTTTGACGTTGAGGCCTGGTAGATTTCCAGTCGATGTTAGTAATGACTTTTCCAGAGTTTTTGTCACCCTACAACTGGTCTGGACTACATCTTCTGAATTGAATCAGTAAGTGTGTCATTCGGAAGACTTTACTTCCTTGAGGATGGAACAGATACATCCTGTATGGTCATAATAAGTGGTCGGACGCAACATTGTCCTTGTTAGGAGAAACAATGAGGATCGCCCTTAGGGTTTTTTGATCTGGCGCGAGATCCGGTTTCCGACCACGCTATACAATCACCGCTCTCTCATGGTTTACACTCGTTTTGGTACAAGTGACCTACAAGTTAGCTTACTTAAACTAGTAGGATTTTCATTCAAATAATTGAATGATGGAGCAACTTCAAAGACTATTAATAATTTAAAATGTAAACCAACATTTATTTTCTAGATTTTAAGACCATAATGTGTATAACGTGGTTTTTGGGCTTTTAATCGTTTTTAAGGCTACTTGAAAATTTTAAAATTTTTTAAATAAGCTTATAATCAATTAAGTTTATAAAATTTCTTTTAAAAATTTATATTTATAACGGAAATTCGGTTGTTAAACCTGATCTTAATCCGTCGATAAATTTTAAAATCAATTTTATAAAATTTAACCTTTTACAAGTTATGTTGCTTTGAACGCCTTAATTTTAGTAAAACGAGTTCCCGATAAATTTCTACTCCCCACCCCACACTTGAGATCATGCAAGGCCCTCATTGCATGAAATCAGAAAAAGGATTAAATTTAGAGGGCAAAGTGATAGGGTGATTGTAGAAATTTCCAATTTTTAACCTGTAAATCGTGGAACAAGTAGACGGATGCCGCTGAACTTACTGCCAGCATAAGAGCATCGTCTAGTCCGCGATTATCATCATACACACATCATAATATCAAATGTCGCTGAACTTAATGCCAGTCTTTGAAGTTCAAGCATGCTGCACAAAATAAACAAACCACACAAAGCATATAAAAAATAACGGTGTTTATACAACCACATCCGTTTAATCAAACCACACATTAGTATAATTATTACAAACCATAAATGTATCCAAATACATCACACAAATAAAATAGTCTCAAACCAATAGTACAAAATGATCAAATAGGCACGCAGGCCTAGTTATCAAACGGCCAAAAATAATTACCCGAACCATCGCGGTACGGGCGCCCCTGTGGATATTGCTGCTCAAATCTGTTCCGAGCATCCTGCAACGCAGCGGTATTATCATAAATCGGGTGAGGCGGAGGTGGGTTTTGAGGATCCGTGTAATATTGGGGTGTCAGACGTGTCGTCCCATAGTACTGCTCGGGGTTGGAATAAAACAACTCTGAGTTATGGTTATTCCAATCAATACCATAACTGTTCCACCCCTGATCATGTACTTGAGCGATCTGTCGTCGCTCCATTCTTTCCTGACTATCCCACATTTGTTGGTTGTGCCTCCTTTGTTCATTCGGTCTCAATCGCATGTTGTTAACACTACCAACCAAACTGTCCCAATTCTCTTGGGACGGTTGCCACGGAACCTGCAAATTAACATTAGTTTGGGCCTCCATTTCAGCCTCCTCTTCCTGCTCCTGTTCCTGTTGAACACCACTGCCACTCGCGCCACCTGCACCGGCTGCTGCAAAGGGGACCAAATGCCCATTTCTGTCTTTCATAATGATTTCGGCATTAATATAAAAAACCTTTTTCAAAGGTTTCATCACACTCGTAAATTCCTGAAATCTGTCGAAATCAATGTTAAAGTGTCGGGCAAATCGGGTTATGTAGTGCCCCCCCAGAAGTGGCTTCTGTAGCCATGTCTCTGTAGCAATGGAAAGAAAATAGTTACCGATCAACCCAGGAATATCGGTATAGGCACCCCGCTTGATTTGATCCATAATCCACAAATCTAATGTTTTCACCTTCTCATTACCCTCAATCCTCGCATTAAACGTGCATGCGATGAGTCGATGAAGCAGCCTATCATCCCGGGCTGCGATTTCGTTGTACAGGTGTTTGCTTGATCGAAAATGTGCAGGCGCATTATTTGGCTTACAAATTCTGCGCCAATAAGAAGTGTCATCAAACTGATGTCGGCCAACATAATCAGAAGCCCTCAAGTATTCACCTAACTGTGTGTCGGTGAGTTCCTCAAAAATACCCAGAATTCGACAAAGCTGAAAACTGCTCAAACCCCTGTCTTGGCCTCCTAGACGAAACCGTAGAAACTCAGTTGACAAATAATCACTTACATTGCTAAACCGCATAGTAGAGTAGAATTCTTTAAGAAGCACCGGGTAGATTGGTTCATTGATGCTAAAAACATGTTCCCAGGCGTGGGCTACTACTCTACCGTAAGGAATGGCGAGTAAATTAGTAACATGTCGGCGCATGCCCGCCTCCTCCAATGGCCCCCAAATAAAATACCAAGTAGCATTAATGGGCCTGCGGTTTATTCTCTCAAAAGTTTCGGTGTAGTCTTCGTCATTCTGTACCTGTGTTAACCAAACCCGAGGATCATTTAGATCCTCCTCTTCTTCTCCGGAAGAAGACGATGAATGATGTTGTTGTGGTGGTGGTGGTTGTCTTGGTGGAGCCAAACCTGATGGCCTTCCTCTTTTAGCCGGTCCTCCTCTGCTTGATTGTCCCTGCAAAACATTATACACGAAACCAAAAGAACATAGAAACCGTTGTGTTAATGTTAGCTAAAACATAACCGAGTAGCAGGAGAACTTAATCATTCAATTCCTAGTTCAAAAGTATTATGATTCATTTACACCAAAGTGCATGTTCACAAGTTTATACCATAGTCAACCAAAGTCAACTTGAATTCATTAACACACTTTCAAAAAAATGAAAATCATAACATCACAAAGTAGCACAAACTTAGGACTTAAAGGATTCAAGTATGTTGTGTCATAGGTCATAACATTTAACTTTGCATTCTAATCATATTCATCACAAATCATAATACAATTTTCACAACTTTTAGCTCAAATGACCTTATAACATCATACATTATGGCATTCCATTCCCTTATTTTGATACAACATGACCTTACAAACGAAAAACAAGCATACACATTTCATCAATTCATTACAATTCACAATATGCTTAGAAATTCACTAACTTTCAAAAACGACCCGGCCAAATTGACATCAACATCACCAACACAATCAAATACTTCACAAGAATCATAAACATCAAACATAAACCCAACATCATAAATTAAGCACTTAAAATTCGGATTTACACTCTACAAACCCTAGCATCATGAACAAACCCTAAAGAACATGTAATCTTTGCAAAATAAACACATTAGGGCAATTTAAACATCTAAGGTATGTTAATCTTAACAATAATCATGCAAATCAAACACCCCACACTAATCTTTAACCAATTTATAGATATAGACATATAATTCAAGTAATTGATAAAGAAAAGTGAAGAAATGTAGAATTCATACCCAAAAGCTCATGATTGGAAGCTTGAATTTGAAGATTAAATCGCGAATTTGATGTAGAAATTTAGGGTTCTTGAGAGTGGTTCGGTTTTTGGGAGAGAAAATATAGATAGAATGTGTTTTGTGGATAGGAAATAAGTGGAAAGGGTATAAAACGCGTAATTTTTTTTCTGACTTGGGGTTCGGGACGTCGTCTCGGAGTGGAGGACGGCGTCTCGATTAGTATGTTGGGACGGCGTCGAGCAAATTAAGACGGCGTCTTGCTCTATTAAGTGGGACGGCGTCTTGCCGGTCGGGACGGCGTCTCGGTCTGCATATTGGGACGTCGTCTAGGCCAAATGGGACGGCGTCCCGTAACACTAAAACCCACTGATCTGAATTTTCGAGTCGTTCGCGTTTCGAGGTCATACGGTAATCGTTTTGTACCAAACAAAAATTTATAGCACACACAATACAAACCTAATTACAAATGTGAACCATTTTTTTTACGAGTCGTTCACCAAACTCGTCCCCATTTTGATTTAAGCGTTTTTGTTGAAGTTGAGGCTAACCTCATCCTCAATTTCCAGGGGACCATCAACGTAGTGTTTGACCCGGTGGCCATTCACCTTAAAAATATCGCCTTTCCAGTTTACCATTTCAATTGTACCATAAGGGTACACCCTTCTAACCACAAATGGTCCCGTCCATCGGGACTTTAGCTTTCCTGGCGATAACTTGAAACGAGAGTTATAAACAAGGACACGATCTCCATCCATGAATTCTTTTGGATGTTTCAATCTCTTGTCATGCCATTGTTTAGTTTTTTCCTTGTAAATTAGAGAGTTGTCATAGGCTTCAAGCCTCAACTCGTCTAATTCGTTTATTTGGGTCAAACGTAACCGACCCGCTTCTTGATAATCCAAATTGCATGCCCTTAACGCCCAGTGTGCTTTATGTTCAATCTCCAACGGGAGATGGCATGCTTTTCCGTATACCATACGGAAAGGAGTAGTTCCTATTAGTGTTTTGTAGGCCGTGCGAAATGCCCACAATGCATCATATAACTTGTTTGACCACTCTTTTGGATTAGCACCAACGGTCTTTTCTAGTATGCGTTTTAATGACCGGTTGGTGTTTTCTACTTGCCCACTCGTCTGGGGATGATAGGATGTCGAAATTTTATGAATTACTCCATATCTTTTCAACACCTTTTCCATTTGCTTATTGCAAAAGTGGGTGCCCCGGTCACTTATAAGAGCTTTAGGCGTGCCAAATCTAGAGAAAAGCTCTATCAAAAAATTTACCACTACTCGGCCATCATTTGTTGGTAGAGGCTTTGCCTCCGCCCATTTAGACACATAATCTATGGCGACAAGTATGTAGAGGTAAGAGTGAGATTTTGGAAAGGGGCCCATAAAGTCAATTCCCCAAACATCGAACACCTCGCATACTTGGATGCTTTGTTGAGGCATTTCATCCCGTTTAGTTATTTGACCGGCCCGTTGGCACGCGTCACAAGCCTTGCAAACAGCGTAGGCATCTTTGAATATTGTAGGCCAATAGAAACCGGCCTCATAAACTTTCTTCCCCGAGATTTGGGGACCAAAGTGCCCACCTGTTGGACCACGGTGACAGTCAAGCAGAATTTCGGTGCATTCCTTCCCCGCAACACACCTGCGAATAATTCCATCCGCACATCGCCTGAATAAATAAGGGTCTTCCCAAAAATAGTACTTTAGGTCACTAAAGAATTTCTTTCTTTTCTGATGTGACCAACCAGTTTCTAGGTACCCTCCAACAATGTAATTGGCGAAGTCAACAAACCACGGATCCTCCACCTTCTCTACTCTCATTAGGAATTCTCCGGGAAAATCATCTTTAATACTCGATTCATGGAGTACTTCAAGATTGGAATTTTCGAGTCTAGAAAGATGGTCCGCTGCAAGATTTTCTGCACCTTTCTTGTCCTTAATCTCGATATCAAATTCTTGCAAAAGCAAAACCCACCTTACCAATCGAGGTTTTGCATCTGGCTTAGAGAAAAGATATTTTAATGCCGAATGATCAGTGAAGACAACAGTCTTTGATAGGACAAGATAAGATCGGAATTTGTCAAAGGAAAAGACGATCGCAAGGAGCTCTTTTTCTGTTGTTGTGTAATTTAATTGGGCTCCTTGTAAAGTCTTGCTCGCATAATAAATGGGTTGAAAATGTTTCTCAACCCGTTGGCCCAAAACTGAACCAACCGCAAAATCCGATGCATCGCACATTAGCTCGAATGGTAATGACCAATTTGGAGCTATGATTATTGGTGCGTTGACAAGTTTTTCTTTTAAAATTTTGAATGCCTTAGTGCATTCACTTGTGAAAACAAAGGGTGCATCTTTTTCAAGAAGTTTATTCAATGGCGTTGCGATTTTTGAAAAATCCTTAACAAACCGCCGGTAAAACCCGGCATGCCCAAGAAAACTTCTAACACCCTTTACGTTTGAAGGAGGTGGAAGGTTGGCAATGACATCAACCTTTGCTGGATCCACCTGAATACCAACACTTGAGATTTTGTGCCCTAAGACAATGCCCTCTTTAACCCTAAAGTGGCATTTCTCCTAATTCAGCACTAAGTTCGACTTCTCACACCTGATTAGCATTTTCTCCAAATTTAGAAGGCATGAATCAAAAGTGTCACCGAAGACTGAAAAGTCGTCCATGAACACTTCCATGCAATCCTCAATCATATCGTGGAAAATGGCCATCATACACCTTTGGAATGTCGCAGGAGCATTACATAAACCAAAGGGCATTCGGCGATATGAGAAGGTGCCATAGGGACACGTGAAGGTAGTCTTTTCTTGATCTTCGGGGGAGATGGGAATTTGAAAGTACCCCGAAAATCCATCTAGGAAACAATAAAAGCTATTTCCTGCAAGTCTCTCTAACATTTGATCAATAAATGGTAGAGGAAAATGGTCTTTTCTTGTGGCTTCGTTTAACTTTCGATAATCTATACAAACCCGCCACCCCGTAACAGTTCGTGTTGTGATAAGCTCGTCCTTATCATTGGTGGTAACAGTTATACCACCCTTTTTAGGAACACAATGAATCGGGCTTATCCACGGACTGTCTGAAATCGGGTAGATTAGACCTGCATCTAGCAATTTAATGATTTCCTTTTTGACAACGTCTTGCATATGAGGATTTAGTCTTCTTTGACGTTGCACCACTGGTTTGGAATTTTCTTCCATTAAGATCTTGTGCGTGCAATAAGAAGGACTAATTCCTTTTATATCATGGATTTTCCATGCAATGGCCGGTTTGTGGGCCTGTAACAAGGAAACAAGACGTTCTTTCTCATTTTGAGAGAGAAGTGAGGAAATAATTACCGGAAGCTTTGAATCTTCCTGAAGGAAAGCGTACTCAAGATGATCAGGGAGCGGTTTAAGCTCCAAAATGGGAGGTTCCTCAATTGAGGATCGACTCCGGTACTCGCTATCCTTGCTCAGTTTTTCTATTTCCTCTTCAGTAGGTTCACACTCATTTGCCATCAAAAATGTGGCCATCACATCCATTTCTTCTTCAGTGAATTCATCATCTCCATTTGCCAAATCGTATACACCTGTTTCATCCGATTCGGGAGATTCTTGCAAGAACTCATAATGCGAATCTATACTTTGCATAAAATAACAAGTATCATCTGTAGATTCAGGATATTTCAATGACTTGTCAATTGCAAAAGTCGCACTAGCTTCACCAATTCTAAGGGTCAACTGCTGGTCATAAACATCAATGACACATCGAGCAGTATTTAAAAATGGTCTACCCAGAATAATTGGTATTCTCTCATCAACTTCCATGTCTAAAACCACAAAGTCAGCCGGAAAGATCAGATTTCCGGTCTTAACTAACAAATTCTCTATTATTCCTCGAGGGAATTTTATAGAGCGATCAGCTAGTTGAATAGCCATTCGTGTGGTTTTGAGTTCCCCAGGGGCTAATTTAAGGTAAATTGAATAGGGCATTAAATTGATACTAGCCCCCAAATCGGCTAATGCCCTCATGCAATCAAGGTCACCCATTAGACATGGAATAGTAAAACTACCCGGATCTTGAAGCTTTTCAGGAAGTGTGTTAGACACCAGCGCGGAACATCTAGCATTTAAAGTGACTGATGAAACGCTTTCCATCTTCTTTCGGTTAGTAAGTAAGTCTTTTAGGAACTTAGCATACTTTGGCATTCCTGAGATAACATCAATAAAAGGCATGTTTATGTTTATCTGTTTAAACATATCTAGAAATTTTAGCCTTTCGGCTTCTAGCCTTTCTTGTTGTTGTTTTCTTGGGAATGGGAGCGGTGGTTGATATGGTTTCACTACGGGTTTTTCCCGTTCTTCCTTTTCAACCACTTTTTCCGGCTCCTTAACCGGTTCATCGTTTTGGTTCAATGGAACTCTGAAATCAGAATTTTCGGGCATTTGTGGAGCATCGTATGCTAAACCACTCCGTGTGGTAATAACATTTGCGTGCTCATTTCTGGGGTTCTTGTTGGTATCTCCCGGTAAACTACCGGGTTTTCTCTCACTCAGTAAATTGGCTAAACCACTCATTTGTTTTTCCAAATTTTGGATTGATGCTTGTTGGTTACGAAACTGATGTTCGTTTTTCTCGTTGGTTTGATTTATGTTTGTGACAAGCTGAGTTTGTGATGCAATTAACTTTTCCAACATATTCTCCAAATTTGACTTTTTCTCCTCCTGTTGGGGTTTTTGATAATAACCCGGAGTTTGTTGTTGGAACCCACTACTTGACCCTTGTTGAAAATTAGAATTTTGACCTTGAGGGTTGTAGGGGTTGTTAAAGTTACGGTTAAATTGGGCTCTACCCTGAAACTGGTTATTATTTCTTTGGCTTACAAAAGCCACTTCTTCTTTTTGAGCCATGGTTAACCCGGCATCACAATCTTTACCTAAGTGTAGACCACCACAGTATTCACAACCTACTTTCATACTATGGATTTCTTTTGTGATTTTGTCCATGTTTCGGACAACACCGTCTATTTTTACACCTAGGGAGCTGAAGTCATCATAAGCACCGGCGCTTTGGACTTGAGCATTTCGAGTAATTGGGCGTTCTTGATGCCACTCATGAGAATAATCGGCTAATTTCTCGATTATCTCATAAGCCTCTTGCTCGGTTTTGTCCATAATTGAACCTCCGGATGCTTGATCAATGGAAATTCGGGTTGCAACTTCGCAACCCTTATAGAAGATTTGAACCTATTGAAAGGTATCCAAACCATGGTTTGGACAACCTCTAAGCATTTTGGAAAATCTATTCCATGCTTCGTACAAGGTTTCCATAGGCTTTTGACAGAACTGGGTAATCTCCTGTTGGAGTCTCGCGGATTTAGATGCTGGAAAATATTTCTTAAGAAATTTTTCCATCATACTATCCCACGTTCTTATCGTAGCCTCGGCTAATGAATCTAACCAACTTCTTGCTTCCCCGTGGAGTGTCCACGGGAAAAGTCTTAGAAATATAGCCTGGTCAGTTTCTGGTTTTAATTTGAAAAGAAGACATATCTCTTCAAAGAGACGAATATGTTCGTTTGCGTCTTCATTAGGACCGCCACTAAATTGACACCTATTATTAATCATTTGAAGAATAGGTCCTTTAATTTCAAAATTTACCTCACCCGTGAGCGGAGTAATAGCACTACCTTGTCCGGTTCGCGTCGCTTTCATCCTTTCTGCCATTGATTGTCTTGGTACCAACGGTCTTTCTCCTTCCATTTCAAAATTTGGTGGTTGAACTGGTTTACCAAAGTCTGAATATCTAGGCTTGGTGGTACTTGATTCTGAATCAAAAGTTTCCTGCTTTGATGAAGATTCAAAAATATCAAGCACTTCTTTTGGAATTCTACCAAGCTTTCTATCCGGTTCTGTCAATGGTGTAAATAATGGAGATTCTGAACTTCGGGTATGTGGCATATGCAACTTATAATCTGTCAATCACACAACTAACAAAAACTATCACACATACCGATTCTACAAAATTAAAAATCAAAGACTATTAATAATTTAAAATAATTAAGAAACTACTTAATCACAAATTAGTTAATAATCCTATTTTGACACAAAACTGTCCCCGGCAGCGGCGCCAAAAACTTGATGTGCGAAAAGTGTCGTATAAAATTGTCTTGTAAATAATATGGAAAAATACCGATTTAAGATTGCTACACACTAACGGGCAGTGTACCCGATCGTGTAGTAGTATAGAAACTGGTTTAGTTCCGTGTATCGTTCCAAGGACAGTTATATCAGTCAAACTAGAATTAGAAACTATATTATGATTAACTAAGTGAATTAAAGTAAAAGTACAAGTTTTATGTTTTGTGGCTGTTTTAACGATTTAGCCAAATCAAAGAAGGTTAAATGTAAAAACAATATTTTTAGTCTTTTGGTTTATAAGATGCAAATAAATACAAATAAAGCAAGTAAGATAGTTTTGAATTAAATCAAAGAGATGAAATGTTCATCTAGATATTTTACCCTCGGTATTGGATGTAAGTTTAGATATTAAGCCCTGATTGAATACTTAGGCGTGTAGTTATCTAATAGGTTAACTAAGAGTTCTCTCGGATAAACACGCAAATACAATAACAAGCTCAAGGGTTCCCTTTTTACTATGGTTCTTGTATTTGTAATCAAATAACTATAAGTATGCTAATCACCTAAATCGACTCACCAAGAGTTCTCTTTAGCAAGTACTCAAACTAAAATTACTAAGCGAGGGTTCCCTATAACTTAGACCTTTTCGTTTGTGACTAGTTGATCAACAAGATTAAAGACTTGAATAACAATTGCCTTTGCGTTCGCTCTACACAATTCATTCCTATTTTGTTTAACCGTTTTAATCTAGTTTACCCCCTTGGTCCGGTTTAGCAAACAATCAATCTAAGACAAGTTGATTGTAAATCAATATGATACATCAACAAGAGTTCTCTTTATCAACAACATATCAATTAACTAGATACAAATGGTTTTAACAACAATAAGCATGGTTCTTAATTCAAGCTTCAATCTATCACGCATAATACATTCAATCAATAAGTTTACATCCAATACCTTGGTTATTAATCTAGACAAACATTATAGAAACTAGCCAACAATCATGGTAACAGACAACAATACATTCAAATTATAAACTGAAATCATTTCTGAGAACAAGTGAATAACCTACAAGAACAAGAGTTCTTGGATGAAGAAGATGTTGATGGATGATGCCTTGATGTTTGGCCTCTTCAAAGAGGTTGGAATTCTCCAAATAGCTCTTCAAAATCGTCCCTGAAACTCTCTGTGCGTAACTCTAATGAAACAGTCCCAAAAATGAGTTTTTAAGGTGGAGAAATTAGGTAAAAAGCTCTAAAATCGGGTACACCTACTTCGGGACGTCGTCCTAAAAGGGAGGACGGCGTCCCGGTTAAATGAACAAGACGGCGTCCCGAAATTCAAAACGGCGTCCCAGTTAGCAAGCCAGGACGGCGTCCCTGGACCCTAGACGGCGTCCTGGTAGGCTTTTAGGCACTGTTTCGTTTCTTTTTAATATTAGCTCATTTGGACGAAGCCTAACATATCGGAAGTCTTGTTTAATCATTTTAGAGTGCTATCTTGACCTTAACTTGTATTGGAATCGACCAATGTCATAAATCATCAAAATTCTTTGCAACTCCTTCTTCCGATACAAATTCGCGCATCTTAGCTTATCACTTGTAGATCATCTTCATTATCTTCCAATATAGAGCGTTTTTAAGTGATATTGCGATAGATATATATGATGTTATTGAGCAATATCACAATTCTTTCCGGAATCTAAAGCCGTAAGACTTCAAGGAGAAATTGTTACGTTCACACAGAAGCCAAATGAAACTCTATATGAGGCGTGGACAAGATTTGGAAAATTATTAAGAGGATGTCCGCAACATGGTTTAGACACCTGTCAAATAGTACAAATATTCTACCAAGGATGTGACATCACTACAAGGAAAGACATCGATATAGCAGCTGGTGGTTCTATTATGAAGAAAACCGAAACTGATGCTTACAAAATTATTGATTACACTGCTTCCCACTCACATGAGTGGCACCAAGAAAAAGATATCGTTAGATCATCTAAAGCAGCTAGAGCCGATTCTAGCCATGACTTAGATTCCATTTCTGCAAAGATAGATGCTGTCGAGAGACGAATGGAAAAGATGACTAAAGATATCCACTCAATACGAATTAGTTGTGAGCAGTGTGGAGGACCACACTTGACAAAAGATTGTCTCAGTATTGAACTAACAATGGAACAAAGAGAGAATGTTTCATATCTAAACCAAAGGCCTGAAAATAATTATCAGAATAATTATCAATCGTCAAGACCTATTTACAATCAAAATCAGAACTATAACCGAAATATTCCATACAACAACCAACAAGGTCCTAGCAATCAACAAGTATCCAATAATACTTACAACCAGCAAAGACCTAATTTTCAAAACAAACCACAACCCGATGATAAAAAGCCGAATTTAGAAGATATGATGACGAAGCTAGTTGAAACTCAAACGCAGTTTTTCACATCTCAGAAACAAACGAATGAACAAAATGCTCAAGCATTTAGAAATCAACAAGCTTCTATTCAAAATTTGGAACAAGAAGTAAGTAACCTAGCAAGGTTAATAGGTGAAAGAAAACCGGGAAGTTTACCTAGTGATACAAATGCTAACCCCCGGAATGAAACAGCTAAAGCCATTACCACAAGAAGTGGTACAACACTTAAACCACCTGAAATACCTGTAACTTCTGATGAAGCTATTCCTACTCCACAAGAACCACAACCTGATCAAGATAAGGAAAAAGAACCGGTAGTTGAAAAGGTTAATGAAGATAATATAGTTAAGGCTAAACCTTATGTTAAACCATACCAACCACCACTTCCTTACCCGAGTAAAATGAAAAAAGAGAAACTTGAAGCCGAGCAATCCAAATTCTTGGATATGTTTAAACAGATAAATGTAAATCTTCCTTTCATTGATGTGATTTCAGGAATGCCTAGATATGCTAAATTCTTGAAAGATCTCATCACAAATAGAAAGAAAATGGAAGAACTCTCGGCCGTTACTATGAATGCTAATTGTTCAGCAGTGCTGTTGAATAAGATACCAGAAAAATTATCTGATCCAGGAAGTTTCACAATTCCATGTTTTCTGGGTAGTCTTAGTTCAATAGAAGCATTGGCAGACTTAGGTGCTAGTATAAATTTAATGCCGTATTCACTATATGCTAAACTAGACCTTGGAGAATTGAAACCAACAAGAATAAGTATACAACTAGCCGATCGATCAATAAAATATCCTAGAGGGATAATGGAGAACATGCTAGTTAAAGTTGGTACTTTAGTATTTCCAGTAGATTTTGTTGTTCTGGACATGGAAGAAGATTCTCAAGTTCCTCTCATATTAGGAAGACCATTCTTAAACACGGCTAAAGCAATGATAGACGTGTTTGGTAAGAAACTGACCCTAAGTATAGAGGACGAGAGTGTTACCTTTTCAGTTGATAGAGCAATGCAACAACCGCAATCTGCAGATGATACATGTTATTATATTCAAACTATAGATTAACATGCAGAATTGTTAGAAGAATTTCCAGAATTACAAGGAACAGGAGAATGTTCTTTAGGAGAAGGAACTTAACCAATTGATGAAGCTGAAATGTTAGCTATACTAATAGCTAATGGATATGAACCAACAACAGAAGAAATTCAAATGCTAAAAGAAGAAGACAGATATCGATATAAATCATCGATAGAAGAACCTCCGACACTAGAGTTAAAGCCACTTCCAAACCATTTGGAATACGCTTATTTACATGGTGAATCTGAATTACCTGTAATAATATCGTCTTCTCTTACTGAAAATGAGAAATCACAACTTATTTCTGTGTTGAAAGCTCATAAACCAGCTATTGCATGGAAGATTCATGATATAAAAGGAATAAGTCCTTCGTATTGCACACATAAAATCCTTATGGAAGAAGGTCATAAAACGTATGTGCAACGCCAACGAAGACTAAATCCTAATATGCAAGATGTAGTTAAAAAAGAAATTATTAAACTGCTAGACGCAGGTTTAATTTATCCAATTTCTGATAGTCCATGGGTAAGCCCAGTTCAATGCGTGCCTAAGAAGGGTGGCATGACTGTCATTATAAATGAGAAAAATGAGCTTATTCCTACTAGGACTGTAACAGGATGGCGTGTATGTATTGATTATAGAAAATTAATTGACGCCACCAGAAAAGACCACTTCCCCTTACCTTTTATTGATCAAATGTTGGAAAGATTAGCCGGAAACAGTTACTATTGTTTTCTTGATGGTTTTTTCGGATACTTTCAAATTCCAATAGCACCCGAAGACCAAGAGAAAACCACATTCACATGCCCTTATGGTACTTTTGCTTACAAACGCATGCCATTTGGACTTTGCAACGCCCCTGCAACCTTTCAAAGGTGCATGATGGCGATTTTTCACGACATGATAGAAGAATGCATGGAAGTTTTCATGGATGACTTTTCAGTCTTCGGTGATATATTTGAAGCATGTCTAGCTAATCTGGAACGAATGCTTATTAGATGCGAACAATCAAATCTAGTACTTAATTGGGAGAAATGCCATTTCATGGTTAAAGAAGGCATCGTTCTTGGTCATAAAATTTCAAAAGAAGGAATTGAAGTGGATAGAGCTAAAGTAGATGTAATTGCTAAACTTCCACATCCCACCAATGTTAGAGGAGTTAGGAGTTTTCTAGGGCATGCCGGTTTTTACCGACGTTTCATAAAAGATTTTTCAAAAATTGCCACTCCTATGAATAAACTCATAGAAAAGGATGCTCCATTAATCTTTTCAGATGAATGCATTAAATCTTTTAATATTCTTAAAGAGAAACTCACTAATGCGCTGATCATGATAACACCAAATTGGAATCTACCGTTTGAACTAATGTGCGATGCAAGTGATTTTGCAATGGGATCCGTTTTAGGACAAAGGATTGAAAAAAGATTTCAACCTATATATTATGCTAGTAAGACGTTACAAGGAGCACAAACAAATTACACAACTACTGAAAAAGAACTCCTTGCTATTGTCTTTGCTTTTGACAAATTTCGTTCATATCTCGTTCTAGCAAAAACGGTGGTCTATACCGACCATTCTGCTCTTAGATACCTATTTTCAAAACAAGATGCCAAACCAAGATTAATCTGTTGGATCTTACTCTTACAAGAGTTCGATATTGAAATCCGAGATAAAAGAGGAGCAGAAAATCTCGCCGCTGATCATCTTTCTCGTCTTGAAAATCCCGAATTAGAAGTTCTAAATGAATCAGCCATACAAGACAACTTTCCTGATGAATATCTATTGAAGATAGATTATAATGAAATTCCATGGTTTGCAGACTATGCAAACTACTTAGTATGTGGATACCTTGAAAAAGGATTGTCATACCAAAAACGAAAGAAATTCTTCAGTGATATAAAACACTATTTCTGGGAAGATCCACATTTGTTTAAAAGTTGTCCAGATGGAATAATTCGCCGATGTGTATTCGGAGATGAAGCTAGTAAAATTTTAAACCATTGTCACACAGGACCAACAGGAGGGCATTATGGGCCTCAACTAACAGCAAGAAAAGTTTATGATGCTGGATTCTATTGGCCTACAATTTACAAAGACGCACACCTTCTTTGCAAATCCTGTGATGCTTGTCAAAGGGCTGGAAAAATAAGTCAACGTGATGAAATGCCACAAAATGTCATTCAAGTATGTGAAGTATTTGACATTTGGGGTATTGACTTTATGGGTCCATTTCCAAAATCTCATAATAATCTCTATATTCTCGTAGCCATTGATTATGTATCTAAATGGGCGGAAGCACAAGCTATCCCAACTAACGATGCACGAGTTGTAGTCAACTTTTTAAAACGTCTTTTTGCAAGGTTTGGAACACCGAAAGCTTTAATAAGTGATCGGGGAACTCATTTCTGTAACAATCAACTTGAGAAAGTTCTCAAAAGATATGGAGTAACTCATAAAATCTCCACCGCATATCATCCACAAACAAGTGGACAAGTTGAAAATACCAACCGAGCTTTAAAATGTATTCTAGAGAAAACCGTAGGATCAAATCTGAAGGAATGGTCCATTAAATTGGAGGATGCACTCTGGGCTTTTAGAACAGCCTACAAAACTCCAATTGGAACCACACCTTTTAGACTTGTTTATGGAAAAGCATGTCATCTTCCAGTAGAAATTGAACACAAAGCATTTTGGGCTTTGAAGACATGTAATCTTGATTTACATGAAGCTGGACGTCTACGGTTAAGTCAACTAAACGAATTAGAAGAATTAAGACATGAAGCATACGAAAATTCGTTAATCTATAAGGAAAGAACTAAGAAATGGCATGATAAAAGAATCAGAAGTTCAAAAGAATTCAAAGAAGGAGACAGAGTTCTTCTTTTCAATTCACGATTCAAGCTATTTCCTGGAAAATTGAAATCAAGATGGTCTGGACCATTCATAGTCAAAAGAGTTTTCCCATACGGAACGATAGAATTAATAAATTCAAATGGGATTGAATTTAAGGTTAATGGTCACAGAGTTAAACATTACATAGATAGTCCAATGGAAGTTGACAATGAAGTTAATCACAATTTCGATACCACAGATAACTAAGTGTGGGGAGAATCAAGTCTTTTAAAGGATAATATGTATTTCTGTTAGAGTTAGATTTTCTGTTTTCGTGTAGTTCTCGAAAATGGAACCCGAATGGTCTTTCCCTAGCAGACCCTAAAGAACTAGTCTTCTCCCTCCATTCTGAATTTTTATTTTTTTAGGTTTTTACGAAATGAAGACTTCCTGTGAACTAAACCATAGTCTAATGCTACACGCTTTGATCACTAAACGTAATAATAACACACTTCCGAGTGAAATAGTATCAGTAATCAGAGAAAGATTGGACGGAGTAAGAAAAGAATCCAGATGCGAAGATAATAAGTTACAATTTGGTAAAGGAAAATCAAAATCCGCAGCGAAAAGAAGAGCACGACACCTAGAAAGATGTCACAAATGCGGAAAATGGTCACATGGAGGTAAATGTTCAAATAATCAAACCTATTCAAACACCGAATTTGTTACTTTATGCAGAGACGGACCGTTCATATGTTTAGAAGAAAAAACACTGAATGCTCGAGGTTACGCCTATGTAGCCATGGAAAACCAATTAAACTGATTATCTTATGAATGGGATAGATCATATCACTAAGAATACTATCTCACAGGTAAGTCTGTACAGTTTTTATTTTTATTTTTATTTTTAACCTTTTGATAATAAACGCTAATTTGTTCGCTATAAAGTATTAAATTGGTATTGAATAAAATTAGGTTTGGCGACCGAAATTATTGATATCATTTAAAAATTTATTACATCACTGCGAAATTTAACGTTTATTCTTAAGGTATAAATATCTTTAATCAATCAACCCAAAATATTTCAAAAATTCGTCATGAGTTAAATTAGGTCATGGAACTGAAATTACTTTACCAAAAAGAGGGGCGCATATTTTTGATAATATTTGATTGATTAAAGTGGGATAAAAGCCAAAAAGATTTTTAATTTTATTTTTACCATGTTTTTAAAATTAACATATAAATCTTAAATTAATATTGTGAACTTTGTAAGATCAATATATTTAAGTTTGTCAATATTTGAAATTTTTTAATATTTTTAATATAAGTTTGTATGTATAACAACAAAATTAAATATAAGTTTGGTGTGAATTTATAATATGAATTTTTAAATTAAGTTTGGTGTGAATTTTTAATTTTTAAAAATATGAATTTTTAATTTTATGCATTTTAAATTTAAGTGGTGTGAATTTAAAAACAAAAATTTACTTTATTTCGCTAAGTTAAAAATATGATTTGTAAAATTCGTCGTAAGTTGAAGACTAGGTCTTTGAACCGAAATTGCTTTACCCGAGGGAGGGACGAGAACTTTTATTATCATTATTTTTAATCTTATTGAATTAAAGTATGCCAAAAACATTAAAAAACCCAAAAATTTTAGCTTTTAAAACAATCGCTACAAAAAGACAAATTTTAAAATTTTGTCGAAGGACGGACTAGGACATCGATCCGAAACGACCTCGTCCTAAAACAAAGGAAAACAAAATTTTAAATTTATTTTATATTTGTTTTATAAGTTATTAAAAAAAAAAAACACCGCGACTCGCGGAGTTTGAAAGAGTCAAATGCCGCGACTCGCGGAGAGACCAAAACCCAGAAAAAAATAAAACGAGCTGAACAGCTCAGTTGCACACACCCACCCACTCCAAACTGCGCAAACACCCAAAAAACACACACCAAATTCGCAATTTTTGACCGTTTATCATCAAATCTTTTACTAAAATCATGTTGAGAAGGATGTTATCAAGGAATTACTCAAGAAAAACGGTAAATTTCTACACCTAAACACCATTTAATCCGAAAATTAGTGTTCTTGAGCAATTTTTCCCCAATTCGATTTTGATGCTTTTTAGTGTAATTATGCTTAAATTGCTTATGTATTATGCTTGTATAACCTAGATTGATGCTATTTAACATGATTAGAAGCCTTAAACTTCAAATTTTGAGTAATCTAGGGTTTGTGTTCTTGAGCAATTTGGGGCTTTTTGATATAAACAGGTTATGGCCGATTTTTGTCATGAATTGTTGCTAAATTAAGTAGTGTAACATGTTTAGGTAGTTAAATGATCCAAACTTTGAGCCTAAACATGATTTTGAGAATTAAAGTGGACTTTTTCAAGTCTAAAATTCATGAACTTGATTTTTGAGAAATAATGCCATTTGAAACTTGTTTAAATGCTAGTAATGATTATTTTGACATGTTATTTGAGTTGAATGCTTATGAACTTGGCGAACATTTTCGTATATGCTTATTTGAAAAAGTGTAGATTTGATAAAAATATGAAAATGAGCTTAAGTTTGATATAAATTGAACATGTCATTGTAATTATTTTGATTGATGATTTTGCTGACACTAATGCATATTTGGATGCACAAAAATTGTGTTTGATGTGTTTTGCAGACTGAAAGGGGTGAATCTTCATCCCAAGCTCGCAATGCTCCTGCTGAGAATGCGGAACAACAGGAGGTGGATAACTACTACAAACAAGATATACCTCATCCAGTTATGACATTTTCTGATATGCACTTGGAAGATTTGCACCCGAACTTGAGATTTGACAGACATTGGATAGATTAACCAAAATACCAAAGAGACTTGCATACTCTTCATTCTAAAGTTGTTGAAGTACCTAGGGTAATAGAATGGGGACCATTAGAAGCTGTAGAATTGGCCGGGCCAATTAGAGAATTACTTACACAGAGGTATGGTAATTCTACTTTTAACGATTGGGTACGATTATTCAGCATGCGTAGACCTGTATATAAAGTATGGTGTGAAGAATTATTGTGTAGTATAGAAATAAATGATCGGGTAGCTAGTTTAACCGATCGATCTTTTATTAGATTTTTGTTAGGAGGTTCGATGCGTCACATGTCTCTACTAGACATGGCTCAGGCCTTACGTATATATACGCCTGAGGAGTTAGCATCTGCCAATTGTAGAGGGTTGATATTGAACGGTAGGAAAATTGATGAAAATTTTGATACGCATGGTGTATGGAGTCAAATGACTATCCATCACCGATTTAAAGGGGGAAATTACTCTTATTTGGATATAGATAGAGCAGAGTTAAGAGTAATTCATAGGTTTTTAGCTAATTCGATTACACAACGAGGTAAGAATAAGGAAAAAGTAAATGAACAGGATTTGTTTTACCACATGTGTATTCGAGACCCACAAAGCGCTGTAAGTATACCTTATTGTGTGGGTTATTATTTATCAGCTATGGTTAGGGGCATGAGACTGCACAGTATAATAGGAGGTGGTATATTTATTACTTTGATTGCTGAATATCTCGGCGTGGATATAAGTCCGGGGGGGGGGGGGGGGGGGGGAGATTATTAATCGAAGAACCAGAACCCCACGATACAATTGGTTTAAATGTATACCATGGTGCTAAAGTTTTGAAGAGGCGAAATAACGCCGCAGTACGATATAATGGTAGACATCCACAGGTTGAGAGAAACCAATAGCCAGGTATTGTGGGAGGGGGAAATGAAATGACAGAAATGCAAAGGTTTATAGCTTCACAAGAGTATGAAAATGCTAGACATAGAGCATTTGAAGATTGGCAAGTTCATCAAAACCAAATCATAGCTCATTGCCAACATGTAGGTAGAAACTATATTCCTACTCCATCGCCCGTATTTCCTCCCTGGTCTATAGATATCCAACCACCGTATCCTACGTATAACCCAGCCGAAGCATTTTATAACACATATAGTTATGCATGGAACCCCTACTGGTATCAGTATCATCCCTAGTTTACTTAGTTTTATTTATTTTATAATTTGTAATGTTGATACATTTAATACTTATGTTAATATTGTAATAGTTTTTATAATTTTCTAACTTTTATTATTAGATTTTAATAATTTTTGAATGTGGGGTAATATACCAAACTTCAAAAATATGTATATATGTTTGCAGTTTATCTTATGTACACAACAGGGTAAAACAACGCATTTTCAAAGACTGGCATTAAGTTCAGCAAAAGCAACTAATTTTGACGACAAGATGCAAAATATATGTGAAATAACAACAAGACGGAATGAACAAATGATATGCACCATTTATCATTCAACATAAACAACAATATGTTTGGAAACTTTGGTAAAATTTAATCATTTCTATGCTAATCACCCTCAATAATTTAAATTGTTATTGATTTCTTGCAAATGAGGGCATTGCAAGATCTTAAGTGTGGGAAGGGGTTAAATTCTTTCGGATTTTAAAATTTTTACTTTATACACTTGGTTACCATTAGAAATACTAGTAAAGTAGTAGTTGTATTAGAATCTAGTGCTCTCTGATAATAAAGAACAGCCCTAGTCTTATATACTGACTACCCAATTCTAGTAAAATTTTTCAAAATTTTCAATTAAATGAACTCAAAATCATGTTTATACATATTTATGAACAATAAAACTAGGTGTTAACACCGAAATTATTGTTACCTCGGAAAGGACATAAATTGAGAAACAAACCAAAATGTTAAAATTCATTTAAAATGGAATAGAGGACAATAAAAAGGAAAATAAAAGCCAAGTGTGGGAAAAATTACCAAGTTATCTTAAACATATGTCACATATTTCTGTAACAAATAATTGAAGATACTTTTGCTTTGGACTAAACTAAACTGTTTTACCCGATGAAAGAAAAGAAAAGATGGATCTACACGTTGAATCAATTCCATCATTAAAAGGAAGTAAAGTCTTCCGAAAAATACACGCGCTTCTTGATTTAGGTCATGAAGTTGTCGTCCAGACCAGCTGTAGGTTGACGAATGAAATGTCCCGTTCTTATTGATTAAAAACGTTCCATATTAATTGATTTCGTTGCGAGGTTTTGACCTCTATATGAGACGTTTTTCAAAGACTGCATTCATTTTAAAACAAACCATAACCTTTATTTCATCAATAAAGGTTTAAAAGTTTTACGTAGATTATCAAATAATGATAATCTAAAATATCCTGTTTACACACGACCATTACATAATGGTTTACAATACAAATATGTTACAACAAAATAAGTTTCTTGAATGCAGTTTTTACACAATATCATACAAGCATGGACTCCAAATCTCGTCCTTATTTAAGTATGCGACAGCGGAAGCTCTTAATAATCACCTGAGAATAAACATGCTTTAAAACGTCAACAAAAATGTTGGTGAGTTATAGGTTTAACCTATATATATCAAATCATAATAATAGACCACAAGATTTCATATTTCAATACATATCCCATACATAGAGATAAAAATCATTCATATGGTGACCACCTGGTAACCGACATTAACAAGATGCATATATAAGAATATCCCCATCATTCCGGGACACCCTTCGGATATGATATAAATTTCGAAGTACTAAAGCATCTGGTACTTTGGATGGGGTTTGTTAAGCCCAATAGATCTATCTTTAGGATTCGCGTCAATTAGGGTGTCTGTTCCCTAATTCTTAGATTACCAGACTTAATAAAAAGGGGCATATTCGATTTCGATAATTCAACCATAGAATGTAGTTTCACGTACTTGTGTCTATTTTGTAAATCATTTATAAAACCTGCATGTATTCTCATCCCAAAAATATTAGATTTTAAAAGTGGGACTATAACTCACTTTCACAGATTTTTACTTCGTCGGGAAGTAAGACTTGGCCACTGGTTGATTCACGAACCTATAACAATATATACATATATATCAAAGTATGTTTAAAATATATTTACAACACTTTTAATATATTTTGATGTTTTAAGTTTATTAAGTCAGCTGTCCTCGTTAGTAACCTACAACTAGTTGTCCACAGTTAGATGTACAGAAATAAATCGATAAATATTATCTTGAATCAATCCACGACCCAGTGTATACGTATCTCAGTATTGATCACAACTCAAACTATATATATTTTGGAATCAACCTCAACCCTGTATAGCTAACTCCAACATTCACATATAGAGTGTCTATGGTTGTTCCGAAATATATATAGATGTGTCGAAATGATAGGTCGAAACATTGTATACGTGTCTATGGTATCTCAAGATTACATAATATACAATACAAGTTGATTAAGTTATGGTTGGAATAGATTTGTTACCAATTTTCACGTAGCTAAAATGAGAAAAATTATCCAATCTTGTTTTACCCATAACTTCTTCATTTTAAATCCGTTTTGAGTGAATCAAATTGCTATGGTTTCATATTGAACTCTATTTTATGAATCTAAACAGAAAAGTATAGGTTTATAGTCGGAAAAATAAGTTACAAGTCGTTTTTGTAAAGGTAGTCATTTCAGTCGAAAGAACGACGTCTAGATGACCATTTTAGAAAACATACTTCCACTTTGAGTTTAACCATAATTTTTGGATATAGTTTCATGTTCATAATAAAAATCATTTTCTCAGAATAACAACTTTTAAATCAAAGTTTATCATAGTTTTTAATTAACTAACCCAAAACAGCCCGCGGTGTTACTACGACGGCGTAAATCCGGTTTTACGGTGTTTTTCGTGTTTCCAGGTTTTAAATCATTAAGTTAGCATATCATATAGATATAGAACATGTGTTTAGTTAATTTTAAAAGTCAAGTTAGAAGGATTAACTTTTATTTGCGAACAAGTTTAGAATTAACTAAACTATGTTCTAGTGATTACGAGTTTAAACCTTCGAATAAGATAGTTTTATATATATGAATCGAATGATGTTATGAACATCATTACTACCTCAAGTTTAGTAGGTAAACCTACTGGAAGTGACAAGAAATGATCTAGCTTCAAAGGATCTTGGATGGCTTGAAAGTTCTTGAAGTAGGATCATGACACAAAAACAAGTTCAAGTAAGATTTTTACTCGAATTAAGATAGTTTATAGTTATAGAAATTGAATCAAAGTTTGAATATGAATATTACCTTGAATAAGAAAGATAACCTACTGTATATAACAAAGGTTTCTTGATCTTAGATGATTACTTGGAATGGATTAGAAAGCTTGGAAGTAAATTAGTAAACTTGAAGGGATTTTTGAAGTGTTCTTGAAGTGTTCTTCCTATGATGATTATAGCTTGATTCTTGAAGTGATTTTTGATGAAGATGATGATTAACTACTGGAAAAATACGTTCATAATAGTGTGGGTGTGTTGAGAGAGAATTAGAAAGAGAATTGGAAGTGAAATGGAGTGAATGATGAGTGGTAATTGGTGAGTGTTGAGTGGGGTTAAAAGGAGTTCTAGTTAGTTGACTAGCTCATGGTAGAAGTTAAAATTGATTAGTCATACATGACATAATCAAGAGTGGAATCCCATGCTAGTTCCTATTGGTATATACTCATAGTAAGTACGTTTTGAAGCTGTGTATAATACGGGTAAGAATACGACTAGAATTCTTGATGAAAGAAAAGAATGAAAAAGTAACGGTAACCATTTTCGTTAAGTATGAGTGTTTTGATATATGTCTTGAAGTCTTCCAAAAGTATTTTAATACATCTAAATACACTACATGTATATACATTTTAACTGAGTCGTTAAGTCATCGTTAGTCGTTACATGTAAGTGTTGTTTTGAAACCTTTAAGTTAACGATCTCAATTAATGTTGTTAACCCATTGTTTATTATATCTAATGAGATGTTAAATTATTATATTATCATGATATTATGATATATTAATATATCTTAATATGATATATATACATTTAAATGTCGTTACAACGATAATCGTTACATATATGTCTCGTTTCGAAATCCTTAAGTTAGTAGTCTTGTTTATATGTATTTAACTCATTGTTAATATATTTATGGAGATACTTACTTATTATAATCTCATGTTAACCATATGTATATCCATATATATATTGTCATGTCATTTTTACAAGTTTTAACGTTCGTGAATCGCCAGTCAACTTGGGTGGTCAATTGTCTATATGAAACATATTTCAATTAATCAAGTCTTAACAATTTTGATTGCTTAACATGTTGGAAACATTTAATCATGTAAATATCAATCTCAATTAATATATATAAACATGGAAAAGTTCGGGTCACTACAGTACCTACCCGTTAAATAAATTTCGTCCCGAAATTTTAAGCTGTTGAAGGTGTTGACGAATCTTCTGGAAATAGATGCGGGTATTTCTTCTTCATCTGATCTTCACGTTCCCAGGTGAACTCGGGTCCTCTACGAGCATTCCATCGAACCTTAACAATTGGTATCTTGTTTTGCTTAAGTCTTTTAACCTCACGATCCATTATTTCGACGGGTTCTTCGATGAATTGGAGTTTTTCGTTGATTTGGATTTCATCTAACGGAATAGTGAGATCTTCTTTAGCAAAACATTTCTTCAAATTCGAGACGTGGAAAGTGTTATGTACAGCCGCGAGTTGTTGAGGTAACTCAAGTCGGTAAGCTACTGGTCCGATACGATCAATAATCTTGAATGGTCCAATATACCTTGGATTTAATTTCCCTCGTTTACCAAATCGAACAACGCCTTTCCAAGGTGCAACTTTAAGCATGACCATCTCTCCAATTTCAAATTCTATATCTTTTCTTTTAATGTCAGCGTAGCTCTTTTGTCGACTTTGGGCGGTTTTCAACCGTTGTTGAATTTGGATGATCTTCTCGGTAGTTTCTTGTATAATCTCTGGACCCGTAATCTGTCTATCCCCCACTTCACTCCAACAAATTGGAGACCTGCACTTTCTACCATAAAGTGCTTCAAACGGCGCCATCTCAATGCTTGAATGGTAGCTGTTGTTGTAGGAAAATTCTGCTAACGGTAGATGTCGATCCCAACTGTTTCCGAAATCAATAACACATGCTCGTAGCATGTCTTCAAGCGTTTGTATCGTCCTTTCGCTCTGCCCATCAGTTTGTGGATGATAGGCAGTACTCATGTCTAGACGAGTTCCTAATGCTTGCTGTAATGTCTGCCAAAATCTTGAAATAAATCTGGCATCCCTATCAGAGATAATAGAGATTGGTATTCCATGTCTGGAGACGACTTCCTTCAAATACAGTCGTGCTAACTTCTCCATCTTGTCATCTTCTCTTATTGGCAGGAAGTGTGCTGACTTGGTGAGACGATCAACTATTACCCAAATAGTATCAAAACCACTTGCAGTCCTTGGCAATTTAGTGATGAAATCCATGGTAATGTTTTCCCATTTCCATTCTGGGATTTCGGGTTGTTGAAGTAGACCTGATGGTTTCTGATGCTCAGCTTTGACCTTAGAACACGTCAAACATTCTCCTACGTATTTAGCAACATCGGCTTTCATACCCGGCCACCAAAAATATTTCTTGAGATCCTTGTACATCTTCCCCGTTCCAGGATGTATTGAGTATCTGGTTTTATGAGCTTCTCTAAGTACCATTTCTCTCATATCTCCAAATCTTGGTACCCAAATCCTTTCAGCCCTATACCGAGTTCCGTCTTCCCGAATATTAAGATGTTTCTCCGATCCTTTGGGTATTTCATCCTTTAAATTTCCCCCTTTTAAAACTCCTTGTTGCGCCTCCTTTATTTGAGTAGTAAGGTTATTATGAATCATTATATTCATAGATTTTACTCGAATGGGTTCTCTGTCCTTCCTGCTCAAGGCATCGGCTACCACATTTGCCTTCCCCGGGTGGTAACGAATCTCAAAGTCGTAATCATTCAACAATTCAATCCACCTACGCTGCCTCATATTCAGTTGTTTCTGATTAAATATGTGTTGAAGACTTTTGTGGTCGGTATATATAATACTTTTGACCCCATATAAGTAGTGCCTCCAAGTCTTTAATGCAAAAACAACCGCGCCTAATTCCAAATCATGCGTCGTATAATTTTGCTCGTGAATCTTCAATTGTCTAGACGCATAAGCAATCACCTTCGTTCGTTGCATTAATACACAACCGAGACCTTGCTTTGATGCGTCACAATAAATCACAAAATCATCATTCCCTTCAGGCAATGACAATATAGGTGCCGTAGTTAGCTTTTTCTTCAATAACTGAAACGCTTTCTCTTGTTCATCCTTCCATTCAAATTTCTTCCCTTTATGCGTTAATGCAGTCAAGGGTTTTGCTATTCTGGAAAAGTCTTGGATGAACCTTCTGTAGTAACCAGCTAGTCCTAAAAACTGGCGTATATGTTTCGGAGTTTTCGGGGTTTCCCACTTTTCAACAGTTTCTATCTTTGCCGGATCCACCTTAATACCTTCTTTGTTCACTATGTGACCGAGGAATTGAACTTCTTCCAACCAAAATGCACACTTTGAAAACTTAGCGTACAATTCTTCCTTCCTCAATACTTCTAACACCTTTCTCAAATGTTCACCGTGTTCTTGGTCATTCTTTGAGTAAATAAGTATGTCATCAATGAAAACAATGACAAACTTGTCAAGGTATGGTCCACACACTCGGTTCATAAGGTCCATGAACACAGCTGGTGCATTAGTTAAGCCAAACGGCATGACCATAAACTCGTAATGACCGTAACGTGTTCTGAAAGCAGTCTTTGGAATATCATCTTCTTTCACCCGCATTTGATGATACCCGGAACGTAAGTCAATCTTTGAATAAACAGACGAGCCTTGTAGTTGATCAAATAAGTCGTCGATTCTCGGTAGTGGGTAGCGGTTCTTGATGGTAAGTTTGTTCAACTCTCGGTAGTCGATACACAACCTGAATGTACCATCTTTCTTCTTGACAAACAAAACAGGAGCTCCCCACGGTGATGTGCTTGGTCGAATGAAACCACGCTCTAAAAGTTCTTGTAATTGGCTTTGCAGTTCTTTCATCTCGCTGGGTGCGAGTCTGTAAGGAGCACGAGCTATTGGTGCAGCTCCTGGTACAAGATCTATTTGAAATTCAACGGATCGCTGTGGGGGTAATCCCGGTAATTCTTTCGGAAATACATCGGGAAATTCTTTTGCAATGGGAACATCATTGATGCTCTTTTCTTCAGTTTGTACTTTCTCGACGTGTGCTAGAACAACATAGCAACCTTTTCTTATTAGTTTTTGTGCCTTCAAATTACTAATAAGATGTAGCTTCGTGTTGCCCTTTTCTCCGTACACCATTAAGGGTTTTCCTTTTTCTCGTATAATGCGAATTGCATTTTTGTAACAAACGATCTCTGCTTTCACTTCTTTCAACCAGTCCATACCGATTATCACATCAAAACTCCCTAACTCTACTGGTATCAAATCAATCTTAAATGTTTCGCTAACCAGTTTAATTTCTCGATTCCGACATATATTATCTGCTGAAATTAATTTACCATTTGCTAATTCGAGTAAAAATTTACTATCCAAAGGCGTCAATGGACAACTTAATTTAGCACAAAAATCTCTACTCATATAGCTTCTATCCGCACCCGAATCAAATAAAACGTAAGCAGATTTATTGTCAATAAGAAACGTACCCGTAACAAGCTCCGGGTCTTCCTGTGCCTCTGCCGCATTAATATTGAAAACTCTTCCGCGGCCTTGTCCATTCGTGTTCTCCTGGTTCGGGCAATTTCTAATAATGTGGCCCGGTTTTCCACATTTATAACAAACTACATTGGCATAACTTGCTCCGACACTACTTGCTCCGCCATTACTTGTTTCGACACCATTTGTTCCTTTCGTTCTGTTAACCCCTGGTCCGTAGACATCACACTTCGCCGCGCTATGACCATTTCTTTTACACTTGTTGCAAAATTTGGTGCAGAACCCCGAGTGATACTTTTCACACCTTTGGCATAGCTGCTTCTGATTGTTGTTGTTGTTGCGGTTATTATTGTTGTTAAGATGATTGTTGTGGTTGCTGTTGTTGTTGTTGTTGTTGTTGTTGTTATTGTTGGGCCGTTTGTTGTAGTTGCGATTGATGTTGCGATTGTTAGGATAGTTGTTGCGATTATTGTTATAATTGCTGTTGTTATTGTATTGGTGATTCTTATCACCGTTTTCCTCCCACTTTCTTTTGACTTGCTTCACATTGGCCTCTTCAGCAGTCTGTTCTTTAATTCTTTCTTCAATCTGGTTCACTAGTTTGTGAGCCATTCTACATGCCTGTTGTATGGAGGCGGGCTCGTGTGAACTTATATCTTCTTGGATTCTTTCTGGTAATCCTTTCACAAACGCGTCGATCTTCTCTTCCTCATCTTCGAATGCTCCCGGACACAATAGGCACAATTCTGTGAATCGCCTTTCATACGTGGTAATATCAAATCCTTGGGTTCGTAACCCTCTAAGTTCTGCCTTGAGCTTATTGACCTCGGTTCTAGGACGGTACTTCTCGTTCATCAAGTGCTTGAATGCTGACCACGGTAGTGCGTACGCATCATCTTGTCCCACTTGCTCTAGATAGGTATTCCACCATGTTAACGCAGAACCTGTAAAGGTATGCGTAGCGTACTTCACTTTGTCCTCTTCAGTACACTTACTTATGGCAAACACCGATTCGACCTTCTCGGTCCACCGTTTCAATCCAATCGGTCCTTCGGTTCCATCAAATTCCAAAGGTTTGCAGGCAGTGAATTCTTTGTAGGTGCATCCTACACGATTTCCTGTACTGCCAGATCCAAGGTTATTGTTGGTATATAGCGCAGCCTGTACTGCGGCTATGTTTGAAGCTAGAAAAGTACGGAATTCCTCTTCATTCATATTCACGGTGTGTCGAGTAGTCGGTGCCATTTCCTTCAAAATAGTTAAATGGAACAAGTTAATCATACAGAATATTAAGAGTAGTTAATAGTATTTCGTAGCATAATATGAACTCATTTATAAAAGCTTTTTCTTCATATTAGCGTTTTATAAGTTTAAATTCGGGTAGTACCTACCCGTTAAGTTCATACTTAGTAGCTAATATACAATTCAACTACTACAATTCTATATGAAAAACTGATTATAATAATATTTCGCGTTCAAACTTTTACACAATATTTTACAAACTTACAATACCGCTTATTTTACATATAGCATGAAATATAGCACACAATAAATTTGATACAAGATGGTTGTGAAGATAATTCTAGCTAGTACACAAGTCGTTCAGCAAAGGCAATAAAGACACGTAATTCATACGTCTAGAAACAAGTCATGCATTCTGGTTTTACTAGAATTACTTCCCATCCTTGGTCTTGTGGAACATAACCTTTATGGCCGTTGATAAGACAGCGTGTTGTAACGTCGTCAAAGGGACGAGGGTTACGTAATGACCAACAGTCTCTTAATAACCTAAAAACCTCATTTCTTACCCCAATTACCGACTCCGTCACTTGAGGGAACGTTTTGTTTAATAGTTGTAGCCCGATGTTCTTATTCTCACTTTGGTGAGAAGCGAACATTACTAACCCGTAAGCATAACATGCTTCTTTATGTTGCATGTTAGCTTCTTTTTCTAAATCACGAAGTCCTATATTTGGATATACTGAGTCAAAATAATTTCTTAACCCGTTGCGTAAAATAGCATTTGGGTTCCCCGCAATATATGCGTCAAAGTAAACACATCGTAACTTATGGATTTCCCAATGTGATATCCCCCATCTTCCGAACGAAAGCCTTTTATAAACCAAATCATTCTTGGAACATTCTTCGAATGTCTTACAAACTGATCTCGCCTTAAATAGTTGTGCCGAGGAATTCTGACCGACTCTAGACAAGATTTCATCAATCATGTCTCCGGGTAGGTCTCTTAAAATATTGGGTTGTCTATCCATTTTGTGTTTTTATACTGTAAAATAGACAAGAGTTAGATTCATAAAAAAATACTTATTAATACAAGCAATTTTTACATATATCATAAAGCATAAGCACACTATATTACATATATTACACCACACGAATACAACTATCTTATTCCGACTCGCTTGTTTCTTCTTCTTTGGTTTTGGTTCGTTTTCCCAAGTTTCTAGGGATATATGATGTTCCCCTAATACGAGCCGTTATTTTCCACATTGGTTTAGAAAAACCTGGTGGTTTAGAGGTTCCCGGGTCATTGTTACAACTTAAGGACTTCGGGGGTTGACGATACATATAAAGTTCATCGGGGTTGGAATTAGATTTCTCTATTTTTATGCCCTTTCCCTTATTATTTTCTTTTGCCTTTTTAAATTCAGTTGGGGTAATTTCTATAACATCATCGGAATTCTCGTCGGAATCCGATTCATCGGAGAATTGGTAGTCCTCCCAATATTTTGCTTCCTTAGCGGAAACACCATTGACCATAATTAACCTTGGTCGGTTGGTTGAGGATTTTCTTTTACTTAACCGTTTTATTATTTCCCCCACCGGTTCTATTTCTTCATCCGGTTCCGATTCTTCTTCCGGTTCCGATTCTTCTTCTGGTTCCGACTCTTCTTCCGGTTCCTCTTCGGGAACTTGTGAATCAGTCCACGAATCATTCCAATTTACATTTGACTCTTCATTATTATTAGGTGAGTCAATGGGACTTGTTCTAGAGGTAGACATCTATCACATAATATCAAACGCGTTAAGAGATTAATATATCACATAATATTCACATGTTAAAAATATATAGTTTCCAACAAAATTTGTTAAGCAATCATTTTTCAAGTAAACACGGTCGAAGTCCAGACTCACTAATGCATCCTAACAAACTACATAAGACACACTAATGCAAAATTTTGGTTCTCTAAGACCAACGCTCTGATACCAACTGAAATGTCCCGTTCTTATTGATTAAAAACGTTCCATATTAATTGATTTCGTTGCGAGGTTTTGACCTCTATATGAGACGTTTTTCAAAGACTGCATTCATTTTAAAACAAACCATAACCTTTATTTCATCAATAAAGGTTTAAAAGTTTTACGTAGATTATCAAATAATGATAATCTAAAATATCCTGTTTACACACGACCATTACATAATGGTTTACAATACAAATATGTTACAACAAAATAAGTTTCTTGAATGCAGTTTTTACACAATATCATACAAGCATGGACTCCAAATCTCGTCCTTATTTAAGTATGCGACAGCGGAAGCTCTTAATAATCACCTGAGAATAAACATGCTTTAAAACGTCAACAAAAATGTTGGTGAGTTATAGGTTTAACCTATATATATCAAATCATAATAATAGACCACAAGATTTCATATTTCAATACATATCCCATACATAGAGATAAAAATCATTCATATGGTGAACACCTGGTAACCGACATTAACAAGATGCATATATAAGAATATCCCCATCATTCCGGGACACCCTTCGGATATGATATAAATTTCGAAGTACTAAAGCATCCGGTACTTTGGATGGGGTTTGTTAAGCCCAATAGATCTATCTTTAGGATTCGCGTCAATTAGGGTGTCTGTTCCCTAATTCTTAGATTACCAGACTTAATAAAAAGGGGCATATTCGATTTCGATAATTCAACCATAGAATGTAGTTTCACGTACTTGTGTCTATTTTGTAAATCATTTATAAAACCTGCATGTATTCTCATCCCAAAAATATTAGATTTTAAAAGTGGGACTATAACTCACTTTCACAGATTTTTACTTCGTCGGGAAGTAAGACTTGGCCACTGGTTGATTCACGAACCTATAACAATATATACATATATATCAAAGTATGTTTAAAATATATTTACAACACTTTTAATATATTTTGATGTTTTAAGTTTATTAAGTCAGCTGTCCTCGTTAGTAACCTACAACTAGTTGTCCACAGTTAGATGTACAGAAATAAATCGATAAATATTATCTTGAATCAATCCACGACCCAGTGTATACGTATCTCAGTATTGATCACAACTCAGATTATATATATTTTGGAATCAACCTCAACCCTGTATAGCTAACTCCAACATTCACATATAGAGTGTCTATGGTTGTTCCGAAATATATATAGATGTGTCGAAATGATAGGTCGAAACATTGTATACGTGTCTATGGTATCTCAAGATTACATAATATACAATACAAGTTGATTAAGTTATGGTTGGAATAGATTTGTTACCAATTTTCACGTAGCTAAAATGAGAAAAATTATCCAATCTTGTTTTACCCATAACTTCTTCATTTTAAATCCGTTTTGAGTGAATCAAATTGCTATGGTTTCATATTGAACTCTATTTTATGAATCTAAACAGAAAAGTATAGGTTTATAGTCGGAAAAATAAGTTACAAGTCGTTTTTGTAAAGGTAGTCATTTCAGTCGAAAGAACGACGTCTAGATGACCATTTTAGAAAACATACTTCCACTTTGAGTTTAACCATAATTTTTGGATATAGTTTCATGTTCATAATAAAAATCATTTTCTCAGAATAACAACTTTTAAATCAAAGTTTATCATAGTTTTTAATTAACTAACCCAAAACAGCCCGCGGTGTTACTACGACGGCGTAAATCCGGTTTTACGGTGTTTTTCGTGTTTCCAGGTTTTAAATCATTAAGTTAGCATATCATATAGATATAGAACATGTGTTTAGTTAATTTTAAAAGTCAAGTTAGAAGGATTAACTTTTATTTGCGAACAAGTTTAGAATTAACTAAACTATGTTCTAGTGATTACGAGTTTAAACCTTCGAATAAGATAGTTTTATATATATGAATCGAATGATGTTATGAACATCATTACTACCTCAAGTTTAGTAGGTAAACCTACTGGAAGTGACAAGAAATGATCTAGCTTCAAAGGATCTTGGATGGCTTGAAAGTTCTTGAAGTAGGATCATGACACAAAAACAAGTTCAAGTAAGATTTTTACTCGAATTAAGATAGTTTATAGTTATAGAAATTGAATCAAAGTTTGAATATGAATATTACCTTGAATAAGAAAGATAACCTACTGTATATAACAAAGGTTTCTTGATCTTAGATGATTACTTGGAATGGATTAGAAAGCTTGGAAGTAAATTAGTAAACTTGAAGGGATTTTTGAAGTGTTCTTGAAGTGTTCTTCCTATGATGATTATAGCTTGATTCTTGAAGTGATTTTTGATGAAGATGATGATTAACTACTGGAAAAATACATTCATAATAGTGTGGGTGTGTTGAGAGAGAATTAGAAAGAGAATTGGAAGTGAAATGGAGTGAATGATGAGTGGTAATTGGTGAGTGTTGAGTGGGGTTAAAAGGAGTTCTAGTTAGTTGACTAGCTCATGGTAGAAGTTAAAATTGATTAGTCATACATGACATAATCAAGAGTGGAATCCCATGCTAGTTCCTATTGGTATATACTCATAGTAAGTACGTTTTGAAGCTGTGTATAATACGGGTAAGAATACGACTAGAATTCTTGATGAAAGAAAAGAATGAAAAAGTAACGGTAACCATTTTCGTTAAGTATGAGTGTTTTGATATATGTCTTGAAGTCTTCCAAAAGTATTTTAATACATCTAAATACACTACATGTATATATATTTTAACTGAGTCGTTAAGTCATCGTTAGTCGTTACATGTAAGTGTTGTTTTGAAACCTTTAAGTTAACGATCTCAATTAATGTTGTTAACCCATTGTTTATTATATATAATGAGATGTTAAATTATTATATTATCATGATATTATGATATATTAATATATCTTAATATGATATATATACATTTAAATGTCGTTACAACGATAATCGTTACATATATGTCTCGTTTCGAAATCCTTAAGTTAGTAGTCTTGTTTATATGTATATAACTCATTGTTAATATATTTATGGAGATACTTACTTATTATAATCTCATGTTAACCATATGTATATCCATATATATATTGTCATGTCGTTTTTACAAGTTTTAACGTTCGTGAATCGCCAGTCAACTTGGGTGGTCAATTGTCTATATGAAACATATTTCAATTAATCAAGTCTTAACAATTTTGATTGCTTAACATGTTGGAAACATTTAATCATGTAAATATCAATCTCAATTAATATATATAAACATGGAAAAGTTCGGGTCACTACAACGAAAAACCTAGAAAAGTCATCACTAAAATCAGCAGGAAATCCACGGACCTCAGTATAAAACAGGGTCGCTAAGTGGTCAGATTTATCCTAACCATGAGAAGGATTTATCTCGTACAATGGGGGCACCGTGCAAATTAGCTTGATAAGACTAATGAATCAGACCCCCAGAAAGGATAATCTCCTTAAAAGATCAAAAATCAGCTTTTAAGCATGATATTACTCAATCCTAGAGATTGACCTTAAAGATTGAGAATTACAAACTCATGGAATTCAATGATATCTAAACTCGAGCTTGAACGAGAAAATATTTTGATCAAAATTACAAACCGATTTGTTTTCTGAAAACCTATTTTCAATGCGTTCATTACCATTGAACGTAAAATCCTAGGAATTCACCTGGAATTCATTAGGTCACCTGAACTAAATCGGGTGTCAACCGTAAGAACGGTGGTTGCATAGCATGGTCAAAGACAGGACCTTGTGCCAGACCGACAAATTATAAGGGTGAGCTTTACTATTGCTCCTACAAAGGATAGTAATTGCGTCTGACACGTTATAGACCATAATTAAAAGCATGTCAGGGGACATTGCCTTAACAGTTGCTTGTTCAACGCTTTCCTTTACAACCGGACGGTAGTTTACCGAAAGGTAATATTCGGAGCAAGTATACTGGATGTGTTGCGTTCCTAATACAAGGTTAGCAAGTGGGTGACACAAAACCGCAAGTTTTGAGCTAAAATTTTCAAATATGAAACCCACCAAACCCACAAAAATAATTTGCAAATACCGGTGAAGGGTTATTTCGAAAAACTTATCTAGGGTAAAAGCTAGATTTAATTTTCAAAAGAACAAATGTTTTCATAAAGATCCAATTTCCTTAATGGATCTAAATTTTTATAGTCATGTGGGACTATAAACCATATCGTTACTACCATTGTTTATACCGCCGTAAAGAAATCACTAATGTACAAAGTGTGAAGAATAAAGAAGTGATTCTTGTATTTCAAGACTATATTGCTTGAGGACAAGCAATGCTCAAGTGTGGGAATATTTGATAATGCTAAAAACGAACATATATTTCATAGCATTATTCCTCAAGAAAGACAAGCTTTTAGTTGCAATTGTTCTATTTACAAGTAATATTCGTTTAAATAATAAAACGTGAAGACAAAAGACAGATTCGACGAATTGAAGACGCAAACGACCAAAAAGCTCAAAAGTACAAAATACAATCAAAGAGGTTCCAATTATTGATAAGAAACGTCTCAAAATTACAAGAGTACAAGATTCGAAACGCAAAGTACAAGATATTAAATTGTACGCAAGGATGTTCGAAAATCCGGAACCGGACCAGAGTCAACTTTCAACGCTCGACGCAATGGACTAAAAATTACAAGTCAACTATGCACAAAATATAATATAATATTTAAATAATTCTTATAATTATTTATATATTATATAATATAATAAACCGTCGGTAAACAAAGAGCCAAAGCTGGGTGAGCTGTAATTACAAACTCCGCGACTCGCGGAGTTTGAAGAGCAAAAAGGGCGCGAGTCGCGGAGTCCCCCTGGACGAAAATTCCTATAAAAGCCAGCGAATTCTGATCGTAAAAATATCCATAAATCTCTCTTTCTCTATATGTAAACGTAATATATATATTTTAATTTTAATTTTAATTTTAATTTTAATTCTAATAATAAGGGTATATTAGCGAATGTTGTAAGGGTGTAAGTCGAAATTCTGTCCGTGTAACGCTACGCTATTTTTAATCATTGTAAGTTATGTTCATCCTTTTTAATTTAATGTCTCGTAGCTAAGTTATTATTATGCTTATTTAAAACGAAGTAATCATGATGTTGGGCTAATTACTAAAATTGGGTAATTGGGCTTTGTACCATAATTGGGGTTTGGACAAAAGAATGACACTTGTGGAAATTAGACTATGGGCTATTAATGGGCTTTATATTTGTTTAACTAAATGATAATTTGTTAATTTTAATATAAAGATTTACAATTGGACGTCCCTATAAATAACCATATACACTCGATCGGACACTATGGGCGGGGTATTTATATGTACGAATAATCGTTCATTTAACCGGACACGGGAATGGATTAATAGTCTATGGAATTATTAAAACAGGGGTGAAATTATGTACAAGGACACTTGGCATAATTGTTAACAAAGTATTAAAACCTTGGGTTACACGCAGTCAACATCCTGGTGTAATTATTAAACAAAGTATTAAAATCTTGTTACAGTTTAAGTCCCCAATTAGTTGGAATATTTAACTTCGGGTATAAGGATAATTTGACGAGGACACTCGCACTTTATATTTATGACTGATGGACTGTTATGGACAAAAACCAGACGGACATATTAAATAATCCAGGACAAAGGACAATTAACCCATGGGCATAAAACTAAAATCAACACGTCAAACATCATGATTACGGAAGTTTAAATAAGCATAATTCTTTTATTTCATATTTAATTTCCTTTATTTTATATTTAATTGCACTTCTAATTATCGCACTTTTATTTATTGTTATTGTATTTAATTGCACTTTTAATTATCGTACTTTTTAATTATCGCAAGTTTATTTTATCGCACTTTTATTTATCGCAATTTCATTATCGTTATTTACTTTACATTAAGTCTTGTATTTATTTTTAATTTTGGTTTTAACTGCGACTAAAGTTTTAAAATCGACAAACCGGTCATTAAACGGTAAAAACCCCCCCTTTATAATAATAATATTACTTATATATATATTTGTATTTTTATAAATTTAAACTAATATAGCGTTAAGCTTTGTTTAAAGATTTTCCCTGTGGAACGAACCGGACTTACTAAAAACTACACTACTGTACGATTAGGTACACTGCCTATAAGTGTTGTAGCAAGGTTTAAGTGATAGTGCTCCAAATGAACATATATTTAGTAGCAATATCCTCCCAATATGTAAATTATTTAGTTATAATTGTCCTATTTTAAGTTGTAATCGTTTATATTAAATAAGTGCGAAGACAAAAGGCGAAAACGAAGATTTGAAGACGCAAACGTCCAAAAAGCTCAAATGTACAAGATACAATCCAAGTGGTTCAAATTATTGATGAGAAACGTCTAAAAATGACAAGAGTACAGGTTGCGGAACGCAAAGTACAAGATATTAAATTATACGAAAGGACGTTCGAAAATCCGGAACCGGGACCTGAGCCAACTATCAACGCCCGACGCAACGGACCAAAAATTACAAGTCTACTATGCACAAGAATATAATATAATATATATATAATTATATAAATTATATATATATTATATATATTTATATATTATGTCGACAAAGAAGAAAACAAGCAAATGTGGCTGGATCCAGCTGGCCATGCGATCGCATGTCCTGGAAGGCAAAAAGCCATGCGATCGCATGGGGCCAAAATCCTGGCCACATCTATAAATAACCAACGAATTCGACGAGTAAAAAAGATATACATATACATATATATATATATATATATATATATATATATATATATATATATATATATATATATATATATATATATATATATATATATATATATATATATATATATATATATATATCATACTCCTCTGTAATAATAATAAAAATATATATAATATATATATAGTATAGGGTAGTTTTATATTAGTTAGTTTGGGTTATGTAAAAGTTATTTTACGGGTTTTGAAGTCGAAGTTCTGTCCGTGTAACACTACGTGATAAATAATCAATGTAAGTTATGTTCTCCTTTTTAAATTAATGTCTCGTACTTAAGTTATTATTATGCTTATTTAAGACGAAGTAATCATGATGTTGGGCTAAAAATATTAAAATTGGGTAATTGGGCTTTGTACCATAATTGGAGTTTGGACAAAAGAACGACATTTGTGAAAATTAGACTATGGGCTATTAATGGGGTTTATATTTGTTTAACTAAATGATAGTTTGTTAATTTTAATATAAAGGTTTACAATTGGACGTACCTATAAATAACCATATACACTCGATCGGACACGATGGGCGGGATATTTATATGTACGAATAATCGTTCATTTAACCGGACACGGGAATGGATTAATAGTTTATGGAATTATTAAAACAGGGGTGAAATTATGTACAAGGACACTTGGCATAATTGATAACAAAGTATTAAAACCTTGGGTTACACGCAGTCGATATCCTGGTGTAATTATTAAACAAAGTATTAAGATCTTGTTACAGTTTAAGTCCCCAATTAGTTGGAATATTTGACTTCGGGTATAAGGATAATTTGACGAGGACACTCGCATTTTATATTTATGACTGATGGACTGTTATGGACAAAAACCAACGGACATATTAAATAATTCAGGACAAAGGACAATTAACTCATGGGAATATACTAAAATCAACACGTCAAAATCATGATTACGGAAGTTTAAATAAGCATAATTCCTTTATTTCATATTTAATTTCACTTTTAATTATCGCATTTTTATTTACTATCATTTTATTTATTGTACTTTTAATTATCGCACTTAAATTATAGTCATTTATATTTTTCATTAGGTTTTAATTGTGACTTAAAATATAAAATTGACAAACCGGTCATTAAACGGTAAACCCCTTTTTATATTATTATTATATATATAAATATATAGTTTGTACAAATATAGTTGTTTAAAATATAGTGTAAAATAAGTCGTCTCCCTGTGGAACGAACCGGACTTACTAAAAACTATACTACTCTACGATTAGGTACAATGCCTATAGTGCTGTAGCAAGGTTTAGGTATATCCCATCTGTAAATAATTAAAACTTGTGTAGTTTGTATCGCTTTTCGTACTAAAAATATATAGTATTTTCGTACCCCCACGATGCACACATCAAGTTTTTGGCGCCGCTGCCGGGGACTCGGCGAAACACTATATTTTATAAATATATTTGTATATCATTTTTAGAAAAACAATATAAAAAAAACCAAAAATATAAAAAGAAAAACAAAAATTTATATATTTTTAAGAGTTTGTTAAAAGTTTTATAAAGTTTCTTTATTTTTATTTTAGTTTATAAAAATATAAGTTTTATTTAAATATTTTGTATTTATATAAAAACAGTAAATTAGAAAACAGAAAAAAAAACTCTCGGGCCCGAACACTGTAGCAGCCCAGCTCCTGGCCCGAAACCCTACCTCATGCGATCGCATGAGATTTTAACTATCAAACCATGCGATCGCATGGCTTGACTTGACAGGCCTGGTAACCTCAGCCGACAGTTTAGGGTTTAAATTAATAATAATTATTAATTTTAAAACCCTAATTAGGTTAGATTAGTTAAATATTTAATTTAGTTATTTATTTAATTTGTATTTTTAAGTTTAATTAGTTTTATAAAATATAAAATTAATACTTTTATAAAATAAATAATATAAAAATAAATTTTTTATAAAAATTGTATTTTCATAAACTTTAGTTTTATTTTTATATTTTGTACCTTTTTAATCGTTTTAGCGTAATATTTGTATTTTTCGCTCGTACTTAGTTTTAATTATAGTTTTTGCTTTAGTTATTTTTATTTCTAGATTCTTAGGCTTTGCCGTAAAATCTCTTAAGTGCTTTTTCTTTAGACTAAGATTTAGGTGCTTTAGAATTTTGCGACGTTTTTTTTTTATTTATTTATATTTTAATACCTTTTTAAATTATTGCTGTTTTGGATTTAGATTTTTTTTAAGCTTTAATATTTTTAGACGCAACTTTTAATTCTTAGATTTTAGTTCCTTTTTAAGTTTCGACGCGCTACTTTCTTATTTTTATTTTTCGACGCCTATTATTTTTCAGCCTTTTATTTATTTTTCGACGTTGTCCGACGCGCTCTTTTTCTTTCTTATTTCTCGCCATTCTAGTTTTTAGGACATAGATTTTTATTCTATTTCTTCTCTAAAATTTCTTTAAATTACGAAAAATTATTTTAAGTGGTTAAATTGATAGACATCCAAATTTTCTGCTTCGTAGTAATAGTTGGATTTGTTAGTGGTTGAGTTGTGAGCTTCCGATTTAAAGGGTTCTGGCTCCCTGCTGCATCTATTGGCTATTCAAAACGTGGGCAAAAGCAGAAAAGTTTATTAATTTGATAACTTATATAATTTTTATTTTTATAACTAATAGGATAATTAAGTAAATGCACCACATTGTAGCTAAAATTTGGTAATAAGCGCATTATGGAAAATCTCGAGAATATTTTGGAAACTCTTTATGACATCCGAAATCAATTTAATCAATACTCTCAAACGGATGTTGATGACAATTCGTTCGGTCAATCTTGGATCACGAATGACGAAACAATAACTGGTTGTGAAATCTGTGGAGATTATCACTCAACATGGGAATGTTTTTATTACGTTCCTATGGAAAATTATGCACCCATAGAACCTGAATGGAATGATTATGAAGAATACAATTCAAATTGGGATTATTCCCAAGAATATTTCCAAACTCAACAACCAGAAGGTAAGAAAAATTATGTGTCTGAAAATCTTTTAGACAATATGAAAATCAAACTCGAAGAACTCGATGCTCAAAATGAACAAATGAGAGAGTTTGTAAATCGGCAAGCTGAAACTCTATCAGATTACACACATGTTGATCTGAGGAGTCGTGTGCAAGAAAATCTCATATCATCGAATTTTGATGAATTCGAGAGCTCCGAAATCACCAACTATCCCGATGATACTTTTTATTCAGTTTTACCAATTTCACAACATATCGACACATTAGCCTCTACCGACGAAATCAACGATCCATCAATGGATGAAGAAGAAGAAGTAAGGGTGACAAATTGGTACTCTTGGAAAAACGATAACGTTGAAAATTTTACCCCCGAGACCAAAATGGTGGGACCGATTAATGAAGAAGAATTTGCTTTGATCCCGAAATTCACCATTCCACAACCTTCCAACCCAATATTCTCAATAGACGAGTCATCTACCAAAGATGAACTACAAGCTGTAATAGATATTGACACCATGAATTTCACCCAATTGGGTAATAGAGGTGAAAACTTTGATCCCGAGAATAAATGAAAGGAAATGTTAGGAATTATCCACCCTATAGAAATATGTATGTCAGTGTATATCGATCCATTTGACCAAGAACCAGAAAAGAGACATATCCATTTACTAAAAGCTACACTTAAAAAAGAATTAAGTAGTGACGATCGGGTGGGTCTAAACTTTAAACCCATTGATATATTTTATACCACCCGAGATGTAAATAACTGGCTCACTATTCTAATTCGTGGAACTTATTCTACCGACTTTACATGTCGTCTGTCAAGTGTGGGGAAGTCTAACCCCACTTAACGTTAAATTAGGGGTTCGGGTTAGTGCATAACTCGTTAATAAAAATGCATGATGAGTTAGGGTAAAAGACGTATTTTCAAAACTTAGATAACAGTTCAGAAAAGCAACCGTTTTTGAAGAAAAACATGTGTGATAAAACAAGAAGGAATGAACGATGAGGCGCGCCATCTATCATTCGACGAGCTTTTTATTGCAGGTGCTTTTGTTTTGGACTAAATTAACTGTTTTACCCGATGAAAGAAAAGAAAAGATGGATCTACACGATGAATCAATTCCATCATTAAAAGGAAGTAAAGTCTTCCGAAAAAGACACGCGCTTCTTGATTTAGGTCAAGAAGTTGTCGTCCAAACCAGCTGTAGGTTGACGAAAAATCTATAAAAGTCATCACTAAAATCAGCAGGAAATCCACGGACCTCAGCATCAAACAGGGTCGCCATGTGGTCAGACTTATCCTAACCATGAGAGGATCTGTCTTGTAAAATGGGGAGGACGCCGTGCAAATTAGCTGGATAAGACTAATGAATCAGATCCCCAGAAAGGATAATCTCCTTAAAGATCAAAAATCAGCTTTTAAGACTGATATTACTCAATCCTTGTGATTGACCTTAAAGATTGAGAATTCAAACTCATGGAATTCAATGATATCTAAACTCGAGCTTGAACGAGAAAATATTTTGATCAAAATTACAAACCGATTTGTTTTCTGAAAACCCATTTTCAATGCGTTCATTACCATTGAACGTAAAATCCTAGGAATTCACCTGGAATTCATTAGGTCACCTGAACCAAATCGGGTGTCAACCGTAAGAACGGTGGTTGCATAGCATGGTCAAAGACAGGACCTTGTGCCAGACCAGAAAATTATAAGGTTGAGCTTTACTATTGCTCCTACAAAGGATAGTAATTGCGTCCGACACGTTATAGACCATAATTAAAAGCATGTCAGGGGACATTGCCTTAACAGTTGCTTGTTCAACGCTTTCCTTTACAACCGGACGGTAGTTTATCGAAAGCTAATATACGGAGCAAGTATACTGTACGTGTTGCTTTCCTAATACAAGGTTAGCAAGTAGGTGACACAAAACCATAAGTTTTGAGCTAAAATTTTCAAATTTGAAACCCACCAAACCTACAAAAATATTTTGCAAACACCGGTGAAGGGTTATTCCGGAAAACTTATCTAGGGTAAAAGCTAGATTGAATTTTCAAAAGATCAAATGTTTTCATAAAGATCCAATTTCCTTAAAGGATCTAAATTTTCATAGTCAGTGGGACTGTAAACCACGTCGTTACTATCATTTTTATACCACTGTATCAAAATCACTGATGTATTGTAACATCCCGCGTTTTTCCGTTAAATTTATTTTAACACCGTCTTTTTTTTTTTTTTAAATAATATCCCTCGTTATTTAATTTTAACGTCACCCGTTTACACGAGCGTTTTTAAAATATTCGTTTGGTTAATTCCCGCACCCGCTTTGAAACTCGAGGGACCAAATTTGCAAAGGGGCCTAACTAGTGACTAGGTCAACTAGTCAAACCCCATCTCATCCATTCATTATCACCACCCACCTTCATCCTTCCCTTTCTCTCTACTTCTCATTTTTGAACACAAACCCCAACTTCATAAAATCATCATCTAAATTCGGGATTGGAAGCAAACTTCAAAACAAATTACATTTTCGTGATCCTCTCTTCATCCTCTACATTTTGATACAAATTTCATCAAGTTTGGGTAACTTTCTAAAAATTCTAGATTTCTATAAATTCGTGTTTTTGACTTGAAATTGTGTTAGTTAGTGTCTATGGCTCGTGTCTAGCATGAATATATGTTTTGTTTGCTCGATTTGTTGATTTGAGTAACTAGTTTGAACTTTTGAAGTGGGTTAGCTTAATCTTTGATTTTGGATGATTAAAAGTTGTTTAATTGTTAAAGTTCATGTTTTAATTGTGTTACTAGTATCATTAGCTACATTTTGATGTGTAGGTTGATTAAGAAAACTTCAAAAACCCGATTAAGGATTTTGTGATGTTTGACTAGGGTTTGATAGTTCTTGACATGAATTTTTGATGCTTGAATGCCATGAAATGTTAATTGTTAGTGTTTAGTAGTAATGTATGCTTCATTACCTTCAAAACGGCATATCATATGTGTGAATTGGATTTCCGAAACTTAAAATGCGATTGATGAACTTGAAACTTTGAAAATGGACTTTTATTGATCACTTAATGAGATTTCGGCTATTGTAAATGATGTTTGTGATTGATGAATTATGTTTAGTTGTATTCCTTGTAAAAATACCTTTCCGATGATATAAGACACATGTTTTGGGTGTTTGCGGGTCAAGAATTGGGTTGGAAAGAGTTTTGGTTCGCGCATACTTTGAAAAACAGAAAAGGGTCTGCCCAGATGGTGGCGCGGCACGCCCCATCCCCGCGCGGCGCGCGAACTGGCCTGGCCAGATTCTGCTCATTATGTCCCTTTTCACGTGAAATGTTTGACTAGCTATCGACCTCCGATTCACATGAAACTTGTTCTAATATACTTGTATATGAATAACTAGCATAGAAAAATAGTCCGGGACCCGACCCGAACGTGTTGACTTTTTCGTTGACTTTGACCAAGTTTGACTTTTAGTCAAACTTAACCAAACTTTTATGCAATCGTTCTAACATGCTTTTATACGTGATTCTTGTATGAAACTTGACAAATTGATTCACATGCTATATTTAATCGAGTCGTAACGAGCCATAGGACTAATTGAACACATTTCACCCGACCTTGTATTGTAACCGGTTAATTGACACAACTTACTTGTTTAGGTCAAGGCTAAGCAACTTTCATGCATACGTTACTTTGTGAAGTACTTTTATACTCGTGCACTCGAGGTGAGATCATAGTCCCACCTTTTCAACAACTTTTATTCTTTTAAATCGTGGGCTGAGAAACATATACATTACATACTTATATACATTTCACATGTATATATACTTTTCATACTTTTAATACTTTGAACACAAATACGAATACAAAGATACAGACGAGTTAGAACAAAAGTCCTCAATCCAATTATCATTAGTTCCACTTGCAGGGTGTAAGTGTAAGCGAGTGATTATGTTGTGTGGCCATACGGGTTTAACGAACCCTCATTCAGACGGTTCGCTACCGTTAGTGGATGAAATATAATTTCAACGTGCATAGTGTATGTTCTAACACTATATTCAAAATTCAGAGGGAAGATTCAGTTAAGCTTTGGTAATTGGGTGCTCGCAATACAAACTACATTCTTCGGAATAAATACGATTTGGATAATCATCTATACAAACTATTGTGGTTCAAAATATACTTTTACAAATACATTTATGATCTCACCAACGTTTTTCGTTGACAGTTTTCTACATGTTTTCTCAGGTTCATATTTGGCTACTTGATACATGCTTCCGCACTCTTTGATTACTTGATTGGAGTCAACCATGCATGCATACGCTAGGGATAGCACTTTTGGATTCAAACTTTTGTTTACATACTTACGCTATTTATAGCAACTGTGTTTTTAAACTAATTATGTCGCAAGTTATTTCATTTATACTTTATGACTTTTGTAAACTTAGACTTGTTGTCGAACGGTTTTGTAAACTAAACTTGCAAGTCTTGTACCTTTCAAATGAATGCGACATAATTTTGGTCAAACGAGTCTCATATAGGGACTACGACCACGCAACGGGACCTAAGTTAACGGCGCCGTCAATAACGGTTTTGGTCGGGTCGTTACAAGTGGTATCAGAGCGTTGGTTGTAGGGAACTAGGACGTGCATTAGTGTGTCTAACAGAGTCGTTAGGACGCATTAGTGAGTCTAGACTACAACCGGATAGTTAGCATTTGCATTCTGACATACATTTGCTATAGATAGCACTTACTTGACTACTTGTGCATTATACTTGAATCATTCTTAGGCAAACTTTTTAATGGTACCCAACCTTCATCATACGAACTCGTATTCCGCCACTTTTTGGTAACACACGTAAATTCATGATTCATACACGTATGGATGACGACGACTTCATTAGTCACACTTGTTCGGGAACTCTGTCTCCCGGATTGTTATTTGCCACCGTTTCAACTTACTATCGGTTTCCCACTGGTGTTTCTTACTATCTACTTTTTGGTGTTACTACCATCACTACTCTAGGTGAGTATCGTCATCAACATTTATCACTACGGTTGCGTGCTACTCGTTATCATGACTCGTTACTCTTTTCATACCTGAATACCTTATTGTCTGACTCGAACCACATTGACGTGAACAATCATTTATACACTTCCCTCGGGGAACGCTTCTTTATAGTTGCACTAATTCTTTCGATTCAATACGAGTCACGTTAGAGACGTTGTTACACTTTGTTTATTTTAAACTTCACGATTACACGAACTTGAATCTATAGAGTGATGTGGGAATGGAGGTATGAGTTAGCGTAATATAACGACACTCGATCAACGTGGTTATATTACGGTAAGACATACCAAAGTTCTAGTGACACGTGATGGTGGTTAGACTCGATCAACCTAAACACCACCATGAGCCATGTACATGACTTCATCTATTCATGTTGGACATCTGAAAACTCCGAGAATATTGATAACAACCATACCGGGGACACACCTTCGATTTTTGTCGAACTATACTTATGCTTCCGAATGAATTACCGATTCCTTTCGACTTCAACCGTATGTTACACGTGTATACTATCTCGTCCTCGCACAGTCTTATTGACTAACTACAATTTACTCGTTATGCTCGCATCGAGGCGGGAACTTCTCTCGCCTTACACTCGTAATTCTGGTTCAGGAAATCTTTTATTTTAAATTCTCAATGGAGAGAGACTCTTCACGTTATACTAGTATTCGCCTCGAGGGTGAATAGTCTTGACGAACGTATTTGGAAACCGATAAATCTTCCGCGACGCGAATTTTCTTGAGAAACTTGTTCTAACAAACTTGTTCAAATATACCTTACGGAATGTACTTTGTTTCGGATCGAGATCCTCGTTTCACTTCTAGATTTCGGAGTGCCTTACAAAAAGCCTCGGGACCACGTTTAGACATGAGTACCGCGTACCATCCAAAACCCGACGGACCGAACAAACATACGATTCAAACCTTGGAAACCGTAATACGAATTTGTGTTACCAACTTCAAACCACTTGAGAAAAGTCTTGCCTTTAACCAGAATCTCTTACCACGATAGTTATCATTCGATTCTTAACGTCACACCTTTTGAAACCACATGTGACCGGAAACGTCATTCTCTTTTGTCGAACAAAGTAAACGATGATCAATTCACCGGGGCCGAGTTTATTCATGAGCAAATGAGAAAATTTATTCATATTCAAGAAAGACCCAACACGACTCGTAGTCGCCCAGAGAGCTTGCCAATGTTAGACGTAAACCTTTCGAGTTCCATGTGGGAAACCGCGTCACGTTAGAAGTCGCACCTTGAGGAGGTGTAAACCATTTCGGGAAACATAGGAATGCTAAATCCGCGATATACTAATCCTTTTTGAAACCATGGAGCGTATTGTACCCGTTGCTTGTCATCTAGATTTTCCGACTCATTTGAGTCTCCGTTCATCCTACATAGAACCTGAAGACGTAACTTGCTATTCCCTTCGATGAGCTTGCTATCGATGGTACACTCCACTTCCTAGGAGAACCGGTTGAAATTATGAATCGTGAAACCAAACTTCAATCCAACGTAAAAATCCCGACCGTCGAAGTTCGTTGAAATGCCCAAGGACGTACCTTCACTTATCCGTAGAATTTACAACGCAAGATCTCGAGGAAGATTCAACAACTACTACTTCCAACTAAATTTCGGGACGAAATTTCTTTTGAGGTGTGGATAATGTAACATCCCGCGTTTTTCCGTTAAATTTATTTTAACACCGTCTTTTTTTTTTTAAAATAATATCCCTCGTTATTTAATTTTAACGTCACCCGTTTACACGAGCATTTTTAAAATATTCGTTTGGTTAATTCCCGCACCCGCTTTGAAACTCGAGGGACCAAAGTTGCAAAGGGGCCTAACTAGTGACTAGGTCAACTAGTCAAACCCCATCTCATCCATTCATTATCACCACCCACCTTCATCTTTCCCTTTCTCTCTACTTCTCATTTTTGAACACAAACCCCAACTTCATAAAATCATCATCTAAATTCGGGATTGGAAGCAAACTTCAAAACAAATTACATTTTCGCGATCCTCTCTTCATCCTCTACATTTTGATACAAATTTCATCAAGTTTGGGTAACTTTCTAAAAACTCTAGATTTCTATAAATTCGTGTTTTTGACTTGAAATTGTGTTAGTTAGTGTCTATGGCTCGTGTCTAGCATGAATATATGTTTTGTTTGCTCGATTTGTTGATTTGAGTAACTAGTTTGAACTTTTGAAGTGGGTTAGCTTAATCTTTGATTTTGGATGATTAAAAGTTGTTTAATTGTTAAAGTTCATGTTTTAATTGTGTTACTAGTATCATTAGCTACATTTTGATGTGTAGGTTGATTAAGAAAACTTCAAAAACCCGATTAAGGATTTTGTGATGTTTGACTAGGGTTTGATAGTTCTTGACATGAATTTTTGATGCTTGAATGCCATGAAATGTTAATTGTTAGTGTTTAGTTGTAATGTATGCTTCATTACCTTCAAAACGGCATATCATATGTGTGAATTGGATTTTCGAAACTTAAAATGCGATTGATGAACTTGAAACTTTGAAAATGGACTTTTATTGATCACTTAATGAGATTTCGGCTATTGTAAATGATGTTTGTGATTGATGAATTGTGTTTAGTTGTATTCCTTGTAAAAATACCTTTCCGATGATATAAGACACATGTTTTGGGTGTTTGCGGGTCAAGAATTGGGTTGGAAAGAGTTTTGGTTCGCGCATACTTTGAAAAACAGAAAAGGGTCTGTCCAGATGGTGGCGCGGCGCGCCCCATCCCCGCGCGGCGCGCGAACTGGCCTGGCCAGATTCTGCTCATTATGTCCCTTTTCACGTGAAATGTTTGACTAGCTATCGACCTCCGATTCACATGAAACTTGTTCTAATATACTTGTATATGAATAACTAGCATAGAAAAATAGTCCGGGACCCGACCCGAACGTGTTGACTTTTTCGTTGACTTTGACCAAGTTTGACTTTTAGTCAAACTTAACCAAACTTTCATGCAATCGTTCTAACATGCTTTTATACGTGATTCTTGTATGAAACTTGACAAATTGATTCACATGCTATATTTAATCGAGTCGTAACGAGCCATAGGACTAATTGAACACATTTCACCCGACCTTGTATCGTAACCGGTTAATTGACACAACTTACTTGTTTAGGTTAAGGCTAAGCAACTTTCATGCATACATTAATTTGTGAAGTACTTTTATACTCGTGCACTCGAGGTGAGATCATAGTCCCACCTTTTCAACAACTTTTATTCTTTTAAATCGTGGGCTGAGAAACATATACATTACATACTTATATACATTTCACATGTATATATACTTTTCATACTTTTATACTTTGAACACAAATACGAATACAAAGATACAGACGAGTTAGAACAAAAGTCCTCAATCCAATTATCATTAGTTCCACTTGCAGGGTGTAAGTGTAAGCGAGTGATTATGTTGTGTGGCCATACGGGTTTAACGAACCCTCATTCAGACGGTTCGCTACCGTTAGTGGATGAAATATAATTTCAACGTGCATAGTGTATGTTCTAACACTATATTCAAAATTCAGAGGGAAGATTCAGTTAAGCTTTGGTAATTGGGTGCTCGCAATACAAACTACATTCTTCGGAATAAATACGATTTGGATAATCATCTATGCAAACTATTGTGGTTCAAAATATACTTTTACAAATACATTTATGATCTCACCAACGTTTTTCGTTGACAGTTTTCTACATGTTTTCTCAGGTTCATACTTGGCTACTTGATACATGCTTCCGCACTCTTTGATTACTTGATTGGAGTTAACCATGCATGCATACGCTAGGGATAGCACTTTTGGATTCAAACTTTTATTTACATACTTACGCTATTTATAGCAACTGTGTTTTTAAACTAATTATGTCGCAAGTTATTTCATTTATACTTTATGACTTTTGTAAACTTAGACTTGTTGTCGAACGGTTTTGTAAACTAAACTTGCAAGTCTTGTACCTTTCAAATGAATGCGACATAATTTTGGTCAAACGAGTCTCATATAGGGACTACGACCACGCAACGGGACCTAAGTTAACGGCGCCGTCAATAACGGTTTTGGTCGGGTCGTTACATGTATAAAGTGTGAGAATAAAAAAAGTGATTCGAGTGAAGTGTGATTTTATTTCAAGTTATGTATTGCTTGAGGACAAGCAACGTTCAAGTGTGGGGATATTTGATAGTGCTCCAAATGAACATATATTTAGTAGCAATATCCTCCCAATATGTAAATTATTTAGTTATAATTGTCCAATTTTAAGTTGTAATCGTTTATATTAAATAAGTGCGAAGACAAAAGGCGAAAACGAAGATTTGAAGACGCAAACGTCCAAAAAGCTCAAATGTACAAGATACAATCCAAGTGGTTCAAATTTTTGATGAGAAACGTCTAAAAATGACAAGAGTACAAGTTGCGGAACACAAAGTACAAGATATTAAATTATACGAAAGGACGTTCGAAAATCCGGAACCGGGACCTGAGCCAACTATCAACGCCCGACGCAACGGACCAAAAATTACAAGTCTACTATGCACAAGAATATAATATAATATATATATATATATATAATTATATAAATTATATATATATTATATATATTTATATATTATGTCGACAAAGAAGAAAACAAGCAAATGTGGCTGGATCCAGCTGGCCATGCGATCGCATGGCCTGGAAGGCAAAAAGCCATGCGATCGCATGGGTCCAAAATCCTGGCCACATCTATAAATAACCAACGAATTCGACGAGTAAAAAACATATATATATATATATATATATATATATATATATATATATATATATATATATATATATATATATATATATATATATATATATATATATATATCATACTCCTCTGTAATAATAATAAAAATATATATAATATATATATAGTATAGGGTAGTTTTATATTAGTTAGTTTGGGTTATGTAAAAGTTATTTTACGGGTTTTGAAGTCGAAGTTCTGTCCGTGTAACACTACGCGATAAATAATCAATGTAAGTTATGTTCTCCTTTTTAAATTAATGTCTCGTACTTAAGTTATTATTATGCTTATTTAAGACGAAGTAATCATGATGTTGGGCTAAAAATATTAAAATTGGGTAATTAGGCTTTGTACCATAATTGGGGTTTGGACAAAAGAACGACACTTGTGAAAATTAGAATATGGGCTATTAATGGGCTTTATATTTGTTTAACTAAATGATAGTTTGTTAATTTTAATATAAAGTTTTACAATTGGACGTACCTATAAATAACCATATACACTCGATCGGACACGATGGGCGGGATATTTATATGTACGAATAATCGTTCATTTAACCGGACACGGGAATGGATTAATAGTTTATGGAATTATTAAAACAGGGGTGAAATTATGTACAAGGACACTTGGCATAATTGATAACAAAGTATTAAAACCTTGGGTTACACGCAGTCGATATCCTAGTGTAATTATTAAACAAAGTATTAAGACCTTGTTACAGTTTAAGTCCCCAATTAGTTGGAATATTTGACTTCGGGTATAAGGATAATTTGACGAGGACACTCGCATTTTATATTTATGACTGATGGACTGTTATGGACAAAAACTAGACGGACATATTAAATAATCCAGGACAAAGGACAATTAACCCATGGTAATAAACTAAAATTAACACGTCAAACATCATGATTACGGAAGTTTAAATAAGCATAATTCCTTTATTTCATATTTAATTGCACTTTTAATTATCGCATTTTTATTTACTATCATTTTATTTATTGTACTTTTAATTATCGCACTTAAATTATAGTCATTTATATTTTTCATTAGGTTTTAATTGTGACTTAAAATATAAAATCGACAAATCGGTCATTAAACGGTAAACCCCTTTTTATATTATTATTATATATAAAAATATATAGTTTGTACAAATATAGTTGTTTAAAATATAGTGTAAAATAAGTCGTCTCCCTGTGGAACGAACCGGACTTACTAAAAACTATACTACTCTACGATTAGGTACAATGCCTATAGTGTTGTAGCAAGGTTTAGGTATATCCCATCTGTAAATAATTAAAACTTGTGTAGTTTGTATCGCTTTTCGTACTAAAAATATATAGTATTTTAGTACCCCCACACTGCACACATCATTAAGTATATCCATTCTATAAATAAATAAATATCTTGTGTACAATTGTATCGTATTTAATAGTATTTCCTTGTAAAATTTAATAGTATTTTATACCCCTTAGCTTTAACATCATAGATATTCTATGTAATTAGAATACCATCCGATAGCTGAAAATCATTTCATACCGAAAAACCCTTTACTTAATCGTACGAAATGGAACTCGCCACTAGTTCAAGTTCTTCGGAATCCGACAGCTATTCCAACATAGATGTTCACCTAAGCTCCGAAAGCAGCGTCACCGGAATGAATCAACCAATCAGCCATCATCAATTCTGGATGAATTGGGAATGGGTTCGTAGTCGACTTAACCTATGAAGACGAGAAGAAGGCGATTCATTTCCACCCACCATATTGCCCTATCAGCGAAGAACCTGAAGCACTTACCGGCGAACCAGTCCGAAACACCATTTTCACCCTCACTTTCAGAATAGCTCACAACGATTACATAATATCTACAATTCTAAACCTTATTCATCCGCTTGTTCAAACCGCCAATCATCCCAGAGTAATCGAAGAAGTCAACGAGCTTCGCGCCCGAGTTGTAGCGTTGGAAAATATGGTGCAAAACGTACCAGCTTCAGCAACATCACCAGGACCAACAGCACCACCACCTAAGTTTCAACATCACACACCTCAAAATCACAATCTATATCTCAAGCATAATCATCGTTCTACACGACGTTCTACATCATTTATCTTCGTTCGACATGACGATTATGTAATCTCTAATGTTTTAGAGATTATATATTCTTGTTCTAACGGTAAATCAAATGAGATTAATATCATATTAACTCATTAAATCCATGATTACATCTAAAAAAAATATATATGTATATATGTTTTCATAAAGATTGTAATTAAAAATTCTTTTGTACAAACTGTTAATAGTGAACATATTTTAACGGGTAGGTAATACCCGAGGAATATTTAGATTTCACATTAATAAGTTACACTGTACATTCTTTCAATTCCAATTCAACAAGTCATTTACTATCCTACCTACATCCATAGATATACGTATTCGTTCACCACAGAATAACCATTTTCACTCAATTTCATATTTGGATCTTTACTTATCAGAATCCAACAAGTGCCATAATGAAGAAAACATTAGACAAAAATAAAATTTATTAGAAACAAACAAATTTAACTATGAGAAATTGTGTTAAGAATCGACGCTAACAAAATCCTAGCTAACTGTTCCTAGCTAACTGTTAATTCCTTATTACATTTATTTATCGCAATTTTAATTCTCGCAATTTTAATTCTCGCAATTTTAATTCTCGCAATTTTATTTATCGTCATTTAATTTCTGTTATTTACTTTACGCACTTTAAATATCGTCGGATAAATCGGGACACATATACAATGTTTTGACATATCATATCGACGTCTTCTATATATATTATTCGGAATAACCGTAAGTCACTCTATATCGCTGTAATGCTCGAGTTAGCATATAAAGGGTCGAGGTTGATTCTAAAATAATATATATACTTTGAGTTGTGATCGAGTCTGAGACATGTATACAATGGGTCACGATACGTATTAATTAATTCGAATATTATATATTAAACTACATATGAATTATTGAATTACTAACTGTGGACTACTAACAGTGGACTGCTAACATTGGACAATTAAAATGAATTAAAATATTGATTATAACATATGAAACTAAACATTTCTTCAAGTTTGCCACTTGATTTCATCTTAAACCTCATTTGTATCTCGACGATTACAATCTGCGTTCAAACCTTTCATGATTCTTGAAAACACCTCAATCGAGAGGATGAACCAACCGAACTTCATCTACGGAAGAAAAGATTGATGCATGTAGTTATGCACCTGAAAACACTCAGAACCTGAGTAAACATTTAACACGTATCTGTGCTAGTTCCATTGGAATTGCTATTACCGAAAATAACATTGCATTTTTTTAATTAGCCAATTTTGTCACAGCTCCAGCAAATCAGCTTCAATTTTTCATTCGAATAAACTTTATTATAAAGATTACCCCTTCATCATTCGTTACCGGAGAACCGTTTATATCCCACCACATTAGCAGTAAACTTACCAACAACTTCATTGATCTTTGATTTTCCCAAAAATCATTATATTCATTGAAACCCTATCATATACTCATCCATATCTTGTAACAAGAATTGTCATACCAATTACTGATAATCAATAATCAGTATTTTGAATCTCGCAGCGTTTCTACATCAACAGTTATATGTATACATATAACCTTTATCTCTTAGAATTATGACCTTCCATTCTGATACTCTGAAAAGCACGCAGTCTATGAACCAATACTTTGAATATTGAAAAAGTTGAATGAAGCAGCAAAAATTGTAAATGACCTTAACAGCCAAAAGTTTGATGATAAAGAATTATGTGTTGACAAAGCTCAAAAGAAGGTTTGGAACTGAAAAACGGATTGAGCAAACCATGAAGGAGGTTGTGGACAAATCACAAAGACTAAACCTGCTTTCAAAGAATCCAAATGATTCAGTATCTGCTGAAGTCATTAACGAATACCTTGTTCCTGACTTTACACTTTTACGGATAAATCTTCATCATCATCCATCGATATTAGAAATTCTAAGATATTATCGAATCTTTCATTATAAATATCCTCGATAGTTCTGAAGATATTTTCATAACTATTCTTAGCTGAAATCATTTATCTCTTCGCGATATCAGTGTTACATCAGAAAGGAAACTGTTTTAGTTTCTAAATTCTGAAAAATTCAAATTTAAAATATGAATGTAATTGAAGTAGTGTTGGGAACTGAAGCATGAGTTAGCATAATATAATGACACTTGATCAACGTGATTATATTATAGTAAGTCATGCTGAGTTTCTAATAAGACATGACGATTCACAGACCATACCATCCTCATGTGCCATGTTACACGACTCTTGTATTCTATTTAACCTCTAAAAAATATCAAGAAAATATTTTCTTGATGATTCGGTATTTTCCGGATATTCTGGTAATTTGACAAATCAAAACGTGCTACTACATTTCCTTTCTACTTTGTATATTATGATAATTCGAAACTCCATACCTACGATTTCTGGACCATTACTTTTGAAAAGAAAACAAAAGCATGAAGTTCCGAAATAGAAAGGGGGTATAAATCGCAGCAAACAGAAAAGATTATTAACCGTAGATGTCAAAGATTATGGAAAAACGGGAGCAGGGACTCCGAGAAATAAGGAAAGATATAAGGCCCGACGACAATACATAAATTACAAACCGTGTACATCAATACGAATTGCAATATAAAGACATGGGAGAATTAAGAACACTATAACCCCAAGATAATAATAGAAGAAAATAGATTCTTTCGGTGGCAGATGAAAAGGAAAAATGACAGATATGAAGGTTATGAGTATAACAAGAATCAGAACTGGATGGAGCATATTGATGAATGCTTTAAAGTATGAGTTGAGGAAAAAAGAATAAAAGGTGTGAGATGTGGAAATAAGGAAACAAATGGGGTGGATTTATAGTGGGATATCAGACATAGAAATCGAGACAGATTACCGCATTTAATTAAAAGGATCTTAATTTCCTTATTCACTGAAAAATCAGATCTTATAGATTACGAAGATTTTCTCTAAAACCCTTGAACTCCGGAAATCAACCTTATTTACGTTAAAAGATATGACGAAGGTACACTTACTCATTTCACTCTTTTGTGATAGCTTCACTCGTACTCTTCACATAATCAAATTGTTTTATGCATACTACTCAATGATGATAAAAATCTATTTATTAACTCATATTCGTCATGAAAACGTTTTTATTGTTAGCCATGACGACTCAAATTTCGGGACGAAATTTCTTTAACGGGTAGGTACTGTGACGACCCGTAAATTTTTGACCAAATTTAAACTTAATCTTTATATGGTTTCGACATGATAAGCAAAGTCTGTAATGTTGAGTCTCAAAAATTTTGAACTGTTTCATATATGCAATTACCCTTCAACTATCTCCGACGATTCACGAACCATTAACTGTAAATAAATGTGTATACATATAGATATAAATATGAATATAGGTATATATATATATATATATATATATATATATATATATATATATATATATATATATATATATATATATATATATATAATAACTAGAAATAATAATATACGATTAAATCGTTAGAACTGAAAATATAATACGATATAATTAAATTGTTATTAAAATAAATCTCTCTCTCTCTCTATATATATATATATATATATATATATATATATATATATATATATATATATATATAGAGAGAGAGAGAGAGAGAGAGATAGAGAGAGAGAGAGTGTGTGTGTGTGTGTATCAAATATAATTATTTAATAATTGTAATACTCGTTGGACGTTTCTATTATTATTTAGAGAAGTTTAATTCGAACTTATGTGATTTTAAAATAAACGGTGATCCGAAAATAAACTATATAAATTTTAGGCTTATTAAAAATATATTTAGAAGCTAATTAATAAATTTCAACACTTTTCATATTTTACCCAGAATCGAGAGGGACAGTTGATGTAATTTTTATTTAATAAATTAATGATCGAATTTTATACCATAATGACCAAAATAAATAAATATAATTAATTTAAAAATTTGGGATTTTTCAGAAGACTTTTTATCCGCCACTGATTAATAACGGAGCACGATGCCCTCTCCGTGAAAACTGTCGGCAACACAATTAAAGATTCATATCTTCATTACACACGTTTCTATTTATATTATAATATTAAATTTAAAGTAAATTGATCCGTGAATATGTAAATTATCATTAAGTTCACTGTATTTGTTTTAATCTCTAATTTATATATGTACATACACATATAGCATAGATATTGAATATAAATCACACACCCCGTTCACCATTACCATCTTTTTATTTTTTTTTCTTTCTTTCTTCTATCTGTTTTCTGGTTCTAATCCACACCCATTTTGGATACCACCACAACCCATCATCGAATCCTTCTTACTCGACAAACAGCAAGATCGAACCGAAGTATTGCCTACTGCTATTGTGGGCCGTTTAGAACCTCACACGCACAATCATTAACATAGTTAATATTGTCTCGTTTCTTCTATTTTCTTTGATCACCAAAACCACTACAACCATCGACCACCATTCTCGAGCACCTTTGAACTCCATCATCACCTTCACCAAACCAAGAACAACACTCACCATCCCAATAAACAATCACCACCATAAAACACTCCCTTAAACAATTTTCGATTTCCTCTCGGTTTACAACCTCACAACCACTATAGTTGCTGCTGTCCGGTTGTCATGTTAGCCAAAGAAACGACACCAAACTCACACACCCATTTACAAACACCATAGATTTTCCTTTATGTTCTTCGAATGAACCCAACATCCACTTTACCGTCTTTCACCTTGATGAATCACAACTCTCATCAAAGAACACAACCACGACCACCTTCTCCACCTCCTCCTCTTCTTTCTTCTTCTTCGATGATCAAACCACCACCTCAAACTTTTTGTTTTCGAATTACTGCTGCAACAAGCATGATTGTTGATGTACCTACAACTATCCTTATTATATCATCTGGTTAACCACCACCAACCTCCTCAAGACCACCCTAAAACACCACCTTAAAAACTGTAATCATAAATCACCCCACCATTTTGCTTGCTATAGTTGTTTCTTTTTTTTCCTGCCTTTCGAAACCAACCAACAAGAAACCATATTATTACCTGCTACTGCTCGGTCCTTCTCTACAACTACCATCGAACCTTAATTGTTGAATTCTGTTTCTTTTGTTTTAATCGATCATTCTTCTGTCGAAACACAATCCTTAATTCCTGCTGTACTTCGATCAACCTAAACAACAAAACGACTACTGACGAAAAGACGTTGGCAATAATACGATGGTGATACAGTGTGAGGTGGTGTAACGATAATGATGATGGAACGGTTATGCTATTTTCTCTTGTGATGTAATTGTCGAGTAATAAAAGAAAAGAAAACGAATTGATCGGTTCCTGATGATGGCCGACATTTATCAATACCTTAACCCCACCCCTTTATTCCGTCGACCTACTCATATTACAAATATAAACAGTAAATCGATATGGACCTGATCAAATGCTTGGGCTGTGGACTTGTGTATCTTTTAGGCCAAACGATAATGATAATGGTGATATGAGTATAAGCATAAAAAGGAACTATGCAGCGTATATTTTTTTTTTTCTACCATTCGAAATTTTGACTGCCAAAACAGCCACGAATTTTTCTTTTAGTATTTGGGCTGGTGAATAATGGTAGGCCGTAATTCTTTTTATTTGTTGGGCCGAGACTAGTTTTTGATGTTGGACCGTATTTTAGAATCATTGGGCCGAAGCTTTTATTCTTCTGTTGGGCTTCGTGATCTTTGTAGTAACAATTGGGTCGTGACTTTGGTCGAGCTTATGTTTTATTTTTGGCCCGAGAGGTTTATTGATGAGATGAGGTAGCGGTGGTGATATGATACTATGATGATTATGATATCATGATAATAGAGATGATTATGATATAAGAATGATGATAAGGTTAGATCATGATTAATGATGATGATTAGGTTAGACGATGCATGAAAAGATGATAATGTGAGGGTGATGATGAATGATGTGTGTTGGATGTTATGCATGTGAATTACTATGGTTACTGCTAGTTGATTGTTCCTGTTGTCGAGCTCTAACATCCGCAATCGATCACTCGTTTTATTTTTCTCTCGTTGATTTTATCCAAAGGTATAACCATACCTTTAACTTCTTGATTTATTTATGACATTACTATATTATAGTTACTATGATTATTGTTAAGGTTATGATTATAAATGCAAGTATTACCTTAAGATAATAAATATAATTATATTATATTACAATTTATATAATTATTTATAATTAAAAGTATTATGATAAAACTTTACGACTAGGATTAAAAAGAAAGTATGATTATGTTTTAAGTATGATTAATAATAAAATTATCATTACTATTATTATTTTTTATTAATAACTCTCATTATTATTAGCATTATTAATATTATCATTATTATTTTTATCATTACTATTAGCATTATCATTATTATTAATATTAAAAGTATTTTCATTTTTATTAACATTATTATTATTATTAGATTTATCATGATTTTATTATTATTATCATTATTATTAGTATTATTAATACATTAAATAAAGATTTTTCTATATAAAAATATATTTATGACATAAAACATGACTATATTAATATTTGGTAATAAATATTAATTTTTTAGTTAAAATATATAAAAATAAATATATCTAATGAGGTTATTAATGAAACATTAAAATAACACTATATCACTAATAATATGTAAATTTGTTTGATTACCATTATATGTGTTAATATATATATAAATGATATAGGTTCGTGAATCCAATGCCAGCCCTGCATTGTTCAGTATCGTCGTATGAATATTTTTACTACAAAATATTGTATAGTGAGTTTCATTTGCTCCATTTTTAAATGCTTTTGCAATATATATTTTTGGGACTGAGAATACATGCGCTGCTTTTACAAATGTTTTACGAAATAGACACAAGTAATTGAAACTACATTCTATGGTTGAATTATCGAAATCGAATATGCCCCTTTTTAGTCTGGTAATCTAAGAATTAGGGAACTGACCTCTAATTGACGTGAATCCTAAAGATAGATCTATGGGCACTAACAAGCCCTAGTCAGAGAATTTGAACTGCTTTAGTACTTCGAATTTATCATGTCCGAAGGGAGTCCCGAAATGATGGGGATATTCTATATGCATCTTGTTAAGGTCGATTACCAGGTGTTCACCATACGAATGACTTTTATCTCTATGTATGGGATATATATTTATGAGAAATGAAAATAAAATCTTGTGGTCTATTAAAAATGATGGAAATGAATATTGATGATAAACTAATGAACTTACCAACCTTTTGGTTGACACTTGAAAGCATGTTTATTCTCAGGTATTAAAGAAATATTCCGCTGTGCATTTGCTCATTTTAAAGATATTACTTGGAGTCATTCATGGCATATTTCAAAAGACGTTGCATTCAAGTCGTTGAGTTCAATAAAGATTATGATTAAGTAAATGACAGATTAGGTCATTTATAGTTGGATGTATTATGAAATGGTATGCATGCCGTCAACTTTCGATGTAAAGAAAGTTTGTATTTTAAAAACGAATCAATGTTTGTAAATTGTATCATATAGAGGTCAAATACCTCGCAATGAAATCAATTATTGTGAATCGTTTATAATCGATATGAACGGGTCCTTTCATGACCAACATAATTTACAACTTTTTTTCATGAATTATTTCTCAACGAGAACTCTAAAGATTACCATTAAAATTTCTTATTTATTAAAAGGTATAGATCAAAACGGGTCAGTGTTGAGTTCCAAATGAATTGCAAAAATGAATCAATTTCAAACTGTTTACACTATATATTGATTGATAAACTTTACAGGTACATAAGTTTACAAACATTATCTCCACTTCTTTAGGTTGTACGAATTTCTCACGAGCTACAAGAGCAACACCACTTTTATCATGTGAAAACATCTATCCCAAAATTTTGTTAGAAACCATAATAATAATTACACAAATAAGCTATTTCAGTGAAACCGAATCTGCACGGAACAATATAAAAATAGAGCCACTACAAGAAAATCGTCAATTGGGGATGACATCTCCCGAATTTTCGAGACGACATGTCGTCCCAAATATAATCTATCCGGACGACATGTCGTCCCAATCAGTCGTCCCGGCTGCATCGTCACGTAAAGTTTTTCGGGACGAACACCTTTTCTTTCGGGACGACAGAGGGTCCCACTTTGGAGCCAAATTTTGCACGAAAAAGAAAAAAAAAGAAAAATGTCAAATTTTTTCCGTGAAGACCTTTTGGGTTGACATGTTGTCCCGAAAAGTTACGCGCAAAATTTTTCCTTTCTGGAACCAATTTTTTTGCAAAAAAAAAAAAAATTAAAAAGGGTTAATTCTTTTGTGGATGACATATCGTCCCCAAAAGTCGTCTGGAGAAAATAGTCAAACTTTTCAGAAAAGCTGGTCCATTTTTTCTCGTTTAGTCGCTCTTTCCGAGCGACATTTTGTTGTCCCGAAAGAGTCGTCTTGAATTGACGGTTTTCTTGTAGTGAGCTTAAGCACACACGCAACTCATTAGCAAAAACCAACGGAGTAGTCGCCGGGTAATTGTGAGTTCTGCAACTCTATTGCCCGGTGTACTTGAGCCGTCTGCAATGATTAATTATAAAGTCCCTTCAACAAGAGGTGAAAGTAACTATAACAACGTTACAATGAATTCCAACATTAAGCATGCAAATCTGTAGTGTTGGTTTCCAATTTATAATTTAAGATCTCACAATAGACTTCAAAATAAATTTGAAATCAACCTTTTTAGTTTATTCTAAATATGGTCGTCAGTATAATTTGATAGAAAACAATTGTTTACAAAAGATCATCCGTGACGGATCATAAAATCGCAGTAATACACAACCAAACCAAATGATGTTATTGGTTAAAAAAAGACGTGTATATAACTACAAGCAAGTCCTAGATCTAGAAAGACTCTTAATAAATTTCATGTTAAATCTTTTGAATGGATATCAAAACGTTCGAGGAAAGTCAAGCTTGATTGGAATCAATGGCTCAAACCCAATAGTTAGAAATGTATATATCCAAACACAACAACAATCAAATAAAAAGAGACATAAGTAACAAAAGATATGTTGAGCATGATTTGGGTGATACGGAGAAGAATATCATAATCATAATTCTGTATAATAGTGTTGTCATGGAGACACAGTATTAATTATAGAAAAAAGATGCACGGAGTAATTAAAATGTCAAGAAAACATGTAACATAAAAAAGAAAATATGTTTTTTCAAAACCCATACATATAAACATCCATCCATCCATCCATAGTAATAATAATAATAATGCTTCTTAATTAACAAGATTAGCTAAAGAGAAGAGATAGTAAATTAGTTATTCTCCACAAGAACACGCTCCATTCTCGAAGCGATGGATCCTCCAGTGATCAATAAGTACAACAATTGATCTTCCAACGATCTTTGAAATAATCTTGAATGTAGTATGGCAATCACGACACACATAAAGACGTGTCATTATACGTACTGGTGAACGGGCTGGACTGGTCAAAAGAAGTAGAGACAAAGCATGTTTTTCAAAATGTGAAAAAACAACTTCCTCTTTGCTTTCTTGGTCTACATCAAGATGTACACGTTCAGTATACGGAACATACCCGGCTTCGACCATCATCTCTTTTAAACACCTAAGTTCACCATCTATAGATTCCTTATGGTCTTCTAAATCGCTCATATCTAACCTCCTCTTCTTATCTATTTCTCTTACGATAACTGAAGCTTCTTCTTCTTTTATTGGTATTAAACCCGCCTTCGTCTGTTCATCAACGCGGGTGGGATCTAGAAGCTCGATAAGCTCCAAACATTGGTCTCCAAGCTCAGTATCCCCATGAACACGACAATTACTCATCAACGTTTCCCAAATTTCAACAGTTGGTTCCATAGGCATTTTTTCAATAAACTGTAATGCCTCGTTCAGATATCCTGCACTACCAAGCATATCTACTACGCTCCTATAATGATCCAATGACGGAACAATATCATAATCCTTGCTCATTGATTCAAAGTGCAACAACCCCTCTTTCATGTCCCCCACAACACTACACGCAGTGAACACGCCTAAAAACATGCGGCTATCAGGGTTCAAACCTATTCTTTTGAACTCGGTAAACATATCAATGGCATCTTCACCATGCCCGTTTCTAGCAAACAATGTAATCATCGTATCCCAACAAGTAACACTCCTCAGAGACGTTTTATCGAACACCTTGAGCGCATCTTCCACAGACCCACATTTTGCATACATATCCAAAATCTTATTAAAGATCCAAACATCAATACTCGAAGATGACAACGACCTTACAAGACTCTCATGAACTTTCCTACCTTGTTCAAGTGACTGAGTCTCACCACATCCATTCATCAACATCATATATCTATTCAGATCAACTGATACATTGTTCCTTTCGAGTAAACCTAAAACCTCAACGGCTTCCTTTATTTTTCTTTCCTTACAGAAACCATCAAGCTCCTCAATGGTGCCACTAACATCTCTATTTCCTTCAAGACTTTGATGATTATCATAATTGACAATCGGATCAGGTTTAGTTTCGCAAAGACACGAACTTTTATTAGGGTTTTGGTCGAACTGAGGTTCAGTCACGCAAAGATCCAAACTTTTATTAGGGTCTTGGTTAAACTGAGGTTTAACCTCTAAGAAATTCAAAGTTTTATCAGGGTTTTGGTTGAATTGAAATTTAGAATTAGTTTCTGAAAAATCCAAACTATTATGAGTTTCTTTAGGGGTTTGGAAATCATTGGTGGGGGTGTAACAGAGTGTGCTGTAATTTTTAAGTGATGGATAATAACTTTTGCGTAAAGTGTTAGTATTACTTACCTTAATATAAGATTTTAGGGTTGCAAGTGTTCTGCCTATTCTATGAGACATCGCTTCTGCTACGGCGGCGGCGGCGGCGGCGGCGGCGGGGGGATTTTCTTTCGGTGCCGCTTGCAGTAGAATTCTTAAATACGGAGAAGTTTTTATAAAGTGGTGAAGATGTATGCGTTGGAACTAAAGGAGTATGGACCCAGTAGCTACTTGAAAGGGATGGCACTCGCGGATCCTTTATGTTCGCGACTCGTCCGTCGAACTCGTGGAGACACGCGTACATATCAATGGATTAAATTTCAAGGCATGATCGTACTTCGCATATATCCATAACCCGCGAGTAAACCCTTAGATTATGAAAGTATAAAATTTAACTAACATACACAAATAAACAAGAAACAAAACTAAATATTCTGAAAAAAAAAAAAAATTAACTTTAATGCAGTGGCGATACTATGACTAAAATTCATTGGGGTTCTATACAATTTGAGTGTTACTTTGTAATTTTTTTTTCTTCTAAAAAATGACTATTTACTTCCATATACAACACTAATTCTAAAAATTTATTTGATCATTTGTAAATTTAATAGTGTCCTATCCAATATTACTAGAATTTTATTATATATAAAAAAAAAAATGGTGTCCTATCCGATACAAGTTTTTACTCGTACCTGTGCCGCAGGTAAAATTTCATAAATTTGCCCGCCCATAGCGAGGCGGATACCCGCAGGTTGTGAATTTTTTTTCTCACCTATTGTCATCTCTAATAGCTAGCCCATCATGTAAACAAGTAGTTCATGTGCTATTTTACTGAAAATTCAAGGTTGTTAACTTGTTTTGGCCTCCAATTATTACTGTAATAGTTCTATGGTTTGTTCGACATTCTTAAGAGTATATTATCATTTTATAAGCTCTAAAGTTCCGAAATAAAACCACATATCTAAACTTTGTTTAACAATCATTCTTATAGTGGTCAAAATAGAACAAAAATGATGGGATATTAATCAAGCTCAAATTTTACATTTATATGAATAAACTCATGGAAATCAAACGATAATGTTATAAATTAAAAAATATTACATACTCCATATTGTGTGTTTTGTGCTTATACTTTTGTATTTTGTTAAATTCGGTTTGGTGATCACATGCTTTTGGTGGTTTTTTCATCTTTGTAATTATGCTCATTGGAACGATAATCTAGGTGTTACTACGATCATTTCTATAAAAATATTTCATCTCAAAAGCTTGTTTGAATTGTTTATAAATGTTATATATATATGTATGACATGCTTATTTGACAATTTGTTTTGTTTATAAGTCTTAAAAGTGTGTTGTGACAAAACGCGCAAAGTAACATACTTGACAGTTAGAATAGCCGGGAGGTAAATTTTTAACGGAAAATATTTTCACCTTGTACATATGCAGAGTTTAAACTCGGGCTTTGATGAATATACTATCTTTTAGTACAAAAAATGGTCACTAAATTTTATGCCAAGTATATTGGAGGGAGGAAATTTCATGATATCCGGTCTTCGTTTGAGCCATTCAACTAAAAAGAATCTGCCGCCAGTAGCAATTTTCCAGATATTTCTTGATTTTGAATGATAAGTACTTCAATTGAGTTATGTTCAAATAGTTCAATTGCCACTACCGGAATTAGAGTCGATGATATGTGTACTTGCTGAATCGGATTATTGAACTTTTAGGCCAAAGTATACTTGCAATTGCAATACCTGCTAGTTGATCCATCTTTTTTTTCGTTTTGAAATTAATACTTGCAACTATTTTCTGATTTATGTGCCTAAAAGAAGGGTTGTCACTTGTTAACGGTACAACCATTGGATCAGGTATGGCTTCCATGGTTCTTTTCGAAGTGAATAGCTAATGCAAAGGTTCATGAAACGGATCCTTTACAAAAACCTAACAAGATCGTTACGCACTTCGTACTATCCGATTAGCAACTAAAATGTCCGAACAGGATATTCAGTCGGTTGATGACGACCCATTGATTGAAAGCTTCGTGAAACAAAACTTTACATGGAGGGAACTTTCAAGGAACCTCAATTGGCGTAGCCATGGACAACCTATTGAAGATGGACAGAATTTACAAAGCGAATGACTGAAAAATTTGCAACCAACACAGACATAAAAATGTCGTTAAATTCAGTAATCATCTGCTCCTGAATGGATAAAACTAGCATAGTAACAGTAAGTCGTTGGACAAACATTTTAATCAAATCTATTCAGTAATATAACCAACAAAGTTTCATCCCCATAAACTGCTCCTTGAAGTTTCATCCCCATCAACTGCTCCTTGAAGTTTCATCCCCATCCACTGCTCCTTTAAGTTTTATCCCCATCAAGACCTGACCTCCCCCTTTGCTGTCATGCAACGTCTGGCAAAAAAAAATAAAAAAAAAAATAGAATAAGTGATACATAAATACAGAATTATTAAAGATATTAATTAATAATAAAATAATAAAAATATAACTTTTTAACATAAATAAACATCCCATCTTCTCATTAAGAGTCCTAACAGCTGAATTCCATGGCTCACAATGTACAAACACCCTGTCCATGTTAGCATTTGTAGCTCGGTCAAGTGCAAACTTCAACAATTGGGTGCCAACAGACTGTCGCCGCACTTCAGGGTCGACGGACAGATTAGTGATGTAGGCATCTTTGTAGAGACCCGTCCCCTTCCACTGAGACACACAATATTTTTATATATTTTATTAATTATTAATTATAAATTTATAATATACAAATCTATCTACTAATGTACCATACATACACTTCATTAAATCATATTTTAAGAAGACGAAAGCGGATGATATTGATACCTCATCAGGAACCTTCCCATCATGGATCTCATTTGGATCCGGTAGTGGCATTAACAATTCTACAGTGCCATAAACTTTCGTTTGATTAACAGCAACAATTGTTGATTCAATATCCCAAAGGTTGTAATTCTGGTTTTGCAAAAAGTTTTATTTTAATTTTTTCACAAGTATAAACAAAACATAATAATAATCACAGATGAGAGAATGTTGACAAGTTTATAAGCCAAACCTCGAAGAACTTGTCAGAAGAATAATCCGAAGAATCAGGAATAATCAAAGATCTGAGCTCTTGGACGACCTAGAGTAGAGTAAAAGGTTTGTCAGAATATTCCCTTTTGTGTGGTATATAAATATATATAACAAGTGGGAGATTCAAAGTTTGAAAATGGCAGGCAAATAATAGCAATAGTAGTAGCAGGATTTGAGATAGAAAACCTAAACTTTATGGTATTTATTATAATTTCTGACTTGTAGAATATTTACGCATGAGAAGCTTGATAATCGGTTTAATAAATGCAGTTAGATAAAGAGCGAGCATTATAATGGTTGTGACCAAACAGCCACGCTTCACATCATAACAGAGTAAATAAATTTAATCTGATCATGTCAAAGATAGCATTAGGATATTAAAAGGTACATGTACCGGCTTGATTCAAACAAAGTAGCTTATTATATACTCGTAAGTAAGAGGTGGTTTAGCTTAAATTGGATAACAAAGTTGGAACTGGTTTGGTTGATACCTTGCGTTCATCATCCAACATGTACCTAATGGTACATTCAAGCTGCTCCTGTTTCTTCGGGACAGAGCTAAAACAAAACAAAACAAAGTTTAAGAGCATGAAAAAATTACCAAAAAATTATATAAAAACAACTGAATCGATAAATAATACCATAACAATCTCCTCTGTGTGCTTTTGAACAAGTGCTTAAACATCCTTAGTTGATTCATGTTTTTTCAACTGAACAACAATAGCAGGTGAACTTAGAAATGAAGAAAAATTTGTTGAAATAAAACAAAGAATCCAAAATTATCTACTTGGCATTTTATCAAACACCTTGTGTGCTGTAAGACCCAAATATTTATTGTAGATAATGTATTTATGGTGTACTATGCATGTATGAAGTGTACGAAGCATGTACGTGTTGCTTGCTCGAACGTTGGAGGAAACTGGACATTGTCTGAAGTGACAAGGAGTGTACGTATCTTTTCAACCCCAAATAAAGTTTGTGTTGATGTTTCAAAGCCTTACCATTGGAAAGAAAATCTTATTACGTTTCCAACGATATTTGATTCATCGAAAACGGAGCTACGGTCAAAAAGTTATGGCCAAAACAAGTTTCTGAAATCTGACCTGCAGAGTGGAGCGGCGCTCCACAATGTGGCGCGGCGCGCCGAATGGGTCAGAAGCAATTTTCAGCCTTTTAAAAGGCTTTAAATGAAGGGTACTTTGGTCTTTTCACTTGGGGTCGGTTTAGGGTCATCAAAACTGATCCTTTGATCAGTTTGGATCAAATTCTCACCAACCAAAAACACTCTCAACCATTTTGAGAGAGAGAGTAAGGGTTTAGAGAGAGAGGGCTTGATTTGGGGAAGAAGGAGTCGATTTTTCACCAAAGCTCGGGTTTTAAAGTTGTTCCTTTCGTTCTCGGCTACACGGTGATAGTATTGGTAAGCTCAAACTCCGAATTTCAATTATTTAATTTGATATTCAAATTAGGGTTTTGAGTTAATTAGTTGTAAAACCCTTTTATGTGATGAAATGGGTTTAGTGAAGCTAGTAATCGGGTTTGTTGTTAATTGTTGGTGGATTTTGAGTTGGCGAACTAATTGGCCATGTTTAGAACTTGAAATTGGGTTTAATCACTAGGTTTAGTGATTGTGGAAGTATTGAAACCTATTTAGGGTTATTTGGTTGACTAACTTTGACTTTGGGTCAAATTAGGGTTTGGTGGTGATTATGACCCAATTGGCGATTTAACAAAGTTTATAAACTTAAAATGGATTAAGTTGAAGTGTTAAACCGAGTTAAATATGTTTTGGTGTCAAAACTTGCTAATAGCGTGATATTGACTTCTTATGGGTCAAACTAGGGTTTAAGTGTCATTTTGGGCAAGATAGGTGTTTAACACCTATGATCGGGTTTAATTGGCGTATTAAGACCATTCTCACTTGTGTTAGTGATTATTGGTTAATTTTGGGTGCGTTTTGTACTTGGAAGTGCATTTGGGTCAAATTTGCACTAAGTGTCAATTTGGGTTGATTTGTGAATCCATTCTAAGTGTATTGTTGTAATTATGATAATGGAATAGGTATTTTCCATTGGCGAGTTGCAGATTATTTGGAAGCTTTCATCAAGACTTCAAGGTGAGTGTTAATATCCTATATGCATATGTATGTGTAGGATGGGTGCGGGTCGGGTGAAGTGATTCTCGGCTTTAGAGCTCACTTCACATATAGGTGGATTTGATGGACTTGTGCATAGGTCCAATTGGCACGGTTGTGCGTTTTGGTTGACTACCTTTAGCAAAGTACACATTTTGGGTGTACGTTATCACACGTGGTTGTGAGTGGAATAATTATGCGTATGTGTATATAATGTATTTATTTGTGTCGTATGAATGTGGCATTGTCGCGTTGCTTAAGACACCACATTGTAAAGAAGTGGATGTCGCGTTGTTTAAGACACCACATGGTAAAGAAGTGGATGTCGCGTTGTTTAAGACACCACAATGTATTGGAGTGGATGTCGCGTTGTTTAAGACACCACCCATCGTATTGAATGGCATGTGGAATCGTCGCGTTGTTTAAGACGCCACATTGGAAAGGGTGAGTGAGTCGCGTTGTTTAAGACATCACCCGGGGGATTAGTGACTACGCGTTGATTAAGTAGCACTAACGGATGTTATGAACTCCAACGGTCTTGTATGTACCGTTTCCCTTGTTCGAATTGGTTAACCATGGTTGTATGAATTATGTATTGGCATATTTAATTATGAACTATATGCTATTGGTATTGCTAGCTAATGTGGATTTGCGGTTATTGGTATATGCACGATATGTTGCATGATTGTCGAATTTCTAATTCGTGATTAATGTTGTATTGTCGTGACGTAGTTAACCCTCCGGGTGTAGTTATTGGCGTTGTTCACATTGACGTTGGTGAACTTACCTTATTGATGGTATTATTAGCTTGTTGCTTAGTGATCGTATGGTATACTTAGATTAGCTTGCCTTAGGCTTGGACGCTCCGGTATGCGGTATTTGTTTATTTATGTGGCGTGTCCATTTTATGCATATATATGTATGTAGTATATTATCATTCACTAAGCGTTAGCTTACCCTCTCGTTGTTGACTCTTTTTATAGATCGCATGTGGATTGGTGGCTCGGGTAAGCGCGAGGACTAGAAGACGTGCATAGTTGCTTTAGTGACTTACTTTTGGATCATTTAGGATTGGGTAGCGTATTCCCAATCGCCATGCTCGGCTTTGTTGTATTAAAAGTCTTTTGGTCAAATATTGTATTTCGGTACTTAAGGTGGTAAAATGGGTCGTTGTGGGACCCGCTTCGTAAACTCAATTTTATTAATTAAACGTGCTAGTTTTATATATATGAATTTATGGTTAAAAGCGTTTTGGCTAAAAATGTCGGGAACTAGTCAAACATTTTCGTTAAATTGACTTCCGGGGACAGCGGGCTGTCCAGGTGGTTTGGCGCGCCGCGCACCCACCTGGCGCGCCGCGCAAATGAACTGCACCAGAAAAAAAAAAAATTTATGTTGTGAAATTTAACGGGAATTGTCGTGGTTTGGTTTGGGTTGTTACAAGTGGTATCAGAGCATGGTCTAAGGGATTTAGGCGACTTGAGATAGGTGCCTAGACTTAGACTTTTGTGTGTGCTTAAATTGTTGCGGGACTTGTAGGATTTCGGGTCGGAATGGGTTTAGTTAGTGCCTTGTTTATAGGTCGACTAACGTATATATTAGTAATGCGGATATTATTAATATGCTTTTGTGTTGTGGTAATAATTCTCGCGTGTGTTTGTATCGCGTAGAATTTTGGTTGTGTTTGTTCTTATCATCGAGCGAGGCGGTCGTTGTACTAACGAGTCGATGCGGCGTGTGTGCGTAATAAGAACTTGCAAACCTTATTACGGGTACAAATCGTGTCTAACAAGTGATGTACGACGAGTGTTTAGCAAGATGGGACGGTGTTGTGCGTGCGGTTTTATACGTTCGTGGACTAATCGTTTTGCATTCTTTTGAATGACGACGCGAAACGAGACCGAGGCGAATGACGCGGAGTTTAACGCTAGAGTTGCGGCCGCCGTTGCGGAGCAAATGGGTGCGTTGGAAGAAAGAATGGAAAGGAGGTATTCCGAACTTCAAAGTAGTAGTGAAATGGAGCGTTATCTTAAGAGCTTCATGAGGACTAAATCCCCGATGTATGACGGAAAGTCGGATCCTTTGGTGAGCACAACTTGGATTTCGGACATCGAAGGGTGTTTTCGTACTATTGATTGCCCTCCCGAGAGAAAGACGAGACTCGCTACGAGTTTGTTGCGGGGTAGGGCGAGGGATTGGTTGGATGGTAAGATTGATCTTGTCGGTGGTGAAACGTTTATGGCCTTATCGTGGGACGAATTTAAGGAGGAATTCTTCGAGGAATTCCGGACTTCGGCCGATTTGTGGGAATTGCGTAATGAGTTGCGAAATTTGCGACAAGGATCTATGGATTTAAATACTCTCAAGACGACCTTTATGGCGAAGGCTCGTTTTTGTCCGGAGTATTTGGGAAGTGATCGTTTATTAATGGGGGATTTCTATCGGACTTTGAATGACGACTTGAAAAGAAAAATTAGACGTGGTCAAGCGAAATCGTTTTCGGAATTATTCGACTTGGCTAGGGGTTTCGAGTCGCATACACGATCGAAGAAGGGTGAGCCTTCAAGGGATAGAAGGGTTGTTTCTTATGGTGCTCCGAGTAAGAGGACTAAGGGTCCGAGTGTGAGCACGGGTGGTACGCGGACGAGTATATCGAATTCTAGCGCGTCTAGATGTTACAATGGTGGCATGAGGGGTCACAAGTCTTGGGAATGTTCGATGCCGTTTGAGTTTGAGTTGTTAATGCCTTGTGTTGTGCATATTGTTGTTATGGGTGACGTTCCTAATGGAAGTACCCTATGGTGACGTTTGATTGTCGGGCGAAGGGCGTAAGACTTGGTGCAACCAAGCATTCCTTGATATTTGAGAAATGTTTCTACCAAGCCACGGAAATGGTTTTGGTGTTCGATTGTTAAGCGCGTGTTCGCTTTTATGTTGAAGTGATGAACCATGAGGTTCGTCGGGTGGTTGGAACCCTTGAGATCGAGTGTTTAAAATCTCGATGTATGTTGGTAATGGAGTCTTCATAACGCGACATTAGGTGCCTCTTTTATACCTACTAGCGTGATGTCGACTCCGATGGTGTTGTAGTTACATTGTACGTAGGGTACCGGGAGAAACCCTTAAGTACATGAGTGACTAGGTTGAAATTCGACAAACTAAAGCAATTGGATAATTGCGAGTGTATAGTTCGTGTAATCTGTGGTACACTTTTCGTTCAAAGTGTTTAAGGATAGGTTAAGATCCTTAGTATGCTCAAGGTTTGGAGCAGGGTATGGTAATGGGTCGTGTGAACCCAATTGTTGGTAAAGTCTACCTTTGGTAGCATTGTACGGTTGTACATGACGTGGTTATGGAACGTAGTTCCAAGTAGGGAAGTTACACTCCCGCACGAGGAGACCTTAGGGTGAGATTTCGGATGACGTTTTTGGTAGGTCCAAAACTTGTGTTGGGACCTAGTCTTGGTCGATTTGTGGTAGAATACAATTACGGTTAAGTTGTACTTATGGTTTGGATTTAAATTATCACCGAGGTGGTAACGTGGTAAATCTCATTGAGAGATAATGGGCGTGTTTGGCGAGCAAGGTGAAATCCCTCGGTGAAGGGATGTGCGTGTCGGATTCTCTTCTAGAGAAATATTGTTTTGTGCCTATGTTTGATATAGGTGGTTCTTGCTCGATAGTGTGGATGGTTAGTGGTATCCGTTAGGATTTGTTATAGTGGTGAAGCATGACTTTCGGAGTCCGCTGACTTCATCATGAGGTATTGTTATATTGATGAAGCATGACCGTTGACAGGGTCCGCTGACTTCATCCGGTGTTGAGTGAACTATCGGTTGTTTATACGCCGATGGTGGGATCGTGAGGACCATGTTGTGTGATTAGGGATGCGATAGCCGTGTTTCGCTCACATGTTGTTACGGGTGTGACAATAGTCGATTTTGTACACCTTAGGTTTAGCGTTGCCATAGTCGTTTTGGGCGCTTTTGGTTTTAGCCGTTGGATTTTGATGCTATGGTAGTTGCGTATAGGTCGTATTGCGCACTACAAGGGATGTTAGTGATTAATGTTATCCGTAAGGATTTGTTTGGTTCGGTCTTCATCGTTTCGGATTGTTGACTATAAGTTGAGACTTGGTTGCTTTTAGCGTTGTCCTTGGTAAAGGTACGCTAAGGAATTGATATCTCGGTACGAGATGGGTCGAGTTTTTCCCGATATGGGAAATTGAGCAGGTTTCATTGCTCGGATTGTGGTTTTGATAAATCACGGTTGACGACTTTAGTTGTTGAAAGTGATCCATTGGGAAGAATGGTCTAGGAAAGTTCGTATTGGGACTTGAGTGAGGATCGTTAAGCAGGTCCGGATTGTTTAAGTGGAGAAGATCACGAGGACGTGATCGAGTTTAAGTGGGGGAGAGTTGTAAGACCCAAATATTTATTGTAGATAATGTATTTATGGTGTACTATGCATGTATGAAGTGTACGAAGCATGTACGTGTTGCTTGCTCGAACGTTGGAGGAAACTGGACATTGTCTGAAGTGACAAGGAGTGTACGTATCTTTTCAACCCCAAATAAAGTTTGTGTTGATGTTTCAAAGCCTTACCATTGGAAAGAAAATCTTATTACGTTTCCAACGATATTTGATTCATCGAAAACGGAGCTACGGTCAAAAAGTTATGGCCAAAACAAGTTTCTGAAATCTGACCTGCAGAGTGGAGCGGCGCTCCACAATGTGGCGCGGCGCGCCGAATGGGTCAGAAGCAATTTTCAGCCTTTTAAAAGGCTTTAAATGAAGGGTACTTTGGTCTTTTCACTTGGGGTCGGTTTAGGGTCATCAAAACTGATCCTTTGATCAGTTTGGATCAAATTCTCACCAACCAAAAACACTCTCAACCATTTTGAGAGAGAGAGTAAGGGTTTAGAGAGAGAGGGCTTGATTTGGGGAAGAAGGAGTCGATTTTTCACCAAAGCTCGGGTTTTAAAGTTGTTCCTTTCGTTCTCGGCTACACGGTGATAGTATTGGTAAGCTCAAACTCCGAATTTCAATTATTTAATTTGATATTCAAATTAGGGTTTTGAGTTAATTAGTTGTAAAACCCTTTTATGTGATGAAATGGGTTTAGTGAAGCTAGTAATCGGGTTTGTTGTTAATTGTTGGTGGATTTTGAGTTGGCGAACTAATTGGCCATGTTTAGAACTTGAAATTGGGTTTAATCACTAGGTTTAGTGATTGTGGAAGTATTGAAACCTATTTAGGGTTATTTGGTTGACTAACTTTGACTTTGGGTCAAATTAGGGTTTGGTGGTGATTATGACCCAATTGGCGATTTAACAAAGTTTATAAACTTAAAATGGATTAAGTTGAAGTGTTAAACCGAGTTAAATATGTTTTGGTGTCAAAACTTGCTAATAGCGTGATATTGACTTCTTATGGGTCAAACTAGGGTTTAAGTGTCATTTTGGGCAAGATAGGTGTTTAACACCTATGATCGGGTTTAATTGGCGTATTAAGACCATTCTCACTTGTGTTAGTGATTATTGGTTAATTTTGGGTGCGTTTTGTACTTGGAAGTGCATTTGGGTCAAATTTGCACTAAGTGTCAATTTGGGTTGATTTGTGAATCCATTCTAAGTGTATTGTTGTAATTATGATAATGGAATAGGTATTTTCCATTGGCGAGTTGCAGATTATTTGGAAGCTTTCATCAAGACTTCAAGGTGAGTGTTAATATCCTATATGCATATGTATGTGTAGGATGGGTGCGGGTCGGGTGAAGTGATTCTCGGCTTTAGAGCTCACTTCACATATAGGTGGATTTGATGGACTTGTGCATAGGTCCAATTGGCACGGTTGTGCGTTTTGGTTGACTACCTTTAGCAAAGTACACATTTTGGGTGTACGTTATCACACGTGGTTGTGAGTGGAATAATTATGCGTATGTGTATATAATGTATTTATTTGTGTCGTATGAATGTGGCATTGTCGCGTTGCTTAAGACACCACATTGTAAAGAAGTGGATGTCGCGTTGTTTAAGACACCACATGGTAAAGAAGTGGATGTCGCGTTGTTTAAGACACCACAATGTATTGGAGTGGATGTCGCGTTGTTTAAGACACCACCCATCGTATTGAATGGCATGTGGAATCGTCGCGTTGTTTAAGACGCCACATTGGAAAGGGTGAGTGAGTCGCGTTGTTTAAGACATCACCCGGGGGATTAGTGACTACGCGTTGATTAAGTAGCACTAACGGATGTTATGAACTCCAACGGTCTTGTATGTACCGTTTCCCTTGTTCGAATTGGTTAACCATGGTTGTATGAATTATGTATTGGCATATTTAATTATGAACTATATGCTATTGGTATTGCTAGCTAATGTGGATTTGCGGTTATTGGTATATGCACGATATGTTGCATGATTGTCGAATTTCTAATTCGTGATTAATGTTGTATTGTCGTGACGTAGTTAACCCTCCGGGTGTAGTTATTGGCGTTGTTCACATTGACGTTGGTGAACTTACCTTATTGATGGTATTATTAGCTTGTTGCTTAGTGATCGTATGGTATACTTAGATTAGCTTGCCTTAGGCTTGGACGCTCCGGTATGCGGTATTTGTTTATTTATGTGGCGTGTCCATTTTATGCATATATATGTATGTAGTATATTATCATTCACTAAGCGTTAGCTTACCCTCTCGTTGTTGACTCTTTTTATAGATCGCATGTGGATTGGTGGCTCGGGTAAGCGCGAGGACTAGAAGACGTGCATAGTTGCTTTAGTGACTTACTTTTGGATCATTTAGGATTGGGTAGCGTATTCCCAATCGCCATGCTCGGCTTTGTTGTATTAAAAGTCTTTTGGTCAAATATTGTATTTCGGTACTTAAGGTGGTAAAATGGGTCGTTGTGGGACCCGCTTCGTAAACTCAATTTTATTAATTAAACGTGCTAGTTTTATATATATGAATTTATGGTTAAAAGCGTTTTGGCTAAAAATGTCGGGAACTAGTCAAACATTTTCGTTAAATTGACTTCCGGGGACAGCGGGCTGTCCAGGTGGTTTGGCGCGCCGCGCACCCACCTGGCGCGCAGCGCAAATGAACTGCACCAGAAAAAAAAAAATTTATGTTGTGAAATTTAACGGGAATTGTCGTGGTTTGGTTTGGGTTGTTACATGTGCAACCATAAACACCAACACCACAATCTATATCCAATTACAGACTACAAATTCCTATTTGCTAAAGAAAATACAACAACAAAAACAGAAATAGCTACAGATCACATCATTATTAAACTGAAATCTAAAATAAATTGAAAAAAATCCTCCTCTACAATGTTAGATGTATAGTAAACGAAGAATCCAAACATTTCACTTAGCATTTCATAAAAAAAAGGGAATCCAAACACTTCAACTAAGCATTTCATCAAACACCTATTGTGCAACCACAAACCCTAACACCAAAATCAATATCCAACTACAAAACTTACAAATTCCTGTTTGCTTAAAGAAAATACAACAACAAAAACAGAAATAGCTACAGATCACATCATTATTAAACTGAAATCTAAAATAAATTGAAAAAATACCTCGATGGAGTGAAATGTTTGATGTAGTAAGATCTGAGACCTAAAAAAAGACAGAAAATGATATCAATAATCCTTTGATTTTCAGCAAAATCATCAGAATAATTCACAAGTAATTCAACCTTGAAATGAAATGAAACAAACTTACAGTGTGTGTTTGATGGAGTGATTATTGAGGATCAATGAAGAAATGAATACAGTATGCTATGATGCTTCCTATTAGATAAAACTTCAAAGAGCCCCTCCAACTATCTCAAATATATCATATTTTGCCCTTTAAGTTTTTTCTTTTTGCACAAGGATGACCCTAAACTATGTCTAAAATGACATGTTATGGCCACTTTGGTCTTGTGCCAGCATATCTTGTTTTTTTTTTCTGGAACTACACACGTAGAGTTAAATTCAGTAAATAGGTATAACTTAATAGTGGTAAAATAATCAGCTTTCTGAAACCCTCTATATAGATTTAATTATTATTATTGTTTGGCAGATGGTTTCCTTCCAAACTTATATATAGTAAAAGCTAAATCCACTTAATTCAAAATAATTAAATAAATACAAAGTATATATAATATAAATAAATATATAAATAAATCATCATCTTACAAACAAAAAAAACATATAATCATCCTAGCTCTTTTTTACCAACCAAAAATATTACTAATTAAAATCCTATAAACAACTTCCATGATGGAATACTACTAGGAGTGATAACTACGCTCATATGCGGTAAACAATATAGTTTTTGTAAACTAATCATGCACAATATAGTTGATGACTTCATCAGGGCCATCGGTTTTAGAAGAACCAAGTCATTAGTTACGACATAGATCACAAGCAACACCCTCCATTGTACATTTCCCATGGTATCGGCCATTAATTCCGAATGGTATTAGGCCTCCAATGAGTGCGAACGTGAACTCTCCGGTGAATCCAATATAGTTGGATTTCTATGTGTCTATGAGCAAGGTTGCAAAATTCGCTATTCGGAGATTAAAAGGTCGGGACTGTAAAAGGACTAATCGTCAATTCAGGGTTTAATAGGGATTAATTGGATTGTACTTTATACTTGAAAAAATTAATTCTACACTTTAAAAGGACTAATCATGAAAACTAATTTTGTTATACTTGAAGAAAATTAATTCTACACCTTTATTTGTTCTGCATTACATAATGAAGGTCAAACACAGTGCATTGGACCACATAGACCAAATCAATCATTTTTTGAAATAAAGGAATTCCGAAACTAGGTAGACATACCTGAACAAGGCAATCAACAATCAACCTTCAAACTGATTCATTGCGACTATTACGCATAAGCACCACAAATGGTTTTAGGATGTCATTTTGAAAGGTGAAATTGGCACGTTCTGCACGCTCCAGGTTTTTCATTCCAAGTTGTCTTAAAGAATCTATAGCATACATTGCAATTTTTTCTTCATGATGGCTCCCAGCAGATATAAAATGGTTAGCAAGAACAGACCATATTCTAGCCCATACCTACAAAAATAAATATGATACGAATCATTTACAGATGATGTGGTAGAACAATGCACATTTCATATGCTAATGAAAGAAAAACACGCAAGATAATATGGTAGCTAATTCGTTCAATAATAAGATACAAATGTTTGTTCTTGTGGCTTAATACTGGACATGCCAAAAAGTGTATTATGAATTACAATTTGGATGCCTTTCAATTCAAGACTCGTTGTTTAAATTCAATTAGGTAAAGATTAAAACAAAACCAAAATTGACGAATCTGCATTAACACAAAAATCGAAAAAGGAAGGAGAAAGGGAGTACCGACCTTGGATTTTCTTTTTTTTATCGAAAAAGGATTTTGGTATGCCGAAGTGGAAGTTGGAAAACAATTGCAGAGAGAATATGGGATATTGATGGATGTGTGTATGAAAATGAGGATTTAGGCTTTGTGTGTATATTAGTACCAGATAAACGGGTCGAATCGCATGGGTTATAATCTTGCATGTACATGCGTCGCAATCTAATGACACACCCTATTGAATTCCGCATGGTGCACGTTATCAAAACTCAAGTTGTTTCGAAATTGGCGTGTGTGATTGGAACTTAATGTGCGCATACTATTGCTGGTTAATGCAAAATTGGTGTGCGAGCAAAGTATTTAATGTACGTCGTAATTGTAACTTTTTGCAATGATTACGATTTAAGAGTTCGATAATATGCACTTTGCAGCCCATAACATCTTTTGTTATGTTTTAGTATGGGTTTCCATTTATGTGGAATGCCCAAAGCCTAACAATTAGGCAAAAATGCAAGTTGACTTGGTCTTGCAAGTTAGAGCACCATTTAATGAATCAAGTGGAGCCAATGCTAAGGTCAGATCCTCGGGCTACTTTTGTGGGTTCTAATGCTGAGGTCTCATGTCCTCACGTTGTAAACTGGCAATTGTGGTGCGATGCTAATATACATAACGACTACGTGTCATAATCTGATGACACAGCCGTCTGAATTCTGAATTCTGCACGGTGCATGATAGAGCAACCTCAAGTAGCTTCGAAATTGGCACGTAATGACACGCGTGTTAGATATTCAGTTTATATCACATCATTGTCATGCGCAACGGCTGATTGTGATTGGCATTATTACGTACAGCATACTTGCATAGCATTCTTTGTTTTAAGGTTTTCAGGTAAATCATTATCGAGGATAACCTACAAACCTGATTAACAAACATTAACACTTAACCAGCCCTCAATATCATCAATCAATTCAGGTTATTCAATTTAACTCTACCGGAGGGTTAAATATTAAGATACTTAAACCCCATAATATTCGCAATAAGAGTATATTTTCCGATGGAAATATATATGCTTGATGAGATGGTGCTGAGGCTAACAAGGAGCTTATTTGGTTGAATTTTTATTTTTTATTTTTTAGATAGAATTAGGTCGAGAACAACAAGAATGTGTCTTGTACTGTGATAAACAAAGTGTTAATCATCTTAGGAAATATTTGGTGTTTCATGGTGGTACGAAACACATAAATTTGAGGTATCATTTTATTCACAATCTCAGAAATGACCGTACCTTTGTGTTGAGCAAAATCCTTGAAAGAAAAAATCATGGTGATATGTTTACCATGGTGGTTACGACTAATAAGTTGAAGCTTTACATAGCTTCAATTAGTCTTCTCGTGAACTGATGAGAAAAGACGCCAAGTAGAGATAAAAGATACTTGATATTCCGACTCTAGCAAAGTATTGTTGAAGACCTTTTTATCAAAAGTCTACAAATCCTGCGATTGCGTGTCGCAAGCGCGATTGGCGGTTTAGTTGGATGGTCGAACACGTGTTGATGGATGAATCAAGTTTGAGGATTCAAGAATCTAGGGTCATTCAATCTTCAAGTGGGATAATGCTGAGATATTTGTGAAGATTAAACTTCATGATGAAGTTTAACTTGGTGACCAAGTTTAACTTGTTGGACAAGTTTAACTTAGAGGAGAAGTTAAACTTGGTGACCGATTTTAACTTAGTGACCACGCTTAACTTGGTGACTAAGGCGGCGTTTGATAAAACAAAATGATTAAGCACTGAATGTTTCACAATCTGAATGGTTCAAAGGTTTTGAATGAACTTGGTTTTAAATGACAAAAACTGTTTGATAATCATTCAGAATAAACTACACACATGATGTGAAATCACCTTATTAACCTTTTAAATGACCAAAAAGTTCAAAATAGTTGTTTTATAAGTGTTTTGTTATAATTTAAGGATATTATGATAAATTTCAGTTGTTAATGGTTAAGAGAGTGTTTCAACTCTTAATGATTCATCACTGAACCATTCAGCATCATGTCATTCAGAGGTCAGAAACAAACGAGTAGATTGCTGAACGGTACAGCATTCAGCACTGAACCATTCAATTAAGAGATACACACCCTAAGGGTGTGTTTGATAAAACTGAATGATCTGGCGTAGAATGGTTGATAATTTGAATGGTTCAGAAGTTCTAAATGAAGTAGCTTTTGAATGACATTAAGATGTTTGATAATCATTTTAAACGAATAATACAAATAATGTAAATTACATTATTAACCTTTTACAAGATAAAAAAAAACTACAATATTATTGTTTAATAAGTGTTCTTGATATGATTTAAACATGATTTTACATAAACTTTAGGCGCTTAATGGTTAAGAGAAAATTCCAGCTCTGAATGGTTCAAAATTGAATGTTGAACTCAGCACCGTTTGTCATTCAGAGGTAAAAAACAAACGCGTTGAATGTTGAATGGTTTAGCATTCAGCGTTGAACCATCAATTAAGAGGTAAACAAACACACCCCAAGTTTAACTTAGTGGCTAAGTCGGAAGTTTGCTATAGATACGCTTATAACCTCATTGTATTCAAATCACAAAATAATAAAATACGCCTTCTAGTTAGCCGTGTACTAGATATTCTTATTATATCCCCATTGTATTCATTATATTCAATTACCCCGATTGGACATAACCGCGTAATATCTCGAATCGTTTATGCAATTGTTTTACTTTTGTTTGTTAATTGTGGGATTACGATTTGTTGAATCGTGGTTATTTTTTCGGGTGCATAGATCCTAACATTTGAAGCTAAATAGTAAGAGATCGAGTGTTTATTTTTATCTTCAAGACTTCAAATAAGCATAAACATTGACACGTGAGTAATAAAGTAATCGCTCCCTACTCACTAACAGCTAATTAAGATGCGAACGAGAGATGATATAAGTTATGTGCCAAAAGCCATTGAAAGTACATATTGAATGCAGTAGACGTAATAAAAAACTTTATTCAATAAAAGATATCATTTTTACACAATATTGTTTTTGTAAACATATATGACACACATTAATTATTTGTAAAAATTGGTAAAAATGTTTGAGAAAAAAAGAGTTTCATGTGATGATTGATCTGACTTGACCTTACCTAATCGAACAAAGCCAATGCCCAAAACTAACCTACAAGTTGTCACATATTAACGAACCTGGTAGACCCGTTCACTTAGCCATTTTTCTTTTATTAAATTAAAAGACAATGTGGTACCTATATATGGTACCAGTTGTCATAAGTTTTTTGAGCTTGTTCATACCTGTCAATAGGCTTGTCTTTCACCACCTTATGTTAGCCATGAATGTTCAATACCCGTCTAAGCATACAAAAGCGAGCGTTAGATCACATCCGAACACATGCATATTTTATTAATATAATAATGACTGAGCATACCTGGAACTTGAACGGCCTCTTTGGTCTTATGTCAACATCCTTCGGACAAGGTCTTTGGCAAGTTTAGAGATTGATGGCCAATGATCACTTTCGTGATCAATATATATATATATATATATATATATATATATATATATATATATATATATATATATATATATATATAGAGAGAGAGAGAGAGAGAGATACATATATTCTTCTAAGTTCTAACGCAGCATCAAATAATCCTTCAACGGTCTCTGCAATTTAGTAGACAGCCTTTAACACAATTTAGTAGACCAAAAAAATAACAAAGAGACGATTGGCTTACCTGCCCAAAAATAAGCAACTCCAATAAACAATATGTACATAATTAAAATCAATAAATAGAATTAAAAAAAAAACAACTACCAAAAGAATAAAAAATTTACCTCATTACAACCGTCAGATTCAAAAAAATTATCGACCAAGGTGATAATTGAAGAAGCAAACAGCTTACGATTGGATGACTTTAAATCACAAATTTGAGCAACTATCACCATCAAATGCAAACAATCTAATAGGGTGCACAAGGAAGGCACCTTGAGGCAAACACATTTTTGATTTTTCATCAGGCAACAACCAGACCTATTGATAGTACCAACTTTCTCATTTGTCTTGTAATTCACCTTTTTCCTCCATAAGAATAAGACTATTAAGAATATTATAATCATTTTAAACTCCTTTTGATTATCGATACTGTAGTTGCACCCTTTGGTTCCTTAGCTTGTTTTTTTTTAACTACACATGTAGAGTTTTATTCGGTCAATGAAAAGATTTTAACAGTAGAGAATCATCATTCTGAAGCTCTATTTAATTTAATTTAATTTCAATTTTATTGAATAATAATAATAATAATAATAATAATAATAATAATAATAATAATAATAATAATAATAATAATAATAATAATAATAATAATAATTAATAATAATAATTAATAATTTAATAATTAATATTAATAATAATAATAATAATAATAATAATAATAATAATAATAAAATTAAAATTATTATTTTCTGGGTGATGGGATCTGTTGTTTCCATCCTAACTTTAACTTAAACTATATAGTAAGATCCGCTTAATTCAAAATAACTAGATAAATACTAAGCATATAATATAAATAAATAAATATAAACATAAATCATCATCATACAGAAAAGCATATATCATCCTAGGTCTTTTTTTCCAACCAAATGGAATATAACTACGATTGATTACTGTGTGAACATTCAAACAAAAACATATCCACGAATTTATAGATATATATATATAATATAGAATATGTGTATATATATAAATTAGTTACGAATCAAAACAAGAATATAAAAATAAACCTGAACTGGATCGGAGAAGAGAAATAGAGGTCGGTCTAGTAGATGAGGAGATCTTAGGCTTCTGAAACATGTAGAGAGAGAAAGGGAGAGATAGGGTTAAGGGGATGCAAGTACAGATGGTAGATACACCACACCACACACACGTGACTTGATTGATTAATTAATCCGAATTTTAACGGGCTCTTCAATCATCCTTAACTGGGCTTCTTCTTCTCTTCTCTTGTTTCATTCGTTACTTCAGCCCAATATTATCCTTAATTCTTGTAATTACTTTTCACTTTTTACTTTATTTACTCTAATTTTAACTTGATAAAAACAATATAACAGACACTTTGTTTGGTTATTTTAGGAAACTTTTTTATTGGTTGATTGATCTTGAAAATTGTGAATAGCTCAAGTTTACTCCGTAATTTACCTTCTAGTTCTATCTACTCATTTTTTGATTAGATTGTTATTGGAAATGAATTTGTCACCCTTTAAGTCTTGTCTTTTTATTTTCTTACTCTGTACAACACAATTTTGAATCGATTATTAGTAAAAACCTGTTTTTGTTAAATAAAGAAAACCAAACACCTTGTTTAAATTTTTTGATAATACGTTTTGTATCCTATTTTCTTCTATTTTACTTAATAATAAATATTGTAATAACACTACAACAAAATGTATAATTATTCTCCTTTTTATATCACAAATCACCAAACTTGTTCGATATGTGTTTGGTTACCTCTTAATGAAATAATTCAGCGTTAAATGTTGAATAATTCAACATTTAGCACATTTGTTTCTGACCTCTTAACGAATCGAATGATTCACCATTTGGGGTTAATAGATAGAAAATAGAAAGATTGAAGAGTAGATGAGAATCATGAGAGTTGCTTTTTACATTTTTATTTTATTTTATTTTACTAGCTCAAGACCCGCGAATTCGCGGGTTTCGGCAATAAATTTTTTTTAAATATAATATATATTATTTATTATTTATGATCGCATCAATTTAAACGACAACTCTGTATAAGAAACATATTACGGCAAAGCGCCAAGTTGAAAAAATTAGTAGATATAAATTAATCATTGCACAAAGGACCGAATATAACTAAAGTTCAAAGATTTATACCAAAGAATATTGATAATTTTACGTAAAATATTTAGTTGCAGTTTGAGTTTTTTTTTTTTCTTTAATAATAAACCACTTGTTTAAGACCCACCATATTTGCGGGTTTTAAACATAAAGTTAGAGTAACATGATTTTCCAATTTGTTATTACAAATATATATACATATGCTTACATTCAAATAAAAGTTATAGTTAGACTTGTGTATGAATTTATATATATATTTTTTAAAAGGCAAACTCACACACACACTTTACACGAATATTTAGACTAATCCACGAAATATGTCTACAACGAGACTTGAACCCTCAACTTCTTGGTTAAAAGGGTCACCACGATACCGCCAGGCCAATGGCCCTTTGGTCATATATAACCAAAAATAAAAAATAGCAGTAAAAATACAAATATATAACTAAATTTTGTGGATTTTTATACTAAATTCCTTAACATATCATCTTAACCATAATAGACATAGTGACTAAATGTCTACAATTCAACCCACATGTTAGTCACTATAAGCATTAAGACTACCATATTTGTGATCATGGTGATTGTTGCCACAAAATCTAGTGTGATGACGTTTAGGAACCACGACAAATGTCACGGTAGGTTGATAAATTGGCTCCAATGACGAACAACCCAAACTCAAGTTGAAAACAATAATCAGAGACAACAACGTTCTCCCTTACAAATTGTCATTTTCTAACCATATTTTGTTGACCAAAAATGTATTATGTGAAGTATCAAAGACCTTACCATATGTACACCAATATACAAATAAAAAACAATAGCTACAAAATTTAATATTCTTAACCAAACACTAGAAAAAAATTGATAGATTCAGCTGCAAATAAGCTTATGTATTTCAAATCTAAATACTATACTAAATAATAATGATAATAATCAACAACTGAAAATTAATAGAAACATAGATTTGTCGCACCTCGAGCACTGTAAAATCAAAATGATCAATAGTAAATGTTCAACCAATCTGCACACTTAACACATAAATACCTAATTTTATAAACCAATTTGACTATCAGATCGTTTCATTTACAGTTTATCATCTTTATAAGTGATAAGATAAATAAAAAAATTGGATTTAACATGAAAACCTTATGTTTACAGTACACATTAAGCTTTTTGAAGTGGTGATAAGCTACTGGTTATGCATTACCTTATGTTTAGGATGATAAACTACATCCCATAAATCCATAACATGATAGAGTAGCATCTCTTAAACTCTCCCAAAATCTTAAGAACACATTTTTATCTGCGTATATGAAAATTAAAATAGCATTACATAAATGATAACAACCAGTATCTACCCACTATGCTACCACCCATTCCTAAAAAATTTGGACAGTCACGGAGGGAGTTCACCTAACCCTTGTCGTGGTTTGCCTCAACCGGGTACTTGAGAGGATGCACCATCATGTCACTTGGTTCTCAACGAAAAACTGGTCCCACTTCTGCAACACCACCAACTTCACCCATCTTACAAACTTAAGAGACTCAAATTGCTCAAAACATCTCTCAAATATACTAAAGTACTATGCCCATGGGCATATGTATATATATATATATATATATATATATATATATATATATATATATATATATATATATATATATATATATATATATATATATATATATATATATATATATATATATATATATATATATATATATATATATATATATATATATGCACAAAACCATTTAATTTTAATGATGATTTATTTGAAAGGTACTTTTTTCATTCAAAATTGACCCGTTTATTAATAAATGATCTAATCCTGACCATGTTCAATACACCCGTTTTGCCACCACCAGATTAAAACTCTATCGACCTCAATTGTTAGAACAGGAACACAATATCACCTTACCTCAATGGTATAAACTGTAGTTTCACTTCCGCGTATTATAGCATCTTTCAAAATCCTTCCTAAGCCATGTTCAAGTTTGAAGAGCAAACTACACTTACATGTGTCAATAATCCTTTTGAATTGCTTCTGCATACTTTATGACTATATGCTTCATTCGTGATGTCTCCCAAAAAGGTATTAAGGATTTTGTGCATCAAAAAACACTCACCCCATGTAAGGTAGGGCTACTTAGTGTACATTTTATACAGAAAATTTAGAAAAGACTTGTAATTGAACTAATAAAGTAAAATTTGAATTTATATTTGACACACTCATCCATTAGTTCTGAAATTTTATTTGCAACGTGTTTGCACCAACTAAACTGGAAGAAAAACTACACGCCTTACCTGATCCATCCATGTTGCCACCTTTAGTGATAAAATAAAAAATCTTAACCTTGTTTCGGACATGAGAATTTTAATTATTGGATTAGTAGGGACATATGCTCTTGAATTCCTTGAATTGTGCAGCTTCATAAAACATCACATACTTGGTTTAACAAAACTAAAATACAAAAGGATTTTGTAATATTCATCTATGCTAACAATAAAACTACTAATAAAGACGTTGTTATGCAATAAATATGCACTTGTGAAGACACTCAACCTGTACATGCATGTATTAGAAGTCAGGGATAACATTAACCAGCTCATACATAAGTTACTTAATCATCAATATGATGCTTCGCATAGTTACTCCAAAAAATACTTCTGTAATAAGTCTAAATGATGTCACGGAAGGGCATATAGCCTAGTGTTGCAATTATTCCAAACTCATTCTAAAATAGACATAATTCAACCCATTTAGCCCATTAAGATTTCCTTTATACCCATTCCCTATTAGGCTACTTTTTCCCTATTAACATGTAAAATATAATCAACCAATAGTCATTATTGATTATATGTCAGCATAATATACAATGAACACCAACCAAAGTAATTAGAATCCTAGATATATATGAGTGATGTATATACCTAAGTGATTAGAAGGAACTTTTCTTAAGACAATCTTTCAGTAGTTATCTATAACCAGAAAATAATTCAATATATGAGTCAAACATGATTGTAATGTACCTTGAGAGAAACGGATTTCAATAACTCCATATAATAGAAATTAAAATGAACGGCAAGCAGTAAGATAAAAAGTATCAAATATCTTTTACAAAAGCTCTTTTTCATGTCCGTGGAGATACTGTAGTGACCCGAACTTTTCCATGTTTATATATATTAAATGAAATTGATATTTACTTGATTAAGTGTTTCCAACATGTTAAGCAATCAAACTTGTTAAGACTTGATTAATTGAAATAGGTTTCATATAGACAATTGACCACCCAAGTTGACCGGTGATTCACGAACGTTAAAACTTGTAAAAACTATATGATGACATATATATGGATATATATATATATATAGTTAACATGATATTATGATAAGTAAGTATCTCATTAGGTATTTTAACATTGAGTTATATACATAAAAATGAGACTATTGAATTAAGAAACTTGAAAACGGTATATATAACGATTATCGTTATAACAACGTCTTACTAATTACATATGAATCATTTTAAGATATTGGTACACTATATATAAACATGTTAAATGATATGTAAACATATCATTAAGTATAATAACAATGAACTACATATGTAAAAACAAGACTACTAACTTAAGGATTTCGAAACGAGGCATATATGTAATGATTATCGTTGTAACGACATTTAACTGTATATATATCATATTAAGATATATTAATACATCATTATATCATGATAATATAATAATTTAACATCTCATTAGATATAATAAACAATGTGTTAACAACATTTAACAAGATCGTTAACTTAAAGGTTTCAAAACAACATTTACATGTAACGACTAACGATGACTTAATGACTCAGTTAAAATGTATATACATGTAGTGTTTTAGATGTATTAGTACACTTTTGAAAGACTCCAAGACATATATCAAAGTACTTCTACTTAACAAAAATGCTTACAATTGCATTCTCATTCATTTTCATCAACAATTCTACTTGTATGCAACCGTATTCGTACTCGTACAATACTCAGCTCCTAGACGTATATACTATTGGTATATATACATAATAATTCAGCTCTTAGCAGTCCTAGATAGTCAACAAACATGTGGAACCAACAATTAGACAACTAGCATGACTTATGAGCAAGGAAACAAAAACAAGAACTTCTTTTAACCCCACCCACCTTCACCACTCACCACCTACTCCATTTCACTTCCAATTTTCTTCCCAATTCTCTCTCAAAACACACACACTCTTCCATGAACGTCTAAGTTACTATTTTTCCAGCAAAAATCATCAAATACAAGCTTTGGTTATTGCCTATAATCATCATAAAAATAATTACTCAAGAACACATCAAGAACACTTCCAAGTTTACAAGTTTACTTCCAAGTTTCCTAATCCATTCCAAGCAATCATCTAAGATCAAGAAACCTTTGTTATTTACAGTAGGTTATCTTTCTAAATCAAGGTAATATTCATATTCAAGCTTTGATTCAATTTCTATAACTATAACTATCTTAATTCGAGTAATAATCTTACTTGAACTTGTTTTTGTGTCATGATTCTATTTCAAGAACTTCCAAGCCATCAAAGATCCTTTGAAGCTCAAGTTATTTTTCATCATTTCCAGTAGGTTTACCTACTAAACTTGAGGTAGTAATGATATTCATAACATCATTCGATTCATATATGTATAACTATCTTATTCGAAGATTTGAACATGTAATCACTAGAACATAGTTTAGTTAATTCTAAACTTGTTCGCAAACAAAAGTTAATCCTTATAACTTGACTTTTAAAATCAACTAAACACATGTTCTATATCTATATGATATGATAACTTAATGATTTAAAACCTAAAAACACGAAAAACACCGTAAAACTGGATATACGCCGTCGTAGTAACACCGCGGGCTGTTTTGGGTTAGTTAATTAAAAACTATGATAAACTTTGATTTAAAAGTTGTTCTTCTGGGAAAATGATTTTTCTTATGAACATGAAACTATATCCAAAAATCATGGTTAAACTCAAAGTGGAAGTATGTTTTCCAAAATGGTCATCTAGACGTCGTTCTTTCGACTAAAATGTCTACCTTTACAAAAATAACTTGTAACCTGTATTTCTGACTATAAACTTATATTTTTTCTGTTTAGATTCATAAACTTAAGTTCAATATGAAACCATAGCAACTTGAATCACTCAAAACGGATTTAAAACGAAGAAGTTATGGGTAAAACAAGATTGGATAATTTTTCTTGTTGTAGCTACGTGAAAATTGGTAACAAATCTATATTAATCATATCCTAGCTAACTCATATTGTATTATACATGTATTCTAATATATTATGTAATCTTGGGATACCATAGACACGTATGCAAATGTTTTGACATATCATATCGACCCATGTATATATATTATTTGGAACAACCATAGACACTCTATATGCAGTAATGTTGGAGTTAGCTATACAGGGTTGAGGTTGATTCCAAATATATATATACTTTGAGTTGTGATCTAGCCTGCGACGTGTATACACAGGGTCGTGGATTGATTCAAGATAATGTATATCGATTTATTTCTGTACATCTAACTGTAGACAACTAGTTGTAGGTTACTAACGAGGACAACTGACTTAATAAACTTAAAACAGTAAAACGTATTAAAAATATTGTAAATATATTTTGAACATACTTTGATATATATGTACATCAGCTTTATAAATGTTTTACAAAATAGACACAAGTACGCGAAACTACATTCTATGGTTATATTATTAAACCGAATATTTCCCCTTCAAGTCTGGTAGCCTAAGAATTAGGGAAATGACCCCTAATTGATGCGAATCCTAAAGATATATCTATGGGCCTAACAAACCCCATTTTGGAATTTGGAATGCTTTAATACTTCGATTTATATGGTGATTGCGATTGCCAATTTATGACATACTTGCGAGTATGCGGGGAATATTCTATATGCATTATGTTAATGTCGGTTACCATGTGTTCATCATAGAATGATTTTTATACACTTGCGAGTGTAGGATTATTGAATAAATGAAATCTTGTGGTCTATTATATTAATTTGATAATATATAGGTTAAACATATAACTCGCCAACATTTTTGTTGATGTTTAAAGCATGTTTATTCTCAGGTAATTATTAAGAGCTTCCGCTGTTGCATGCTAATATATGGATAAGACTTGGTGTCAGCATGCTTGTATAATATTGTTTAAAACTGCATTCGAGATTTACTTTGTTGTAAGATATTAATATTGTAAACCAATATGTATTGGTAGTGTGTAAGTGTGATATTTTTAGATTATCATTTCTGGATAATCTAGGTGGTGTCTTTTTAACCTTGTTGATAAAATAAAGTGTTATGGTTTGTTTTAAAAACGAATGCAGTCTTTGAAAAACGTCTCATATAGAGGTCAAAACCTAGCAACGAAATCAATTAATATGGAACATTTATAATCAATATGAACGGGACATTTCAGTTGGCATCCGAGCGTTGGTCTTAGAGAACCAGAATTTTTGCATTAGTGTGTCTTACCGAGTTTGCTAGGATGCATTAGTGAGTCTGGACTTCGACCGTGTTTTTCTTCAAAAACGATTGCTTAACATTTTTTGTTGGAAACTATATATTATTAACATGTAAATATTATGTGATATATTAATCTCTTAACGTGTTTGATATTGTGTGATAGATTTCTACCTCTAGTACAAATCTCATCGACTCACCTAATAATAATGAAGAGTCGAATATATTTTAGGAAGATTCACAAATTCCCGAGGAAGAACCGGAAGAGGAAGAATCGGAAGAAGAGGAACCGGAAGAAGAGGAACTGGAAGAAGAAGAAGAGGTTTTGGAGGATGAAATATTAATACCTACAGTAAAACGATTAAATAAAAGAAAATCCTCAACCAATGGACCAAAGTTAAAAATGGTCAATGGTGTTTCCGCCAAGGAAGCAAAATATTGGGAAAATTACCAATTTTCTGATGAATCGGATCTCGACGAGGATTTCGATGATGTTATAGAAATTACCCCAACTCAATTTAATAAGGCAAAAGAGAGTAATAAGGGAAAGGGCATTAAAATTGAGAAACCTGATTCCGACCCCGACGAACTTTATATGTATCGTAAACGCCCGTATTTCTTAGATTTTAACAATAATTCGGGAACATCTAGGCCATCAGGTTTTCTAAACCATTTGTGAAAATGACGGCTCATATTAGAGAATCACCAAGTATCCCTAGGAAATTAGCCAAACGAACTAAGTCCGAAGAAAAGAAACGAGTGAGTCGGAATAAAGAGTTGTAATCATGCTGTGTAATATATGTATTATAGTGTGTTTGTATTTTTATATGTAAAAATTGCTTGTATTGTTTGTTAATAACCTTTTACGAATCTAATCCTTGTTTATTTTACAGTATAAAAACAAAAATGGACGTTAAGGATAGACAACCAAAAATTTTAGAAGACCTACCAGGAGATATGATTGATGAAATCTTGTCGAGAGTCGGGCAGAATTCATCAGCACAATTAGTTACGGCAAAATTAGTTTGTCAAACGTTTGAAAGACATTCCAGGCACGCCTTAGTATATAAAAGGCTTTCCTTTGAAAGATGGGGTATATCACATTGGGGAGACTTTAAGTTACGCCAAGTTTTCTTTAAGGCATTTAGTGCGAGAAACCCAGATGCAATTTTACGCTACGGGTTACGAACCTATTTTGACTCAACATATCCCAACATAGGACTCCGTTCTTTAAAAAGAGCTTCTAACATGCAACATAAAGAAGCATGTTATGCTTACGGGTTAATAATGTTCGCTTCTCATCAAATTGAGAGAAAGAACATTGGGTTGTAACTTTTAAATAAAACATTCCCACAAGTGACGGACTCGGTAGTTGAGGTGAGAAACAAGGTTTTTAGATTGTTACGGGGCTGTTGGGCATTGCGAAACCCTCGTCCTTTTGACGATGTTACAACATGCTGCCTAGCTAACGGTCATAATGGTTATCTGCTACATAACCAAGGATGAGAAATAATATTAGTACAACCAAAATGCATGACTTGTTTCTGGACTTATGAATTACGTGTCTTTATTTCTTTTGCTGAACGGCTTGCGTACTAACTAGAATTGCCTTTATAGCTGCCGAGTAGCAAGTTATTATGTGCTATATTTCATCCTATATGTATAATAGTGGTATTGTATGTTTGTAAAATATTGTATAAAAGTTTGAACGCGAAATATTATTGTAATAAGTTTTTCATATAGAATCGTAGTAGTTGAATTGTATAATAGCTACTAAGTATGAACTTAACGGGTAGGTACTACCCGAATTAAAACTATAAAATGCTACTATGAAGAAAAAGCTTTAATAAATAAGTTCATATTATGCTACGAAATACTATTGACTACTCTTAAATTCTATATGATTAACTCAATTCTTTTGGCTATTTTTGAAGGAAATGGCACCGACGACTCGTCAAAACTTGAACATGAGTGAGGGAGACTTCCGTGTTTTCCTTGCTGTGAACATAGCTGTAGTGCAGGCTGCAATGCAAAATAACAACAATAACTCTGGTTCTAGCAGTGGAACAAATTTCACAAGAAACTGTGTAGGATGTTCCTACAAAGAATTCATTGCCTGCAAACCTTTGGAATTTAATGGAACCGAAGGACCAATTGGATTGAAACCGTAGACCGAGAAGGTCGAATCGGTGTTTGCCATAAGTAAGTGTACTGAAAAGGACAAAGTTAAGTACGCTACGCATACCTTCACATGTACTGCGTTAACGTGGTGGAACACCTATCTTGAACAGGTAGGACAAAATACTACTTACGCACTACCGTGGTCGGCATTCAAGCAATTGATGAACGAGCAGTACCGTCCTAGAAACGAAGTCAATAAGCTCAAGGTAGAACTTAGAGAGTTACGAACATAAGGATTCGACATTACCACATATGATCGACGATTCACAGAGTTGTGCCTTTTGGTTCCGGGAGCGTTCGAAGATGAAGAAGAGAAGATCGACGCGTTTGTAAAAGGGTTACCAGTAAGGATTCAAGAATATGTGAGTTCACACGATCCCGCTTCCATACAGAAGGCAAGTCAAATGGCTCATAAACTCATAAATCAGATTGAGGGGAGAATTAAAGAACAGGCGGCCGAAGAAGCTAACACGAAACAACTCAAGAGGAAGTTGGAGGAAAACGGTGACAAGGGTCACCAGTACAACAACAATAACAATTACAACCGCAACAACAATCGCAACAATAACCGCAATCCTAACAATAATTACAACAAACGTCCCAACAACAACAACTACAACAACTGTTTTAACAACAATAACAATCCCAACAACAACCTCAATAACAACAAACAACATAAACAACCATGCTTCAGGTGTGCAGAGTACCATCCGAATGCGTTTTGCACAACAATTTGCACCAAGTGTAAGAGAAGTGGTCATGGCACGGCAAAATGTGAGGTTTACGGACCAAAGAACAACAAAAATAAAGAAACAAATAAGGTCGGAACAAATAATGCCGACGTAGTTTGTTATAAATGTGGAAAACCGGGCCACATTATTAGAAATTGCCCAAACCAATGGAATACTAATGGGCAAGGCTGCGGAAGAGTTTTCAATATTAATGCGGCAGAAGCGCAGGAAGACCCGGAGCTTGTTACGGGTACGTTTCTTATTAACAATAAATCTGCTTATGTTTTATTTGATTCAGGTGCGGATAGAAGCTATATGAGTAGAGATTTTTGTGCTAAACTAAGTTGCTCACCGACGCCTTTGGATAATAAATTTTTACTCGAATTAGCAAACGGTAAATTAATTACAGCGGATAATATATGTCGGAATCGAGAAATTAAACTGGTTAGTGAAACATTTAAGATTGACTTGATACCAGTAGAGTTAGGGAGTTTTGATGTGATAATCGGTATGGACTGGTTGAAAGAAGTGAAAGCAGAGATCGTTTGTTACAAAAATGCGATTCGCATTATGCGTGAAAAAGGAAAACCTTTAATGGTGTACTGAGAAAAGAACAACGCGAAGTTAAATCTTATTAGTAGTTTGAAGGCGCAAAAACTAATAAGAAAAGGATGTTACGTCATTCTAGCACACATCGAGGAAGTTAAACCGGAAGAAAAAAACATCAGTGATGTTCTCGTCGCAAAAGAATTTCCCGATGTATTTCTGAAAGAATTACCGGGATTACCCCCACATCGATCCGTTGAATTTCAAATAGACCTTGTACCAGGAGCTGCACCAATAGCTCGTGCTCCAAACAGAGTCGCACCCAGCGAAATGAAAGAATTACAAAGTCAGTTACAGGAACTTTTAGAGCATGGTTTCATTCGACCAAGTACATCACCATGGGGAGCTCCTGTTCTGTTTGTCAAGAAGAAAGATGGTACATTCAGGTTGTGTATCGACTACCGAGAGTTGAACAAACTTACCATCAAGAACTGTTACCCATTACCGAGAATTGACGACTTATGTGATCAACTACAAGGCTAGTCGGTTTATTCAAAGATCGATTTACGTTCTGGATATCACCAAATGCGGGTGAAGGAGGATGACATTCCGAATACTGCTTTTAGGATGCGTTACGGTCATTACGAGTTTATGGTTATGCCGTTTGGATTGACTAACGCACCAACTGTAGTGACCCGAACTTTTCCATGTTTATATATATTAATTGAGATTGATATTTACATGATTAAATGTTTCCAACATGTTAAGCAATCAAACTTGTTAAGACTTGATTAATTGAAATAGGTTTCATATAGACAATTGACCACCCAAGTTGACCGGTGATTCACGAACGTTAAAACTTGTAAAAACTATATGATGACATATATATGGTTATATATATAGTTAACATGATATTATGATAAGTAAACATATCATTAAGTATATTAACAATGAACTACATATGTAAAAACAATACTACTAACTTAATGATTTTGAAACGAGACATATATGTAACGATTATCGTTGTAACGACATTTAATGTATATATATCATATTAAGAGATATTCGTACATCATAATATCATGATAATATAATAATTTAAAATCTCTTTTGATATTATAAACATTGGGTTAACAACATTTAACAAGATCGTTAACCTAAAGGTTTCAAAACAACATTTACATGTAACGACTAACGATGACTTAACGACTCAGTTAAAATGTATATACATGTAGTGTTTTAATATGTATTCATACACTTTTGAAAGACTTCAAGACACTTATCAAAATACTTCTACTTAACAAAAATGCTTACAATTACATCCTCGTTCAGTTTCATCAACAATTCTACTCGTATGCACCCGTATTCGTACTCGTACAATACACAGCTTTTAGATGTATGTACTATTGGTATATACACTCCAATGATCAGCTCTTAGCAGCCCATGTGAGTCACCTAACACATGTGGGAACCATCATTTGGCAACTAGCATGAAATATCTCATAAAATTACAAAAATATGAGTAATCATTCATGACTTATTTACATGAAAACAAAATTACATATCCTTTATATCTAATCCATACACCAACGACCAAAAACACCTACAAACACTTTCATTCTTCAATTTTATTCATCTAATTGATCTCTCTCAAGTTCTATCTTCAAGTTCTAAGTGTTCTTCATAAATTCCAAAAGTTCTAGTTTCATAAAATCAAGAATACTTTCAAGTTTGCTAGCTCACTTCCAATCTTGTAAGGTGATCATCCAACCTCAAGAAATCTTTTTTTCTTACAGTAGGTTATCATTCTAATACAAGGTAATAATCATATTCAAACTTTGGTTCAATTTCTATAACTATAACAATCTTATTTCAAGTGATGATCTTACTTGAACTTGTTTTCGTGTCATGATTCTGCTTCAAGAACTTCGAGCCATCCAAGGATCCATTGAAGCTAGATCCATTTTTATATTTTCCAGTAGATTTATCCAAGGAACTTAAGGTAGTAATGATGTTCATAACATCATTCGATTCATACATATAAAGCTATCTTATTCGAAGGTTTAAACTTGTAATCACTAGAACATAGTTTAGTTAATTCTAAACTTGTTCGCAAACAAAAGTTAATCCTTCTAACTTGACTTTTAAAATAAACTAAACACATGTTTTATATCTGTATGATATGCTAACTTAATGATTTAAAACCTGGAAACACGAAAAACACCGTAAAACCGGATTTACGCCGTCGTAGTAACACCGCGGGCTGTTTTGGGTTAGTTAATTAAAAACTATGATAAACTTTGATTTAAAAGTTGTTATTCTGAGAAAATTATTTTTATTATGAACATGAAACTATATCCAAAAATTATGGTTAAACTCAAAGTGGAAGTATGTTTTCTAAAATGGTCATCTAGACGTCGTTCTTTGGACTGAAATGACTACCTTTACAAAAACGACTTGTAACTTATTTTTCCGACTATAAAACTATACTTTTTCTGTTTAGATTCATAAAATAGAGTTCAATATGAAACCATAGCAATTTTATTCACTCAAAACGGATTTAAAATGAAGAAGTTATGGGTAAAACAAGGTTGGATAATTTTTCTCATTTTAGCTACGTGAAAATTGGTAACAAATCTATTCCAACCATAACTTAATCAACTTGTATTGTATATTATGTAATCTTGAGATGCCATAGACACGTATACAATGTTTCGACCTATCATGTCGACACATCTATATATATTTCGGAACAACCATAGACACTCTATATGTGAATGTTGGAGTTAGCTATACAGGGTTGAGGTTGATTCCAAAATATATATAGTTTGAGTTGTGATCAATACTGAGATACGTATACACTGGGTCGTGGATTGATTCAAGATAATATTTATCGATTTATTTCTGTACATCTAACTGTGGACAACTAGTTGTAGGTTACTAACGAGGACAGCTGACTTAATAAACTTAAAACATCAAAATATATTAAAAGTGTTGTAAATATATTTTGAACATACTTTGATATATATGTATATATTGTTATAGGTTCGTGAATCAACCAGTGGTCAAGTCTTACTTCCCGACGAAGTAAAAATCTGTGAAAGTGAGTTATAGTTCCACTTTTAAAATCTAATATTTTTGGGTTGAGAATACATGCAGGTTTTATAAATGATTTACAAAATAGACACAAGTACGTGAAAATACATTCTATGGTTGAATTATCGAAATCGAATATGCCCCTTTTTATTAAGTCTGGTAATCTAAGAATTAGGGAACAGACACCCTAATTGACGCGAACTCTAAAGATAGATCTATCGGGCCCAACAAGCCCCATCCAAAGTACCGGATGCTTTAGTACTTCAAAATTTATATCATATTCGAAGGGTGTCCCGGAATGATGGGGATATTCTTATATATGCATCTTGTTAATGTCGGTTACCAGGTGTTCACCATATGAATGATTTTTATCTCTATGTATGGGATGTGTATTGAAATATGAAATCTTGTGGTCTATTATTATGATTTGATATATATAGGTTAAACCTATAACTCACCAACATTTTTGTTGACGTTTTAAGCATGTTTATTCTCAGGTGATTATTAAGAGCTTCCGCTGTCGCATACTTAAATAAGGACGAGATTTGGAGTCCATGCTTGTATGATATTGTGTAAAAACTGCATTCAAGAAACTTATTTTGTTGTAACATATTTGTATTGTAAACCATTATGTAATGGTCGTGTGTAAACAGGATATTTTAGATTATCATTATTTGATAATCTACGTAAAGCTTTTTAAACCTTTATTGATGAAATAAAGGTTATGGTTTGTTTTAAAATGAATGCAGTCTTTGAAAAACGTCTCATATAGAGGTCAAAACCTCGCAACGAAATCAATTAATATGGAACGTTTTTAATCAATAAGAACGGGACATTTCACCAACTGTGTTCATGGATCTCATGAACCGAGTGTGTGGGCCATATCTTGATAAGTTTGTTATTGTTTTCATCGATGACATACTTATTTACTCAAAGAATGATCAAGAGCACGAAGAACATTTGAGAAAAGTGCTAGAGTTGTTGAGGAAAGAAAAACTGTACGCTAATTTTTCAAAGTGTGCATTTTAGTTGGAAGAAGTTCAATTCCTCGGTCGCATAGTGAACAAAGAAGGTATTCAGGTGGATCCGGCAAAGATTGAAACAGTTGAAAAATGGGAAACCCCGAAAACTCCGAAACATATACGCCAATTTTTAGGACTGGCTGGTTACTACAGAAGGTTCATCCAAGATTTTTCCAAAATAGCAAAACCCTTGACTGCATTAACGCATAAAGGGAAGAAATTTGAATGGAAGGATGAGCAGGTGAAAGCGTTTCAATTGTTGAAAAAAAAGTTAACTACGACACCTATATTATCATTACCTAAAGGGAATGATGATTTTGTGATATATTGTGATGCCTCAAAGCAAGGCCTCGGTTGTGTATTAATGCAACGAACGAAGGTAATTGCTTATGCGTCCAGACAATTGAAGATTCACGAGCAAAATTATACGACTCACGATTTAGAATTGGGCGCTGTTGTTTTTGCATTAAAGACTTGGAGGCACTACTTATATGGGGTCATAATTATTATATATACCGACCACAAAAGTCTCCAACACATATTTAATCAGAAACAACTGAACATGAGGCAGTGTAGGTGGATTGAATTGTTGAATGATTACGACTTTGAGATTCGTTACCACCCGGGGAAGGCAAATGTTGTAGCCGACACCTTGAGCAAAAAGGACAGAGAACCCATTCGAGTAAAAGCTATGAATATAATGATTCACACTAACCTTACTACTCAAATAAAGGAGGCACAACAAGGAGTTTTAAAAGAGGGAAATTTAAAGGATGAAATACCCAAAGGATTGGTGAAGCATCTTAATATTCGGGAAGACGGAACCCAGTATAGGGCTAAAAGAATTTGGGTACCAAAATTTGGAGATATGAGAGAAATGGTACTTAGAGAAGCTCATAAAACCAGATACTCAATACATCCTGGAACGGGGAAGATGTACAAGGATCTCAAGAAACATTTTTGGTGGCCGGGTATGAAAGCCAATGTTGCTAAATACGTAGGAGAATGTTTGACGTGTTCTAAGGTCAAGCTGAGCATCAGAAACCATCAGGTCTACTTCAACAACCCGAAATCCTGGAATGGAAATGGGAAAACATTACCATGGATTTCATCACTAAATTGCCAAGGAATGTAAGTGGTTTTGATACTATTTGGGTAATAGTTGATCGTCTCACCAAATTAGCACACTTCCTGCCAATAAGAGAAGATGACAAGATAGAGAAGTTAGCATGACTGTATTTGAAGGAAATCGTCTCCAGACATGGAATACCAATCTCTATTATCTCTGATAGGAATGGGAGATTTATTTCAAGATTCTGGCAGACATTACAGCAAGCATTAGGAACTCGTCTACACATGAGTACTGCCGATCATCCACAAACTGATGGGCAGAGCGAAAGGATGATACAAACGCTTGAAGACATGCTACAAGCATGTGTTATTGATTTCAGAAATAGTTGGGATCGACACCTTCCGTTAGCAGAATTTTTCTACAACAACAGCTACCATTCAAGCATTGAGATGACGCCATTTGAAGCACTTTATGGTAGAAAGTGCAGGTCTCCAATTTGTTGGAGTAAAGTGGGGGATAGACAGATTACGGGTCCAGAGATAATACAAGAAACTACCGAGAAGATCATCCAAATTCAACAACGGTTGAAAACCGCCCAAAGTCGACAAAAGAGCTACGCTGACATTAAAAGAAAAGATATAGAATTTGAAATTAGAGAGATGGTTGTGTTGCCCCGTATAAAACCACCGTGTACGAATCATCAACAACAGGATCATTACAAGGTCAAACACTATATGCGTTTTCAAAACAAGTTTGCATTCAAGATAAAAGGTGACGTCATAACTAACGTCAAATGTTTTACAACCAAATTATGCTTCAATGAACAGAAGAAAATATAATAGTGCGTGACCCTTAGGTCATTACAGATCATAGTTTCAAAAGTAATAATGTTTGAATGCAAATAAACGTTCATGCCGTGACATCTCTAAAGCAGCGGGTGTCTACAGCAAGACTAGTACACAGCAGAAGCAAATAACCTTAATCACCTGAGAAAAACATGCTTAAAAACGTCAATGCAAAGGATGGTGAGCTATAGTTTAAGTATAACAGTATGTAAGGTAGGCCACGAGATTTCAGTGCTACAAAGAGCGTTTCAAAACAGTATGATAAAGTATATGTTAACCGTGGGCACTTGGTAACTAACTTAACGTTTATACCCCCTGAAAGTACACTTGGAAAGTGCGTATGTATACGAAGTATTAAACACTCATTAAATGCTAGCGCTACTAGCCCGAGTGGGGATGTCAAACCCTATGGATCCATATCTAAGATTCACGTTCACCGGTTCAAAAACCAATGACTAAACGTTACCGAGCTAAAGGGAATGTTTATGCCGTTGTATAACCCACACATATATAAGTTTAAGTACTCGTACCTAGTATGTAAAACGTAAAATTCACATGTATTCTCAGTTCCCAAAATAGTTAAAGTAAAAAGGGATGTTATAACTCACAGTGGTAAAGTAGTGGTAAAGTCGAGTCGGGAAAATAAGCAAGTACGTAGGTCCGGAAAGTCCTCAACCTAAGTCAAATAGTACTAAGTCAGTAAATCATCTCAATAGGTTTAAATGTATGTAAATAAGGTCTTAAGGGTTATCATCATTCATCATCAAACAAAAGGTGTAAAGTAAGTTTCGTTCATGAAAAGAGTTTAAAACAAAGGCCGACTTCGGTCAGTCACCACGGCCTCAATACCTACTGAAATAAAGTGAGACCAGTGGTCATGGCTCCGTATATGAGTCCTTTATTTGTGGTAAAAATTCCAGAATCATACTCGTCTTCTTTTGACCGTGGCGACGGTCTAAGTGCGAGTAGGTCAGAATTTTCAACACAACGTTAAAAGACATAGTGACACTCGGAGGGCCATAAATCCTAAACCGTAACTCGGATTAAGACGAGTCCTAAATGAAAAGTTATCTAATCGAACAGATCTAACTGAAAATTATCTTTACATTAGCCTAGGTTGTACTGATCCAACCCAGAACAGTAAAACAGTAGGTTCCGGTGGGTCTTGGTGTTCGATGTTTGTCACGGTTCTCATCCTTGATGCATATAGCTTCAAGTGTACAACTCGTTGATGTGTTTGCATCATCTTAACCAAGGTTTCACCATCATAACACTTGTGTAAGTCTAAGACATGTAGCACAACTCAATTAAGTGTAGTATGTAGTTTGATGAACCAAAGTTACATCAAAGTCTTAGATTTAACACATACATGAACTATAAAAGTAATATTGAACTACAAACTTGAAAGTAAACTAACTAATCAAGATCTTAAGATGTAGAACATAGTTCTTAGTTAGATCTTGAAGATCCAAGACCCAAAAGTTTAGATCTAAAGTTATTAAGTTAAATCTAACACAAGTGTATGAAGTTATAACTAAAGAGTTACACTTCCATGTTCTTGAAATCTTAAAGTTAACTTTTAGTTTCAAGAAGTATGAGATCAAGACTAACTTGTAATACTTGACCATTTAAACCAATAAACATGAAATTAAAGTGTATAATATGAAGTAATAAACTTAAATAAACCAGTTAATAAGTTCATGGGTTTCATACTTTTAAAGATTCAAGCCTAAGTCTTGATCTTTAGAAAGTAACTTTAAGTTTACTTCATGAACTTCAAGTATGGTTTTAACTCATGAACTTTAATCTTTTAAAACAATAAAGGTAGAATCATAAACTAGTAAGTTTATGTTCTTGTATGTCTTGTAAGAACAAGTTAATATGAAGAATCAAACTAACAAGTTTGATTCTTAATAATTTGTAAGTAAACAACAAACAATCACAAGTATTTAAGTAACATACATGAACAAGTAATTAAACAACAATATGAAACAAGTAATGATGATGATTATGTGATGTTTAGTTCTATTTTTAGATGAAGAAAAAGAGAGGAAAAGTGTTCATATTACTTACAAGTATTTGAGAGAAAAAGAGAGAAAAAGAAGTAAGTTTGATGTGTGTGTGTAAAGTGAAAATGGAACAAATGAAGTATGCAAGTGATAAGTAAATAAAAAAAATTTTGAACACTCCCTCTCCATCATAAAAGTTGACGGTTTGCATCAAGGAAAAGGGGAGGGAAGTGTCCACAAGGTTAAGCATGTAATTGGCTTTAAAAGTTGGTTACTAGGGTGCATGGTGTTGGAAAATGGTGTAACCTTACAAGTAACTAGATTCTTTTACATAAATAATCTAGTTTAAACCCTTAATGGACTACTTACATGTGAGTTGGGCTAAAGAGTCCATAAAAGATGTAGGGTGGGCTTTTAAGTCCAATAACACTAATAAAAGCCCAAGTTCCATTAATTAACAAATTAATCCAATTAAAGCCCAAGTAATTAACTAATAACCTCAGTTAATTAAAATGATTAATAAAAATAATCATGAATGTAAATAATATTCTAAAAATATTATTCGTGAAAGTTTCGTGTGTCACAAAGACGTTTCGGGCATTTAAAGTCAAGTACGGGCAATCATGGCAACATGTAAATGTAATAACATACATTCGTTTAATCACACGTATTAATAATAATCATTATTAATTAAAAGTGGAAAAACCAGGGTCGTTACATTACCCACCTGTTAAAGAAAATTTCGTCCCGAAATTTTAAGTTGAGGTAGATTGAGGAGTCGGAAAAAGGTGAGGATACTTCCGCATAATTTGATCCTCTCGCTCCCAAGTAAACTCAGGTCCTCGTTTGGCATTCCATCGTACTCGGACGATCAGAATCTTGTTGCGTTTTAAAGTTTTGATCTCACGATCCATAATTTCAACAGGCTCTTCCACGAAGTGGAGTTTGTCATCAATTGTAAGTTCTTCAAGTGGTATGATAAGTTCGGGTGCAGCAAGGCACTTCTTCAAGTATGACACGTGGAAGGTAGGATGAACTGAGCTCAATTGTGCTGGTAGATCCAAACGGTAAGCAACGGGTCCAACACGTTCCAAGATTTCAAAAGGACCAATGTATCGTGGGTTCAACTTTCCACGTTTTCCAAAACGAATCACACCTTTCCAAGGTGCAACCTTCAACATTACACGGTCACCAACGTTGAATTCAAAGTCTTTACATTTAAGATCGGCATAACTCTTTTGACGGTCACGAGCAGTCTTAAGTCTCGCTTGTATCTGTGCAATCTTCTCCGTTGTTTCGTGTACTACCTCGGGTCCGGTGATTTTCTTTTCGCCTACTTCGGCCCAACAAATAGGATATCGGCACTTGCGGCCATACAATGCTTCGAAAGGTGCGGCATTAATACTCGAGTGATAACTGTTGTTGTATGAAAATTCGGCGAGTGGCAAATGCCTTTCCCAGGCCTTTTCGAAATCAATGACACATGCACACAACATGTCTTCCAAGGTCTGAATCGTTCGTTCACTTTGCCCGTCGGTCTGTGGGTGATAAGCAGTACTCATGTCGAGACGGGTTCCCATGGCTTCTTGCAAAGAGCGCCAAAATCTGGAAGCAAAACGGGGATCGCGATATGAGATGATCGATAAAGGTACACCATGACGAGATACAACCTCTTTGATGTATAATTGAGCAAGTCTCTCCATCGTATCCATTTCCTTCATAGCCAAGAAATGTGCAGATTTAGTAAGGCGGTCAACAATAACCCAAATGGTATCGTATCCGCCCACCGTCTTTGGTAGCTTGGTAATGAAATCCATTGTTATCCTTTCCCACTTCCATTGTGGGATTTTCGGCTGTTGAAGTAACCCAGAAGGTCTCTGATGCTCGGCCTTAACTTTCGAGCAAGTTAGACACTTACCAACATAGGTTGCAACGTCTTTCTTAAGATTCGGCCACCAATACTGTTCTTTAAGGTCGTGGTACAATTTGCCCGCTTCGGGATGAATCGAATATCTCGATTTGTGTGCTTCATCAAGTATAAGGTTCCGTAGATCTCCATAAAGAGGTACCCAAATTCTTCCGGCATAACATCGGAGTCCAGTATCCCTAACCTCGAATCGAGAGACAAGTATGTTCAAATATTCACGAGATATATTCTCCTCCTTGAGAGCCTCATCTTAGGCTACTCGGATCTGACTGTTGAGATTCGAATGGATGGTGATGTTCAGAGCCCTAACACGAAGAGGTGACGTTCTCTCCTTTCAGCTTAAAGCGTCGGCTACAACATTGGCCTTTCCAGGGTGATAGCGAAGTTCACAATCGTAGTCGTTCAATGTCTTGATCTATTGACGATGTCTCATGTTCAGTTGCTTCTGATCAAAGATGTGCTGGAGACTCTTGTGGTCGGTGAAGATAGTGCTTTTCGTTCCATACAAATAGTGTCTCCACAATTTGAGTGCAAAGACAACGGCTTCAAGTTCGAGATCGTGGGTAGTGTAGTTCCGCTCGTGAATCTTCAGTTGACGGGAAGCATAGGCAATAACCTTTGATCGTTGCATCAGTACACAACCAAAACCACTCTTCGATGCATCACAATAAACAACAAAGTCGTCACTGCCCTCAGGAAGTGATAGGATAGGTGCGGTGGTTAACTTCTTCTTCAAAGTTTGAAATGCTGATTCGTGTGCGGGTTCCCAAATGAACTTCTTCCCCTTGTGAGTCAGCGCGGTCAAAGGACGCGCAATCAGAGAGAAACCTTCAATAAATCTTCGGTAATAACCTGCGAGACCTAGGAATTGGTGAATATGCGTCCGAGTAGTGGGGGTCTCCCACTTGCTGATAGCTTCAATCTTGGCGGGATCAACTTTGATACCCTGGTGGCTCACAACATGACCCAGAAATTGGACTTCCTTCAACCAAAATTCACACTTGGAGAATTTGGCGTAAAGTTGCTCTTGCCTCAAGAGTTCAAGTACTAGTCGAAGGTGTTGCTCATGCTCTTCTTCGCTCTTAGAGTAGATGAGGATATCATCTATGAAGACGATAACGAACTTATCCAGGTATGGCTTGCAGACACGATTCATGAGGTCCATGAACATGGCAGGTGCGTTGGTTAATCCGAATGGTATCACGAGAAACTCATAATGACCATAACGAGTTCTAAACGCAGTTTTCATCACATCACTTTCCTTCACCCTCAACTGGTGATAACCGGATCGCAAATCGATCTTTGAGTAAACGCTCGATCCTTGTAGTTGATCAAAAAGATCATCAATACGGGGAAGAGGATACCAATTCTTGATTGTCAATTTGTTGAGTTCACAGTAGTCAATACATATACGGAAGGATCCATCCTTCTTCTTCACAAATAAAACAGGTGCGCCCCAAGGCGAGAAACTTGGTTGGATAAACCCTCGATCTAATAACTCTTGTAGTTGACTCTGTAATTCTTGCATCTCGGAAGGTGCGAGTCTATAAGGTGCGCGAGCTACAGGTGCAGCTCCTGGCACTAAGTCGATCTGAAACTCTACTGCTCTCGATGGTGGTAATCCAATCAATTCTTCAGGGAAGACATCGGAAAATTCGTTCACAATTTGAACGTCGTTCACGCTCTTCACCTCGGTTTCTACCGTTTTCACATGCGCTAGCACGGCAAGACATCCCTTCTTCATAATCTTTTGCGCTTTCACGCAACTAATGAGGTTCAACTTCGAGGTAAATCTCTCTCCGTAGATGATCAGTGGCTCATCGTCTCCTTGTGGTATACGAAGAGATTTATCTCCACAGATAATGTCGGTCCTTATCTTGCTCAACCAATCCATACCGACGATCACGTCAAAACTTCCCAATTTGATGGGTATCAAATCAATTTCGAAATCTGCAGCAGCTATGTTGATAATAGCTCCTCGACTAATATGGTCAACTTTCTTAAGTTTTCCATTGGTGATCTCGACAAGCATACTCTCTTTTAACGGGACTAATGACCAATTAATCTTATCGCAAAAATGTCTACATACATAACTTCTATCGGCACCAGTATCAAATAAGACAGAAGCTAATAGATTGTTGATAGTGAATATACCTGTCACCAAGTTGGGGTTTTCTCGGGCGTCTCTTGCATTAACGTTGAAAGCTCTACCACGGGGTGGTCCGCCGTCTTTTCTTTTATTGGGGCACGCATTTCTGAAATGGCCCATTTGTCCGCATTCGTAGTACTTTTTAGGTCCATTGGTGTTCGCCTTCACATTCAGGGTGGTGACCTTGCAGTCTTTACCGATATTCCCAGTCCGTTGGCACTTTTCACAAACAACGTTACAATACCCAGTATGGTGCTTGTAGCACCGCTTGCATTATGGTAAGGTTCCCTTGTAGTTCAGGTTTGAGTTGGTGTTCGGATTGGGGTTTCCACCGTTGTTGTTTCCTCTGAAACCCTCATGTCGTTTCGCCGGGTTCTGATCATAGGTCCTTCCCCTGTTGTTATCTCATTTTGCTTCTTACTACTACCTGCTTCAGACTTAGCCTTCTCCGGTTCATCGATGATAATTTGGTTCATTAAAGTATGCGCCATGCGCATTGCCTCCGGTACATTAGGTGGCTTGGACGAGGTGACATTTCCCTTAATGCTCTTAGGAAGTCCCCAGAAGTACCTTTCCACTCGCTTGAATTCCGGGGTGACCATTGTCGGACACATCAGGGCTAATTCTAAAAATCTTCGGTTGTAACTATCCAGGTCGTTCCCAACAGCCTTTAACTGCATAAATTCCATCTCCATCTTCTGGATCTTGGTCCTAGGGCAATATTCCTCAATCAGGGCCCCTTTGAATTCCTCCCATGGATTAGAAAACGCCTCATCAATACCTTTTGCTTGAGCCAACGTGTTCCACCACGTTAGCGCACCATCAGATAGCGTGCATGAAGCAAACTTGGTTTTATTTACCTCGGAACAGTTACTAACTCGGAACACAGATTCTAACTGCTCGAACCATCTAGTGAGACCAACCGGCCCCTCTGTTCCACTGAAATTGTGTGGTTTGCAACTTTGGAACTCTTTGTACGTACACTCATTACGAACGGGCTGAATAACCGGTGGCGGTGGCGGTGGAGCTTGTGGTTGCATTTCCGCAATGGCTGCGGCTACCCTTTCGGCAATCATCTCCTCGATTTGGGCTGCGGTAGGTGTTGATGTTGATCGTCCGTTGGCCATGATGTTCTAAACAAAAATTTTGACTCAAGTCAAAATCCAGTATCCAGATAGTAATAATACAGTATATGGTAACCAACACGGAATCAACACATCACATGTTTATTAAGTAATGCAATCCAGGTACAAATACCACAGAATCATCATACAGTAACGTAAATAGAACATCGTGCAAGAATTACATAACGCAAAGTTCCATTCATTAATAATAATAAGTTGCATACATCTGTATTAGTTCGTACAATACATAAGTGAAACATAAAACTACAACTAGATTACATAATGAAATCTAAATACAAAAGTCCTACGGTGAAGGTGGGTGTAGGATGTCCAATACATGAGATATCTGGTCCTCGAGCTCAGTTACCCGAGCACGGAGGATCTCCACCTCCCTCATCAGTTCCTCGACAGAGGGAGTGGGTGGGGCAGGCGGTGCAGTCGGTACGGGTGGTGCTGGTGGAGCTGGTGGTGCAGACGGTCCGGCTCCAGAAGTAGAGGCTGCGAGGCGGTAAGGCTTACGGATGAACGGATCAGCAGGATACGGCACAAGCCGCTTACGGGCGGTAACCCTACGACGCCGACCAAATGCGTCAGTGAATGCTCGACCTCCGTTGATCCCCGGAATAATGGTGCCGTCGAAACGGTACCGCTTCTTCGGCGGGGTGGAGGGTGGCTGAACAGGTGCGTCATCAAGGTCCTCCTCGTCGGAGTCATCGTCACTGGAGTCGTCTGTGGATGAGTCGTCGGATGAAGGGTCATCTAAATCGTGTGGAGGTGGCTACACGGGTGGCTTTACTGGCTCTCCTCGGGCGGCCATCATCTGTCGGTATCTAAAAGGTGGGATTGGCACGAGTCGTCCATCAGGAGCGCGTCGGTACCAATGGCGATACTGGTTACGGAATGGACCCTCCCCAAATTCCGCGGGAATCACAACATCACCGGAGCGAGGCTGTGACCCCGAGGGTCCTGGGGCAGATGGAGCTGGAATCTCCGGGAGGTCCTGGGCTCCGTCAGAAGTAGCCATTGGGGCGGGAGTATGGATGCTAGCTCTGGAAGTCGAAGCGCCTGGGTCACTAGAGTGTGTCGCTGACGGGATCGGGGGATCGGCAACAGTGGCAGGTGAAGTGGCTGACGAGTCTGAACTGCCCAAAACGATAGCAGGTGGAATATCCGACATCTGAACAAGGAAAAATAAATTTTCCATGTCAGTAAGTCATAAAGCAAGCACGTATTAGGCCAAGTAACTATAACAGTCTAAATCATGTATAACAGTAAGTAGCATGGCAATAACGATAAGTATCATGCAATCGAAAGCAGATAATAGCATGCAGTAGTGACATCATGTAATAGCATACGGCATATAGTAGTAAAAGTGAGCAGCGGCATGCAGTAAGTTCAGCGGAAACAAGTAAACTAGCAAGTTCTAGATTAGTCCTATTAGTGAACCCTACTTGGGTCGGTCTTAGACTCACTAATGCAACCTAATTCCCTACAACCAATGCTCTGATACCAAATGTGATGCCCTGTACAAAACCATCGTGTACGAATCATCAACAACAGGATCATTACAAGGTCAAACACTATATGCGTTTTCAAAACAAGTTTGCATTCAAGATAAAAGGTGACGTCATAACTAACGTCAAATGTTTTACAACCAAATTATGCTTCAATGAACAGAAGCAAATATAATAGTGCGTGACCCTTAGGTCATTACAGATCATAGTTTCAAAAGTAATAATGTTTGAATGCAAATAAACGTTCATGCCGTGACATCTCTAAAGCAGCGGGTGTCTACAGCAAGACTAGTACACAGCAGAAGCAAATAACCTTAAGCACCTGAGAAAAACATGCTTAAAAATGTCAATGCAAAGGATGGTGAGCTATAGTTTAAGTATAACAGTATGTAAGGTAGGCCATGAGATTTCAGTGCTACAAAGAGCGTTTCAAAACAGTATGATAAAGTATATGTTAACCGTGGGCACTTGGTAACTAACTTAACGTTTATACCCCCTGAAAGTACACTTGGCAAGTGCGTATGTATACGAAGTATTAAACACTCATTAAATGCTAGCGCTACTAGCCCGAGTGGGGATGTCAAACCCTATGGATCCATATCTAAGATTCGCGTTCACCGGTTCAAAAACCAATGACTAAACGTTACCGAGCTAAAGGGAATGTTTATGCCGTTGTATAACCCACACATATATTAGTTTAAGTACTCGTGCCTAGTATGTAAAACGTAAAATGCGCATGTATTCTCAGTTCCCAAAATAGTTAAAGTAAAAAGGGATGCTATAACTCACAGTGGTAAAGTAGTGGTAAAGTCGAGTCGGGAAAATAAGCAAGTACGTAGGTCCGAAAAGTCCTCAACCTAAGTCAAATAGTACTAAGTCAGTAAATCATATCAATAGGTTTAAATGTATGTAAATAAGGTCTTAAGGGTCATCATCATTCATCATCAAACAAAAGGTGTAAAGTAAGTTTCGTTCATGAAAAGAGTTTAAAACAAAGGCTGACTTCGGTCAGTCACCACGGCCTCAATACCTACTGAAATAAGGTGAGATCAGTGGCCATGGATCCGTATATGAGTCCTTTATTTGTGGTAAAAATTCCAGAAGCAAACTCGTCTTTGTTTGACCGTGGCGACGGTCTAAGTGCGAGTAGGTCAGAATTTTCAGCACAACGTTAAAAGACACAGTGACACTTGGAGGGCCATAAATCCTAAAACGTAACTCGGATTAAGACGAGTCCTAAATGAAAAGTTATCTACTCGAATAGAGCTAACTGAAAATCATCTTTACAGTATCCCAGGTCGTACTGATCAGACCCAGAACAGTAAAACAGTAGGTTCCGGTGGGTCTTGGTGTTCGATGCTTGTCACAGTTCTCATCCTTGATGCATATAGCTTCAAGTGTACAACTTGTTGATGTGTTTGCATCATCTTAACCAAGGTTTCACCATCATAACACTTGTGTAAGTCTAAGACATGTAGCACAACTCAATTAAGTGTTGTATGTAGTTTGATGAACCAAAGTTACATCAAAGTCTTAGATTTAACACATACATGAACTATAAAAGTAATATTGAACTACAAACTTGAAAGTAAACTAACTAATCAAGATCTTAAGATGTAGAACATAGTTCTTAGTTAGATCTTGAAGATCCAAGACCCAAAAGTCTTGATCTAAAGTTATTAAGTTAAATCTAACACAAGTGTATGAAGTTATAACTAAAGAGTTACACTTCCATGTTCTTGAAATCTTAAAGTTAACTTTTAGTTTCAAAAAGTATGAGATCAAGACTAACTTGTAATACTTGACCATTTAAACCAATAAACATGAAATTAAAGTGCATAATATGAAGTAATAAACTTAAATAAACAAGTTAAGAAGTTCATGGGTTTCATACTTTTAAAGATTCAAGCCTAAGTCTTGATCTTTAGAAAGTAAACTTTAAGTTTACTTCATGAACTTCAAGTATGGTTTTAACTCATGAACTTTAATCTTTTAAAACAATAAAGGTAGAATCATAAACTAGTAAGTTTATGTTCTTGTATGTCTTGTAAGAACAAGTTAATATGAAGAATCAAACTAACAAGTTTGATTCTTAATAATTTGTAAGTAAACAACAAACAATCACAAGTATTTAAGTAACATACATGAACAAGTAATTAAACAACAATATGAAACAAGTAATGATGATGATTATGTGATGTTTGGTTCGATTTTTAGATGAAGAAAAAGAGAGGAAAAGTGTTCATATTACTTACAAGTATTTGAGAGAAAAAGAGAGAAAAAGAAGTAAGTTTGATGTGTGTGTGTAAAGTGAAAATGGAACAAATGAAGTATGCAAGTGATAAGTAAATAAAAAAAATTTTGAACACTCCCTCTCCATCATAAAAGTCAACGGTTTGCATCAAGGAAAAGGGGAGAGAAGTGTCCACAAGGTTAAGCATGTAATTGGCTTTAAAAGTTGGTTAATAGGGTGCATGGTGTTGGAAGATGGTGTAACCTTACAAGTAACTAGATTCTTTCACATAACTAATCTAGTTTAAACCCTTAATGGACTACTTACATGTGAGTTGGGCTAAAGAGTCCATAAAAGATGTAGGGTGGGCTTTTAAATCCAATAACACTAATAAAAGCCCAAGTTCCATTAATTAACAAATTAATCCAATTAAAGCCCAAGTAATTAACTAATAACCTTAGTTAATTAAAATGATTAATAAAAATAATCATGAATGTAAATAATATTCTAAAAATATTATTCGTGAAAGTTTCGTGTGTCACAAAGATGTTTCGGGCATTTAAAGTCAAGTACGGGCAATCATGGCAACATGTAAATGTAATAACATACATTCGTTTAATCACACGTATTAATAATAATCATTATTAATTAAAAGTGGAAAAACCAGGGTCGTTACAATGGTCATGCTTAAAGTTGCACCTTGGAAAGGCGTTGTTCAATTTGGTAAACGAGGGAAATTAAATCCAAGGTATATTGGACCATTCAAGATTATTGATCGTGTCGGACCAGTAGCTTACCGACTTGAGTTACCTCAACAACTCGCGGCTGTACATAACACTTTCCACGTCTCGAATTTGAAGAAATGTTTTGCTAAAGAAGATCTCACTATTCCGTTAGACGAAATCCAAATCAACGAAAAACTTCAATTCATCGAAGAACCCGTCGAAATAATGGATCGTGAGGTTAAAAGACTTAAGCAAAACAAGATACCAATTGTTAAGGTTCGATGGAATGCTCGTAGAGGACCTGAGTTCACCTGGGAACGAGAAGATCAGATGAAGAAAAAATACACGCACTTATTTCCAGAAGATACGTTAACACCTCCAACTGCTTAAAATTTCGGGACGAAATTTATTTAACGGGTAGGTACTGTAGTGACCCGAACTTTTCCATGTTTATATATATTAAATGAATTTGATATTTACTTGATTAAGTGTTTCCAACATGTTAAGCAATCAAACTTGTTAAGACTTGATTAATTGAAATAGGTTTCATATAGACAATTGATCACCCAAGTTGACCGGTGATTCACGAACGTTAAAAATTGTAAAAACTATATGATGACATATATATGGATATATATATATATAGTTAACATGATATTATGATAAGTAAGTATATCATTAGGTATTTTAACAATGAGTTATATACATAAAAATGAGACTATTGAATTAAGAAACTTGAAAACGGTATATATAACGATTATCGTTATAACAACGTGTTACTAATTACATATGAATCATTTTAAGATATTGGTACACTATATATAAACATGTTAAATGATATGTAAACATATCATTAAGTATAATAACAATGAACTACATATGTAAAAACAAGACTACTAACTTAAGGATTTCGAAACGAGACATATATGTAACGATTATTGTTGTAACGATATTTAGATGTATATATATCATATTAATATATATTAATACATAATTATATCATGATAATGTAATAATTTAACATCTCATTAGATATAATAAACAATGTGTTAACAACATTTAACAAGATCGTTAACTTAAAGGTTCCAAAACAACATTTACATGTAACGACTAACGATGACTTAACGACTCAATTAAAATGTATATACATGTAGTGTTTTAGATGTATTAGTACACTTTTGAAAGACTCCAAGACATATATCAAAGTACTTCTACTTAACAAAAATGCTTACAATTGCATTCTCATTCATTTTCATCAACAATTCTACTCGTATGCAACCGTATTCGTACTCGTACAATACCCAGCTCCTAGACGTATATATACTATCGATATATACACATAATAATTCAGCTCTTAGCAGCCCTAGATAGTCAACAAACATGTGGAACCAACAATTAGACAACTAGCATGACTTATGAGCAAGGAAACAAAAACAAGAACTTCTTTTAACCCCACTCACCTTCACCACTCACCACCTACTCCATTTCACTTCCAATTTTCTTCCCAATTCTCTCTCAAAACACACACGCTCTTCCATGAACGTCTAAGTTACTATTTTTCCAGCAAAAATCATCAAATACAAGCTTTGGTTATTACTTATAATCATCATAAAAACAATTACTCAAGAACACATCAAGAACACTTCCAAGTTTACAAGTTTAATTCCAAGTTTCCTAATCCATTCCAAGAAATCATATAAGATAAAGAAACCTTTGTTATTTACAGTAGGTTATCTTTATAAATCAAGGTAATATTCATATTCAAGCTTTGATTCAATTTCTATAACTATAACTATCTTAATTCGAGTAATAATCTTATTTGAACTTGTTTTTGTGTCATGATTCTATTTCAAGAACTTCTAAGCCATCAAAGATCCTTTGAAGCTCAAGTTATTTTTCATCATTTCCAGTAGGTTTACCTACTAAACTTGAGGTAGTAATGATGTTCATAACATCATTCGATTCATATATGTATAACTATCTTATTCGAATATTTGAACATGTAATCACTAGAACATAGTTTAGTTAATTCTAAACTTGTTCGCAAATAAAAGTTAATCCTTCTAACTTGACTTTTAAAATCAACTAAACACATGTTCTATATCTATATGATATGCTAACTTAATGATTTAAAACCTGAAAACACGAAAAACACCGTAAAACTGGATATACGCCGTCGTAGTAACACCACGGGCTGTTTTGGGTTAGTTAATTAAAAACTATGATAAACTTTGATTTAAAAGTTGTTCTTCTGGGAAAATTATTTTTCTTATGAACATGAAACTATATCCAAAAATCATGGTTAAACTCAAAGTGGAAATATGTTTTCCAAAATGGTCATCTAGACGTCGTTCTTTCGACTGAAATGACTACCTTCACAAAAACGACTTGTAACCTGTATTTTTGACTATAAACTTATACTTTTTCTGTTTAGATTCATAAACTTAATTTCAATATGAAACCATAGCAACTTGAATCACTCAAAACGGATTTAAAACGAAGAAGTTATGGGTAAAACAAGATTGGATAATTTTCCTTGTTGTAGCTACGTGAAAATTGGTAACAAATCTATATTAATCATATCCTAGCTAACTCATATTGTATTATACATGTATTCTAATATATTATGTAATCTTAGGATACCATAGACACGTATGCAAATGTTTTGACATATCATATCGACCCATGTATATATATTATTTGGAACAACCATAGACACTCTATATGCAGTAATGTTGGAGTTAGCTATACAGGGTTGAGGTTGATTCCAAAAATATATATACTTTGAGTTGTGATCTAGCCTGAGACATGTATACACTGGGTCGTGAATTGATTCAAGATAATATATATCGATTTATTTCTGTACATCTAACTGTAGACAACTAGTTGTAGGTTACTAACGAGGAAAGCTGACTTAATAAACTTAAAACAGTAAAACGTATTAAAAATGTTGTAAATATATTTTGAACATACTTTGATATATATATGTACATATTTGTTATAGGTTCGTGAATCGACCAGTGGCCAAGTCTTACTTCCCGACGAAGTAAAAATCTGTGAAAGTGAGTTATAGTCCCACTTTTAAAATCTAATATTTTTGGGATGAGAATACATGCAGCTTTATAAATGTTTTACAAAATAGACACAAGTACGCGAAACTACATTCTATGGTTAGATTATTAAACCGAATATTGCCCCTTCAAGTCTGGTAGCCTAAGAATTAGGGAAATGACCCCTAATTGACGCGAATCCTAAAGATAGATCTATGGGCCTAACAAACCCCATTCTGGAATTTGGAATGCTTTAATACTTTGATTTATATGGTGATTGCGATTTCCAATTTATGACATACTTGCGAGTATGCGGGGAATATTCTATATGCATTATGTTAATGTCGGTTACCAGGTGTTCATCACAGAATGATTTTTATACACTTGTGAGTGTAGGATTATTGAATAAATGAAATCTTGTGGTCTATTATATTAATTTGATAATATATAAGTTAAACCTATAACTCACCAACATTTTTGTTGACGTTTAAAGCATGTTTATTCTCAGGTGATTATTAAGAGCTTCCGCTGTTGCATGCTAATATATGGACAAGACTTGGTGTCAGCATGCTTGTATAATATTGTTTAAAACTGCATTCGAGATTTACTTTGTTGTAACATATTAATATTGTAAACCAATATGTATTGGTAGTGTGTAAGTGTGATATTTTTAGATTATCATTTCTGGATAATCTAGGTGGTGTATTTTTAACCTTGTCGATAAAATAAAGGTTATGGTTTGTTTTAAAAATGAATGCAGTCTTTGAAAAATGTCTCATATAGAGGTCCAAACCTCGCAACGAAATCAATTAATATGAAACGTTTATAATCAATATGAACGGGACATTTCAGATGCTTCAGAAGGGAAGATGGGAGATGTCTCTGTTAAACTATGTCACTAATATAACTGTGGCACCAGGGGCAGCCACTCAAACCAACCTGCTAATAAAATGTTTATAACCGATTTTACTGCAAGAAAATCACAACTCAGTAACGAAGGGATTTATCCGAAATCCTAAACATATGCCATTTATATATTAAACTTTTAATTTTATCATAACCAAATTGTCTATAACCAAAAAAAATTACAAGTCCAAATCTAATGATAAAAACTATATGCTTTCTAACTACATATATTTTTAACAAAACGTCTAGTCGTTGATATACATTATGAGCAACAGTTTTCTTTGTTTTACCCATTTGGTACTCATCTTCCATGCTAGATGTTCTACTTCCCTGCATTGACCCATTTAAGATCAAACATATAAATCTTATCGATGCATCTGAGATAAAACTCATTTAAAAGTAATTTATCAAAACTGCCACTTTTTTAACATATTGTCACAAAATCTGGTCCATGGGTTTCATCCTTGGTGTCCACTGTCCACACCATGACTTGACCGATTGTATCTTCCATCTATAGTTTAATACTCATATATAGAGCATAAATCACTAAAATTCTGCACTACATTCATCTCTAATGGTTGAGCATCCGAGCAACACTGCATAACACACCACAGTAAGTTTGGAGAATACAATGTAATGGCACAATATGCTTAAACAGTAGAAACATCACATATTCACAACAAAGTGGGAAAGTGTTACTTTTAAAAAAACATTTTATATTCTTTTTTTTTTTAATCTGAGTTTCCATTTCTATCATTTTGTTCCTTATAATCCATGTACTTCCCTTAGTTTACATTTTGTACCCACATAAATTTTTAAAATCTTTTTTCCTGTTAATTACTGTGACATAACCGAAATATCCTAAGCCTACCTTCTTTATCAACACAAATATGGTTCGTAATAATTCTGAAAAATTCTTCGCAGTTCCAAAAAAAAATCTGAAAAACAACCATGGACTATGTGGTTATTCAATATCATTTTAATGTAGAATTGTTTAGGATCACTAATCACTTTCAAACTACATATGAAACAGTCACACATCATTGTCATCATCATAAGTTTATAATAGCCATTACAATACACATTCTTTTCCATGTTTTCTACCATAAATATTTGAAGTATTCATAAAACTTACTTTATGTTCTTGTTTGAGATGGAAACTGAATAATCCTATACAAGTAATCCTTATCTTCAAACAGAAGCAACAATCTTGTAAAACCAAATGGAAACCGTTTGTGGTTCAATAAACTCGAGACAATTTAACGCTCTAAGAAACACAAAAATCGTCATAATTAGCTCAAATTTGAGTTGCATAATACACACAAATAACATACAAAAAGATACAGAGATGATCATAACTTACAAAAATTAGGATTGCATACGTCACACAAATAACATACAATTCGATTATACATCCAAAATCGAGTACCACATACAATCAAAATCGATTGGAAACATTGAATAGAAAATACCTAAATTCATCTTAAACAAAACAATGCACGCTATTCAAAAATTACAAATACAGTACTGCAAATGTTAATTAGTTTACACAATATTTTCAAAACCCTAATTAAAATCATCAATGAAGAAACATACCTTGGAATCTTTAAATATCGCAAATGCGAGTTGAATCATATTGCAAAAGAAGAACGAAAGTAGAATTTGTCGAATTTCTTTTACGATTTTAGTCTCCAGTTAAAATACTAACCCGTGAATTTCGAATGAAGATTATTCAATAACAGATATTGATTAACCAAATTGACCCTTAACGATAGTAGATCCTGATGTTTGCGAGTGATTTTTGAAGAATTCCTAACCCGTAAACGTTCTTACTATCAAAATATTTCGATTGATTTGTGAAGGTTGCGTGTTGAGAAGCATGCGATTGAAGCGAGGGTTTGCCAGTTGTTTTGTTCGTAAGGATTGTAGGTGTCGACTAATCTGAGTTTTGTATGTTTTTAATTGCCCGTGTTTTTGTTAACTAGTAAAATGGGCCCGCGCGATGCCGCGGACCTTTCAGGTTGTATATTCATAGTTAATGGAGCGTTATGTATTTACAGAAGTAAAAACGTTTTACTACGGGTGTTTTTAAATACATGTAGTTAGTATCTAATGTATCTAATAGCCTTTTTAACGGCATGAAGATCGTGTAAAAAAAAAAGGGAAACAGAATTATCGATATGATGTAGTTAGTTTGGGGAGTTTATTATAGGTTATGGAACACTGATCTAAATACACGTAATTAGCGTTTTTTTTTTTTTGGAAGTGTCCGTGTCTCGTATAGTTAGTCTCGTTGTGTTCGTTAGATTTTTTTGAGTTGAACGGTGGGTTCGAAAAAAATTAACGCGAGCCGAGCGGGAAGATATGTCCCGTTGAGTATTGAATAGAATCCGAGGTATTTAGCGTTTTTTTAGAAGTGTCCGTTTCGCGTATAGTTAGTCCCGTTGTGTTCGTTAGATTTTTTTGAGTTGAACGGTTGGTTAGGAAAATTTTAACGCGAGTCGAGCGGAAAGGTATGTCCCGTTGAAAATATGGGTGAAGTTTAATTAAGTTTTCTTATTAAAATATTGATTTTACACTTGATACCCCTGGTTTGAGGGTTGGGATGTAACTTTTTACATTTTTTAGGGGGTGTTTTGTATTTTTTTCCTCCTTTTTTCCTTGTTGTCGTTTTTGGGGGGAATTGGGTGGGGGTTGGGATAAAACGACCAAAATTTGGGTGTTGAATAGAATCCGAGGTATTTAGCGTTTTTTTAGAAGTGTCCGTTTCGCGTATAGTTAGTCCCGTTGTGTTCGTTAGATTTTTTTGAGTTGAACGGTTGGTTAGGAAAATTTTAACGCGAGTCGAGCGGAAAGGTATGTCCCGTTGAAAATATGGGTGAAGTTTAATTAAGTTTTCTTATTAAAATATTGATTTTACACTTGATACCCCTGGTTTGAGGGTTGGGATGTAACTTTTTACATTTTTTAGGGGGTGTTTTGTATTTTTTTCCTCCTTTTTTCCTTGTTGTCGTTTTTGGGGGGAATTGGGTGGGGGTTGGGATAAAACGACCAAAATTTGGGTGTTGGTTAGTATATATGGTAATGTAGGGGTAATATGGGAAGGAAAGTTTTGATAGTGTACTTATTGAGTTATAATTATATCTAAGGGTGTAGAGAATGGGTAGGTGATGATAATTTTCTTGATCTAATGGTTGAGATTAGTGTAAAAATTTAAATGTATCTCTTTTTTACTTTATTATAATGTATGGTAGGGATTGGAAACTTTTAACATAATTAAACAAGATATAAAAGTATAAAAAAGGAAAGTTGATAGCGAATCGAAGAGGTAAATGTAGAGGATATTTCGAGACTTGATTGATTAATTAATTCAGATTTTAACGGGCTCTTCAATCATCCTTAACTGGGCTTCTTCTTCTCTTCTCTTGTTTCATTCGTTACTTCAGTCCAATATTATCCTTAATTCTTGTAATTACTTTTCACTTTTTACTTTATTTACTTTAATGTTTACTTAATAAAAACAATATATCAGACACTTTGTTTGGTTATTTTGGGAAAACTTTTTTATTGGTTGATTGATCTTGGAAATTGTGAATAACTCAAGTTTACTCCGTAATTTACCTTCTAGTTCTATCTACTCATTTTTTGATTAGATTGTTATTGGAAATGAATTTGTCATCCTTTAGGTCTTGTCTTTTTATTTTGTTACTCTGTACAACACAATTTTGAATTCGATTATTAGTAAAAACCTGTTTTTGTTAAATAAAGAAAACCAAACACCTTGTTTAATTTTTTTGATAATACGTTTTCGTATCCTATTTTCTTCTATTTTACTTAATAATAAATATTGTAATAACACTACAACAAAATGTATGATAATTCTCCTTTTTATATCACAAATCGCCAAACTTGTTCGATATGTGTTTGGTTACCTCTTAATGAAATAGTTCAACGTTAACTGTTGAATAATTCAACATTTAGCACATTTGTTTCTGACCCCTTAACGAATCGAATGATTCACCATTTGGGGTTAATAGATAGAATATAGAAAGATTGAAGAGTAGATGAGAATCATGAGAGTTGTTTTTTACATTTTTATTTTATTTTATTTTTTTGGAAACTTTTAACATAATTAAACAAGATATAAAAGTATAAAAAGGAAAGTTGATAGCGAATCGAAGAGGTAAATGTAGAGGATATTCCGAGACTTGATTGATTAATTAATCTGGATTTTAACGGGCTCTTCAATCATCCTTAACTAGGCTTCTTCTTCTCTTCTCTTGTTTCATTCTGTAATAATCCGCCTTTTTCCGTTAATTTATTATAACGCAGTCTTTTTTTTTAATAATACCTTTCGTATCGAGATTCGTACCTTCCATTAATTAGCATTCTTAATATTCCCATTATTAAATTATAACATCTCTCGTTTACTCTAACGTATTTAAAATAATTCGTTTGGGTCATTCACGCACCCGCTTTTAAACTCGAAGGACTAAACTTGCCAAGGGATCAAACTAGTTGACTAGGTCAACTAGTCAAACCCCACCACCACCACTCATTCATTCAACCTCCCACCTCCATTCTAATACTTCCATTTTTGCTCTCAACTCCCAAATTCATTCAATCATCATCTAAATTCGATTTAGGGAGCTAGCAATAAAACAAATTGTACTTTTGGAATCTTTGCATCATCCTCTTCAATTTGGTACCAATTTCATAGCTTGGGGTAAGCTTTTCAAAATCTCCAATTTTCATAAATTAGACCTATAAACTTAAAAGTGTGTTAATTAGTGTCTATGGCTCAACTCTAACATGGATATGTGATTCGTTTGCTCGATCTTGTTATTTTGGTGTAACTAGCATGAACTTGAAAATGGTGTGTTTAATCTTGAGTTTTGGTTGATTAAATATTGTTGTTATGTTAAAGTTCATGTTTTAAATGTGTTACTAGCATCATTAGCTACAATTTGGTATGTAGGTTGACTTGAAAAAACTTTATTAACATGATTAATGATTTTGTGGTTTTTGGTTAGGGTTTGATAGACTTAAATACGAACTTTTGATGCATTGAATGCTATGAAACATTGTTAGTAAGTGTTTAGTTGCAATGTATGTTTAATTACCTTCGAAACGACATATCGTATGTGTAAATTGGATGCCCGAATCACCATTTACATTTTTTTGAGCTTGAAACGTTAAATAATGATCATTCGACGAGGTTTCCATTATTTTTAATGATGGATTTGATTGATGATAGTTGTATTACTCGTTAAATTACCTTTCCAACGATATAAGATACGTGTTTTGAATGTTTGCGGTTCATTAATTGTGATTTGGTGAAGTTTGGCCCAACTTAAACACTTAAAATAGCCCAGAACTTTTGTCCAGTGTTAGGCCGCGGCGCGGCTCCTCTACCCGCGGCGCGGCTTAAAGCTTGGAAAAATGGATGTCCAAATTTGCAATTTCACGTTTAATTCTAACTATGCTACGCACCTCCGATTAATATGAAACTTGGCCAACATGCTTATATATGACTTCTTATCATGGAAAAATTGTCGGATACCCGACCCGACCCGACCCCGTTGACTTTGACCAAGTTTGACTTTTAGTCAAACTTAACCAAATACTTATGCGATCGTTCTAATTTTCTTTTATACTTGATTCTTGCATGAAACTTGACAACGTGACTCACATGCTACATAATCGAGTCGTAACGAGCCATAGAACTAATTGAACACATTTCGACCGACCTTGTGTCTTACCCGGTATTGATATAACTTACTTGTTTAGGTCAAGACTAAGCAACTTTCATTTGCACAACGTTTAATTACAAGTACTTTGGCATGCAACTACGGTGAGATCATAGTCCCATCTTTTCAACAACTTTTATACTTTAAAATCATGGGATGAGAAACATATACGGTTATACTTTTATACGTTGAACACAAGTACGAAAACAAACATTCTACGTGAGAGTTAGAACAAAAATCCTCAAGTCCAATTATCATTAGTTACACTTGTAGGGTGTAAGCGAGAACTTATGTTGTGTGGCCATACGGGTTTGACGAACCCTCATTCGGACGAATGAAATGTATTTTCGGGATATAGTGTAGGTTCTAACACTATGATGCAGAGGTACTATTCAGTTAAGCCTTGGTAATTGGGTGCTCGTGATACAAACAACAATTTTTGGATTGTAAACGATTTGGATAATCACTTTATACTAAATCTTGTGGTTCAAAAACATACTTTTACAAATACACCTATGATTTCACCAACATTTTTCGTTGATAGTTTTCTATATGTTTTCTCATGTTCATACTTGGCTACTTGATACATGCTTCCGCATACTTTGATTACTTGTTGGGGTCAAGCATACATGCATACGCTAGTGATAGCACCTTTGGATTCAAACTTAAAGCATACATAGTTACGCTATTTATAGCAACCGTGATTTTCAACTTATTATGTCACAAGTTATTTCAATTATACTTTACTACTTTTGTAAACTTAAACTTGTTGTCGAACCGTTTGGTAAACTAAACTTTGCAAGTCATATACGTTTCAAATGAATGCGACATAATTTTGGTCAAACGCGTCTCATTTATGGACTACGACCACGTAACGGGACGTAAGTTAACGGCGCCGTCAATGGCGATTTTGATGGGTCATTACAGATGGTATCAGAGCGTTGGTTGTAGGGATCTAGGATGTGCATTAGTGTGTCTGACAGAGTCGTTAGGACGCATTAGTGAATCTAGACTACAATCCGATAGTTAGCCATTGCATTCTGACATACATTTGCTATAGATAGCACTTACTTGACTACTTGTGCATTTATACTTGCATTTTTCTTAGGTGAACTTCTTAATGGTACCAAAATTTTCATCATACGAACCCGTACTCTGCCACTTTCTGGCAACACACGTAAATTCAAGATTTAAACGCGTAAGGATGATGACGACTTCATTAGTTACACTAGTTCGGGAACTCTGTCTCGCAGGTTGTTATTCGCCACCGTTCCGGCTTACTATCCACAAGTGGTGTAAAGTTTCCACCACTATGACAATGATTAACCACTACCGATGTTACACCGGTGTTCTTCACTATCTACATTTCTTGTTACTACCACCACTACTCTAGATGAGTATCGTCATCACTACTTATCACTACAGTTGCGTACTACTCATTATCAATTCGTTACTCTTTTCGTACCTAAAGACATTATTGTTTGACTTGAACCGCATTGACGTGAACAATCATTTATACACTTCCCTCGGGAAACACTTCTTCAGAGTTGTACTAATTCTTTCGATTCAATACGAGTCACGTTAGAGATGTCATTACACTTTGTTCATTTTAAATCTTCACGATTACACGAACTTTGATTTTATGGAGTGATGTGGGAATGGAGGTATGAGTTAGTGTAATATAACGACACTCGATCAACGTAGTTATATTATAGTAAGTCATACCAAAGTTCTAATGACACGTGATGGTGATTGGACTCGATCAACCTAGTCACCACCATGTGCCATGTACATGACTTTATTATTCTTTGTTGTCATTCGAAAACTCCGAGAATATTTATAACAACCATACCAAGGACACACCTTTGATATTGTCAAACCATTTATGCTTCTGAATAAAGGACCAATTCTTTCAACTTCAAAACATATGTTACACGTGTATACTATCTCGTTTTCACACAGTTTTATCAACGAACTACAAAATGCTTGATATGCTCACATCGAGGCGGAAACTTCTCTCGCATCACACTCGTACTTCCGTATAAGGAAATCTTCTATCTAAATTCTCAATGGAGAGAGAGAGACGCTTCACATTATACTAGTATTCGCCTCGAGGGTGAATAGTCCTAACGAACATTTTCAGAAACTGATAAGAAACTTGTTCTAACAAACGTTTTTCAGAAACTGACAAGATGGGAAAAACTTGTACAACTATACATTATAGGAATTCTATCTCGACACGGTGTGCCATTGTCATTTATTTCGGATTGAGATACTCGTTTCACTTCTAAATTTCGGAGTGCCTTACAAGAAGCCTTGGTAACACGTTTAGACATGAGTACCGCGTATCATCCACAAATCGACGGACCAAGCAAACATACGATTCAAACCTTGGAAACCATAATACGAGTTTGTGTTATCAACTTCAAATTTACTTGAGAAAAGTATTTTCCTTTAACCGAATTCTCTTACAACAATAATTTTCATTCGAGTATTAACGCCGCACATTTCAAAGCTTTATACGGCCGCAAATGTCGTTCTCCTATTTGTTGGGCCGAACTAGGCGACAAGCAAACCACCGTGCCCGAACTCATTCATGAAATAACTGCTAAGATTGCTCAAATCCAAGAAAGGCTCAAGACGGCCGTAGTCGCCAAAGGAGCTATGCCGATGTTAGACGTAAACCTCTCGAATTCTAAGTGGGTGATCGCGTAATGTTAAAAATTCGCACCTTGGAAAGGTGTAATCCGTTTCGGGAAACGTTGAAAGCTAAACTCACGATATTTTGACCCTTTCGAAATCTTGGAGCGTATTGTACCCGTTGCTTACCGTTTTGATCTTCCGACTCAATCGAGTTTCGTTCATTCTACATTCTATGTATCAAACTTAAGGAAGTGTCTTGCGGTACAAGAACTTGTTATTCTTTTCGAAGAGCTTACTATCGATGACGAACTCCACTTCATGGGAAAACCGGTTGAAATTATGAATCGTGAAACCAAACTTTAAAAACAAAGTAAAATCTCGATCGTCAAAGTTCGTTGGAATACCAAAAGAGGACCTGAGTTTACGTGGGAAAGACAAGATCAAATGCAAAAGAAGTACCCTTACTTATTCATAGAATTGGCAACGCACGGTCTCGAGGAAGAAACAACGACTACTACTTCCAATTAAATTTCGGGACGAAATTTCTTTTAAGATGTGGGTAATGTAATAACCCACCTTTTTCCGTTAATTTATTTTAACGCCTTCTTTTTTTTTTTAATAATACCTTTCGTATCTAGATTCGTACCTTTCGTTAATTAGCATTTTTAATATTCCCGTTATTAAATTATAACATCTCTCATTTACTCTGACGTATTTAAAATAATTCGTTTGGTTAATTCACGCACGCTCTTTTAAACTCGAGGGACTAAACTTGCCAAGGGATCAAACTAGTTGACTAGGTCAACTAGTCAAACCCCACCACCACCACTCATTCATTCAACCTCCCACCTCCATTCCAATACTTCCATTTTTGCTCTCAACTCCCAAATTCATTCAATCATCATCTAAATTCGATTTAGGGAGCTAGCAACAAAAAAATTGTACTTTTGGAATCCTTGCATCATCTTCTTCAATTTGGTACCAATTTCATAGCTTGGGGTAAGCTTTTCAAAATCTATAATTTTCATAAATTAGACCTTTAAATTTAAAAGTGTGTTAATTAGTGTCTATGGCTCAAGTCTAACATGGATATGTGATTCGTTTGCTCGATCTTGTTATTTTGGTGTAACTAGCATGAACTTGAAAATGGGTGTGTTTAATCTTGAGTTTTGGTTGATTAAATGTTGTTGTTATGTTAAAGTTTTAAATGTGTTACTAGCATCATTAGCTACAATTTGGTATGTAGGTTGACTTGGAAAAACTTCATTAACATGATTAATAATTTTGTAGTTTTTGGTTAGGGTTTGTGTCACACCCCCAAATAGGGCATGAGGTATTTGTGACTAATTATATCAAATCATAGTTGTATAAACGAGAACGACTCTATATGAGACGTTTTATTGAGTTTTGCAGCGGAAGATAGATGATGGCTGATTGGTTCGTTTGTTCCGGTTACGATGCCATTGGAGCTCGAGGAGCTCGAGGAATCCATATTATGTGTTTGGAATTGGGTTTGATATGAAATGGGTGTTGGATACTGAATGATATATTCGTCTCCTTGAATGCGTATATATAGCAAAAAGATTTCCGTAATTTTCGGAGGAAATTTAGGAAAAGTGTTAGACAAATTTTACTGGGATAGATATGATAAGATATGAATTTGTTTGTACATCATCTATGCAATAATCGCATTATGACGTGTCGAGACTTTAATTATTAAGCAAATGATTTCCAACAAGGATTGATAGATATACTTTCGATTAAAGACTTTCAATTCGTAATGGCCTATTCAGGTATAGGGGCTTGAGCTATAGGATCCTTTAAATCGGTAATCCAAACCCTTCCATTCTAGAGTTTCGTAGACGCCATCCGTCAAGAAAATGCAATGATCAAAAATAACGAGAAAGCAAAGATTTTGAAAGTAATGAATATGAATAGTAGAGATTTCAAAAATCATGGTTAACATTTCATGTAATACGTATGTAATACACAAAACCATGATTGATGACAAAGGAATGTCGAGAACGGTGTCGCATTTAAATATGGTGGCGGAATTGGATAGTACTTAAGAAAGTGAGCAGAGTTCTTAGATTGGCTTGGCATTCTAAGGAAGATTAAAGAATTTAATAAGCATAGTTTCTAAGGTACGGTGTAGCATTTAACAATTAAAGGGAACAATTAAAGGCACTATAGTCAAGGAAAGTTGTAGTCCTACATTGCTAAGGTACCTAATTGTATAAGGCACACTTAAGATGCAATCCTGGTTCTCTACAACAACACTGCTCTGATACAAATCTGTCACACCCCCAAATAGGGCCTGGGTATTTGTGACTAATTATATCAAATCATAGTTGTATAAACGAGAACGATTCTATATGAGACGTTTTATTGAGTTTTGCAGCGGAAGATAAATAGATTACATTGTATTTAGAGCATTAAATGTCTTTAATTGATATGATATGTAATGAAGACTCCAAGCATAGCAAGCAATCATCATCAAAGCAGCAGATATACAGTGGAAGCAATATTTAAGTACCTGAGAATAAACATGCTTTAAAAAGTCCACACGAGGTTGAGTGAGTTCAAAGGTTTATCATATATCAATAGTTCAGTATAACATTAGACCGCAAGATTTAAGTTTAAAGTTGATTGATACCAAATATATCAATCGAAAGAGTTGTTGTTTGTAATATTGCTACTAGATAAAAGTTACCCTGTGACACTTGTTATTCGTGTCGTTGAATCATTATTATATATCCAAAGACCAACGATCAAATGGACAGAGACGTCACACTCAGTAGCGCTACTTATAATAACTAAGCTTGCATCTTATACCTCAGCAATTAACGATATTACGGCAGGGATTTAGCATGACAAAGCACGTATATAGCATAAAAGTTTGAGTACTTGTGTCTAAACGTAAAACAGTTATAAAAGTTGCGCATGTATTCTCAGCCCAAAAATATATATAAAAAGGGAGCTATGAAAACTCACGATACGATACGATAGTTTGTAGTAAATATGTGTATGATGGCACTGAACAAGTACAGAGTTGACCTCGGATTCATGAACCTATATCAAGTATATATATATATATATTAACACATATACACGTAATCGAACAAGTATATATATATATATATATATATATATATATATATATATATATATATATATATATATATAACCTATTAATTATATTATTTTTATATTAATAATATATATATGTATCTCATATATTCTTTTTGTATATGAAAATATTGATTTTTGTTATGTTATATGTATTAAATATGTTTTTATATATATATCATTCATTTGTTAAAAATAGTAATTATAATGATACAAAAGTTATATTAATATTGGTAATAATAATAATACTTAATATTACTAAATAAGGTAATAATGTTTATATTAATAATAATAATAATAATGATATTAATAACAATACTTGTAAAAATATCAATTTTACTGTTAATGATAGTTATGATTATGATTTTAATAATTATATAATAATAATACTTATGATGATAATAATAATATTAATAGTCATGATACTCATAACTTTGATAATAATAATAATAATAATAATAATAATAATAATAATAATAATAATAATAATAATAATAATAATAATTATTATTATTATTATTATTATTATATTACCAATATTAATAGTAATAGTCATGATAGTGATAACTTTGATAATAATAGTAATAATAATTATATTACCAATATTAATTATAATACTAGTAATAATAATAATAATACTATTATAAAATAATACTAGTATAAGTTTGAATGAAACTAATAATAAATTTTATTATTTCCATAATAATACTAATGATAATAATTAATATTCATAATAATCTATAATCTATGATAATAATAATAATTAATAATAATAATAATAATAATAATAATAATAATAATAATAATAATAATAATAATAATAAATGATAACTAATAATAAAAATAATAATAATAATAATGATAATAATAATAATAATAATAATAATAATAATAATAATAATAATAATAATAATAATAATAATAATAATAATAATAATAATAATGAAAATAAAAGGCTACCTTCAAAATAAGCTCCAAAAAAATAAACGCCATTGTCCGGGCTTGAACCCGAGACCTCTCGATTACTCCACTCATGTCTAACCATCTGATCTACTTCTGTTTTTCCTAATATTTGCTCAACTTAAATTTATTTATTTAACCCGAAATTTTTATGTCTCCTTCTTCATCTTCTAATCAAACTAATCGACCAGGGACATAACCACAAGGTATCGAATTGGGTTTATGATTGATAAGCAAAGCAGAAACGATTAAAGGTGTGATAGATTGATCAACAGAGAGGGAAAAATAAAAATAAAAATAGCAGCAGCAGCTTGAAGAACTTCGATGAACATCCCAACATCAAACTTTGAATTTAAGTCGGTTTTAGACCACGATTTCTAAACGAAACAAGTTCTAAATATCTCCTAAAAACTTTCTAAACCTTCAATTGAGCTTGAAACACAAAAATTCATTCAAATTTCGCCAAGAACATGACAGTTAACTTTTTAAGTTTAATCTTTGACTCAAAAATTAGAATTCGATACTAGGAATTGGAACTTGCTGTTTTGCAGATAGTTTGAGTGTATGATTCCAAACAAGATTGCAATTAAGGATTTTAAAATGGGATTCGTTTTGAAGCTTTTAAAAAAAATGGAACAAGAACAGAGGTAGCGAGTCTGTTTCTTTAATTTTTCTGTTTAATTTCAACCAATTAACGGCTGTAGTGATTTTAATTGATAATGGTAATGATAGAACTGAATGAGGTAATCCATATCATTGAACAATTCGTTTGATTTATAGTCAAGTGGTCGACAAAAAAATCAATCAGGAAATCAAAAAAATATATATATAAAATAAAAAAAATAAACTGATTAAGATGCATGATTGATTCTGGTTGTATCTGACTCGATTGATTTTATTGTATAGCTTGCACGATTAGATAAAATAAAATTAAACAGATCGTGATCAAATTAGGTTTTTGTCGCCTTTACTAATATTTAATTAATATTATTAATTTATAAATATATTAATAATAATACTATAAAAATAATAATAATAATAATAATTAATAATAATAATATTATTATTAATGATAAATAATAATAATGATAATATTATTAAATTGACAATATTAATAATAAAAATGATAATTTTAATTATAATTAATAATAATGATTATAAATGTTAATAATACTATTGATAATAATAATAATATTATTAATAATAAGTTTTATTAATAATAACGATATTTATAAAAATCTTATCACTTTTTAGTAAAAGTGATAATATTTATAATATTAATAATATATTAGTAATTATATTAATGATAATGATAATTATTAATAATAATAATTATAATAATAGTAATAATATTGATAATAATAATGATTGTAACTGATGTATATACATACACATATATATTTACCTATCTTTTTATAACCGGTTATTCATGAATTGTTGGAATTACATAAAATTAGGTTTAAATTTTGTCGAAATTTTACGGGTTGTTATAGTACCTACCCGTTAAAAGAAATTTCGTCCCGAAATTTTAGTTGTTGCCATCAGTCAGCGTTGTTTGTAAACAGGTGAGGATATTTTCGTTTTTCTTTGGTTTTCACGTTCCCAGGTATACTCGGGGCCTTGCGTGAATTCCAACAGATAGAATATTGTTTTGTTTCTAGCGTTTAAATCTTATGATCCATAAATTCTACGAAGTGCATTTTATTATTAATGCGAAGATTATCTAAAGGATTTAACAAGAGTGTCATTGATTAAATTTTCTCAGAAAGAGATGATGACGCTATACAAGCATTTCAATACACATGAAATGTGTTATGAATAATAGTGAGCTTATTTAAACCTCGAGCGTTTATGCCACAATATTAGGGTAGACAAAATAGAGAGGAGTTCATGAAAATCACAATCATGAAATTTGATAGAGATCGTCATTCTTTACAACAAGAATGATGTATATGAGTTGAAAAATAGAGTTTTATCAACATTGGGTAATATGGATGAAACAATTCGATTACAAGAAGAGTATAAACGAAGCTATCGTAAAAGATTGAAATGAGGAAATTAAATGTTCGCCTTAACTTTTGACGTAGTCACGATTGATTTTCGAAATTCAAGGAATTTAATTAAAATCTTCGTAATCTTTATAAGATTTGATTATCCGGTAATTAAGGAAAGTAAGATTTTCTTTAATTAAATGCGGTGAATTGTCTCGATTGTTGTGTCTGGAATTTTGCTATAAATTAGCTTCTTCCGTTTCCTTATCTTCACCACTTCTATACTTTCTTTCTTAATTCATACTTCCAAAAATATTTATTAATATGCTCAATCTCGTATTGATACTTGTTATTATATTGACCATATATGCAGTCATTCTTCTTTTTCATTTACCACAGAGGAATCTATTTACTTCTATTATGCTCTTGGTTTTATAGTGTTTTTAGTTCTCCCGTGTCTTTATATTGCTATACGCATTGATATACACGGTTTGTAATTTAGGTATCGTTATCGGGCTTTATATTTTCCCTTATATATCGGAGCTCTTTGCCTTTTTATTCTCTTCTCGACTCTAAGTAAAGCGAGTATTGGTCCAGAATTCGTAGGTATGAAGTTTCGAATGATCATAATATATAAAGTAGAAATGAAAGGTAATAGCACGATTTGATTTGTCAAATTACCAGAATATTCGGAAAAGATCGAATCATCAAGAAAAATATTTTCTTGATATATTTAGAGGTTAGATAGAATGAAAGAGTTATGTAACATGGTTCATGATGATGGTATGATCTGTGAACCTTTATCACGTTCCATTAGAAACTCAGCATGACTTACTGTAATATAATCACGTTGGCCTGACGTCATTATATTATACTAACTCATGCTTCAATTCCCAACACTTCTCCAGAAATCATTCATAATTTAAACTTGAATTTTATAGAATATAGAAACTAAAACAGTTTCCTTTATGATGTAATAAAGATATCGCAAAGAGATAATTAATTGCGGACAAGAATCATTATGAAGATATCTTCAGAGATATAGAGGATATTTATAACGAAAGATACGATGATTTTATAATCGAGGAAAATTCTTCTGTAGAAATTTAGAATGCGTAAAGAGATCTTCGGTGATTTCCTTCAGAAATCGAATCATCTAGATTCTTTGGTACCTTTCGTTAATTAGCATTTTATTATTCCCGTTATTAAATAATAACATCTCTCGTTTACTCTAACGTATTTAAAATAATTCGTTTGGTTAATTCACGCACCCGCTTTTAAACTCGAGGGACTAAACTTATCAAGGGATCAAACTAGTTGACTAGGTCAACTAGTCAAACCCCACCACCACCACTCATTCATTCAACCTCCCACCTCCATTCCAATACTTCCATTTTTGCTCTCAACTCCTAAATTCATTCAATCATCATCTAAATTCGATTTAGGGAGCTAGCAACAAAAAAATTGTACTTTTGGAATCCTTGCATCATCTTCTTCAATTTGGTACCAATTTCATAGCTTGGGGTAAGCTTTTTAAAATCTCTAATTTTCATAAATTAGACCTTTAAACTTAAAAGTGTGTTAATTAGTGTCTATGGCTCAAGTCTAACATGTATATGTGATTCGTTTGCTCGATCTTGTTATTTTGGTGTAACTAGCATGAACTTGAAAATGGGTGTGTTTAATCTTGAGTTTTGGTTGATTAAATGTTGTTGTTATGTTAAAGTTCATGTTTTAAATGTGTTACTAGCATCATTAGCTACAATTTGGTGTGTAGGTTGACTTGGGAAAACTTCATTAACGTGATTAATGATTTTGTGGTTTTTGGTTAGGGTTTGTGTCACACCCCCAAATAGGGCATGTGGTATTTGTGACTAATTATATCAAATCATAGTTGTATAAACGAGAACGACTCTATATGAGACGTTTTATTGAGTTTTGCAGCGGAAGATAGATGATGGCTGATTGGTTCGTTTGTTCCGGTTACGCTGCCATTGGAGCTCGAGGAGTTCGAGGAATCCATATTATGTGTTTGGAATAGGGTTTGATATGAAATGGGTGTTGGATACTGAATGATATATTCGTCTCCTTGAATACGTATATATAGAAAAAAGATTTCCGTAATTTTCGGAGGAAATTTAGGAAAAGTGTTAGACAAATTTTACTAGGATAGATATGATAAGTGTAACACCTAGGCAAATCCCACATCGCCCACAGACATGAGTGATCATGGGATTATAAGGTAATACTCACGCTTAAATGACACAACGCGTTTTGGGACCACAGGCAGAGCAGATGTGTGAGTACGCTGCAGTTAATCGTGCTCGGGCGAGAGCACTACCAGGATGGGTGACCTCCTGAGAAAGTGCTTCTCGTGTGTGGTCGCCAAGAAAAAGCCGTGCGCCTGTGGTTAAAGCGGACAATATTGTAGTCATGTTAAGCTGGGGTGTTACAGAATGGTATCGGAGCCACTCATGTGATGTTGGGGGTGGTGGGGCAAACCTCATCGAGGACGATGAGTCCCTAAGGGGGGGTGAATGTAACACCCTAGGCAAAAACCACATCGCCCACAGACATGAGTGATCATGGGATTATAAGGTAATACTCACGCTTAAATGACACAACGCGTTTTGGGACCACAGGCAGAGCAGATGTGTGAGTACGCTGCAGTTAAGCGTGCTCGGGCGAGAGCACTACCAGGATGGGTGACCTCCTGGGAAAGTGCTTCTCGTGTGTGGTCGCCAAGAAAAAGCCGTGCGCCTGTGGGCAAAGCGGACAATATTGTAGTCATGTTAAGCTGGGGTGTTACAATAAGATATGAATTTGTTTGTACATCATCTATGCAATAATCGCAGTATGACGTGTCGAGACTTTAATTATTAAGCAAATGATTTCCAACAAGGATTGATAGATATACTTTCGATTAAAGACTTTCAATTCGTAATGGCCTATTCAGGTCTAGGGGCTTGAGCTATAGGATCCTTTAAATTGGTAATCCAAACCCTTCCATTCTAGAGTTTCGTAGGCGCCATCCGTCAAGAAAATGCAATGATCAAAAATAACGAGAAAGAAAAGATTTTGAAAGTAATGAATATGAATAGTAGAGATTTCAAAAATCATGGTTAACATTTCATGTAATACGTATGTAATACACAAAACCATAATAGATGACAAAGGAATGTCGAGAACGGTGTCACATTTAAATATGGTGGTGAAATTAGATAGTACTTAAGAAAGTGAGCAGAGTTCTTAGATTGGCTTGGCATTCTAAGGAAGATTAAAGAATTTAATAAGCATAGTTTCTAAGGTACGGTGTAGCATTTAACAATTAAAGGGAACAATTAAAGGCACTATAGTCAAGGAAAGTTGTAGTCCTACATTGCTAAGGTACCTAATTGTATAAGGCACACTTAAGATGCAATCCTGGTTCTCTACAACAACACTGCTCTGATACAAATCTGTCACACCCCCAAATAGGGCCTGGGTATTTGTGACTAATTATATCAAATCATAGTTGTATAAACGAGAACGATTCTATATGAGACGTTTTATTGAGTTTTGCAGCGGAAGATAAATAGATTACATTGTATTTAGAGCATTAAATGTCTTTAATTGATATGATATGTAATGAAGACTCCAAGCATAGCAAGCAATCATCATCAAAACAGCAGATATACAGCGGAAGCAATATTTAAGTACCTGAGAATAAACATGCTTTAAAAAGTCAACACGAGGTTGAGTGAGTTCATAGGTTTATCATAAATCAATAGTTCAGTATAGCATTAGACCACATGATTTAAGTTTAAAGTTGATTGATACCAAATATATCAATCGAAAGAGTTGCTATTTGTAATATTGCTACTAGATAAAAGTTACCCTGTGACACTTGTTATTCGTGTCGTTGAATCATTATTATATATCCAAAGACCAACGGTCAAATGAACAGAGACGTCACTCTCAGTAGCGCTACTTATAATAACTAAGCTTGCATCTTATACCTCAGCAATTAACGATATTACGGCAGGGATTTAGCATGACAAAGCACGTATATAGCATAAAAGTTTGAGTACTTGTGTCTAAACGTAAAACAGTTATAAAAGTTGCGCATGTATTCTCAGCCCAAAAATATATATAAAAAGGGAGCTATGAAAACTCACGATACGATAGTTTGTAGTAAATATGTGTATGATGGCACTGAACAAGTACAGAGTTGACCTCGGATTCATGAACCTATATCAAGTATATATATATTAACACATATACACGTAATCGAAAAAGTTTATATATATATAACTTATTAATTATATTATTTTTATATTAATAATATATATATATATATCTCATATATTCTTTTTGTATATGAAAATATTGATTTTTGTTATGTTATATGTATTAAATATGTTTTTATATATTTCATTTATTTGTTAAAAATAGTAATTATAATGATACAAAAGTTATATTAATATTGGTAATAATAATAATAATAATACTTAATATTACTAAATAAGGTAATAATGTTTATATTAATAATAATAATAATAATAATGATATTAATAACAATACTTGTAAAAATGTCAATTTTACTGTTAATGATAGTTATGATTATGATTTTAATAATTATATAATAATAATACTTATGATGATAATAATAATAGTAATAGTCATGATACTGATAACTTTGATAATAATAATAATAATAATAATAATAATAATAATAATAATAATAATAATAATAATAATAATAATAATAATAATAATAATAATAATAATTATATTACCAATATTAATAGTAATAGTCATGATAGTGATAACTTTGATAATAATAGTAATAATAATTATATTACCAATATTAATTATAATACTAGTAATAATAATAATAATACTATTATAAAATAATACTAGTATAAGTTTGAATGAAACTAATAATAAATTTTATTATTTCCATAATAATACTAATGATAATAATTAATATTCATAATAATCTATAATCTATGATAATAATAATAATTAATAATAATAATAATAATAATAATAATAATAAATGATAACTAATAATAATAATAATAATGATAATGATAATGATAATGATAATAATAATAATAATAATAATGATGATAATAATAATAATAATAATAATAATAATAATAATAATAATAATAATAATAATAATAATAATAATAATAATGAAAATAAAAGGCTACCTTCAAAATAAGCTCCAAAAAAATAAACGCCATTGCCCGGGCTTGAACCCGAGACCTCTCGATTATTCCACTAATGTCTAACCATCTGATCTACTTCTGTTTTTACTAATATTTGCTCAACTTAAATTTATTTATTTAACCCGAAATTTTTATGTCTCCTTTTTCATCTTCTAATCAAACTAATCGACCAGGGACATAACAACAAAGTATCGAATTGGGTTTATGATTGATAATCAAAGCAAAAACGATTAAAGGTGTGATAGATTGATCAACAAAGAGGGAAAAATAAAAATAAAAATAGCAGCAGCAGCTTGAAGAACTTCGATGAACAACCCAACATCAAACTTTGAATTTAAGTCGGTTTTAGACCACGATTTCTAAATGAAACAAGTTCTAAATATCTCCTAAAAACTTTCTAAACCTTCAATTGAGCTTGAAACACAAAAATTCATTCGAATTTCGCCAAGAACACGACAGTTGACTTTTTAAGTTTAATCTTTGACTCGAAAATTAGAATTCGATACTAGGAATTGGAACTTGCTGTTTTGCAGATAGTTTGAGTGTATGATTCCAAACAAGATTATATTTAAGGATTTTAAAATGGGATTCGTTTTGAAGCTTTTAAAAAAATGGAACAAGAACAGAGGTAGCGAGTCTGTTTCTTTAATTTTTCTGTTTAATTTCAACCAATTAACGGCTGTAGTGATTTTAATTGATAATGGTAATGATAGAACTGAATGAGGTAATCCATATCATTGAACAATTCGTTTGATTTATAGTCAAGTGGTCGACAAAAAAATCAATCAGGAAATCAAAAATATATATATATAAAATAAAAAAAATAAACTGATTAAGATACATGATTGATTCTGGTTGTATCTGACTCAATTGATTTTGTTGTATAGCTTGCACGATTAGATAAAATAAAATTAAACAGATCGTGATCAAATTAGGTTTTTGTCTCCTTTACTAATATTTAATTAATATTATTAATTTATAAATATGTTAATAATAATACTATAAAAATAATAATAATAATAATTAATAATAATAATAATAATATTATTAATGATAAATAATAATAATGATAATAATATTAATATGACAATATTAATAATAAAAATGATAATTTTAATTATAATTAATAATAATGATTATAAATGTTAATAATACTATTGATAATAATAATAATATTATTAATAATAACGATATTTATAAAAATCTTATCACTTTTTAGTAAAAGTGATAATATTTATAATATTAATAATATATTAGTAATTATATTAATGATAATGATAATTATTAATAATAATAATTATAATAATAGTAATAATATTGATAATAATAATGATTGTAAATGATGTATATACATACACATATATATTTACCTATCTTTTTATAACCGGTTATTTGTGAATTGTTGGAATTACATAAGAGTTAGGTTTAAATTTTGTCAAAATTTTACGGGTTGTTATAGTACCTACCCGTTAAAAGAAATTTCGTCCCGAAATTTTAGTTGTTGCCATCAGTCGGCGTTGTTTGTAAACAGGTGAGGATATTTTCGTTTTTATTTGGTTTTCACGTTCCCAGGTATACTCAGGGCCTTGCGTGAATTCCAACGGATAGAATATTATTTTGTTTCTAGCGTTTAAATCTTATGATCCATAAATTCTACGAAGTGCATTTTATTATTAATGCGGAGATTATCTAAAGGATTTAACAAGAGTGTCATTGATTAGATTTTCTCAGAAAGAGATGATGACGCTATACAAGCATTTCAATACACATGAAATGTGTTATGAATAATAGTGAGCTTATTTAAACCTCGAGCGTTTATGCCACAATATTAAGGTAGACAAAATAGAGAGGAGTTCATGAAAATCATAATCATGAAATTTGATAGAGATCGTCATTCTTTACAACAAGAATGATGTATATGAGTTGAAAAATAGAGTTTTATCAACATTGGGTAATATGGATGAAACGATTCGATTACAAAAAGAGTATAAACGAAGCTATCGTAAAAGATTGAAATGAGAAAATTAAATGTTCGCCTTAACTTTTGACGTAGTCACGATTGATTTCCGAAATTTAAGGAATTTAATGAAAATCTTCGTGATCTTTATAAGACTTGATTATCCGGTAATTAAGGAAAGTAGGATTTTCTTTAATTAAATGCGGTGAATTGTCTCGATTGTTGTGTCTGGAATTTTGCTATAAATTAGCTTATTCCGTTTCCTTATCTTTACCACTTCTATTCTTTCTTTCTTAATTCATACTTCCAAAAAGATTTATTAATATGCTCAATCTCGTATTGATACTTGTTATTATATTGACCATATATGCAGTCATTCTTCTTTTTCATTTACCACCAGAGGAATCTATTTACTTTTATTATGCTTTTGGTTTTATAGTGTTTTTAGTTCTCCCGTGTCTTTATATTGCTATACGCATTGATATACACGGTTTGTAATTTAGGTATCGTTATCGGGCTTTATATTTTCCCTTATATGTCGGAGCTCTTTGCCTTTTTATTCTCTTCTCGACTCTAAGTAAAGCGAGTATTGATCCAGAATTCGTAGGTATGAAGTTTCGAATGATCATAATATATAAAGTAGCAAGGAAAGGTAATAGCACGATTTGATTTGTCAAATTACCAGAATATTCGGAAAAGATCGAATCATCAAGAAAAATATTTTCTTGATATATTTAGAGGTTAGATAGAATGAAAGAGTTATGTAACATGGTTCATGATGATGGTATGATCTGTGAACCTTTATCACGTTCCATTAGAAATTCAGCATGACTTACTGTAATATAATCACGTTGGCCTGACGTCATTATATTATACTAACTCATGCTTCAATTCCCAACACTTCCAGAAATCATTCATAATTTAAACTTGAATTTTACAGAATATAGAAACTAAAACAGTTTCCTTTATGATGTAATAAAGATATCGCAAAGAGATAATTAATTGCGAACAAGAATCATTATGAAGATATCTTCAGAGATATAGAGGATATTTATAACGAAAGATACGATGATTTTATAATCGAGGAAAATTCTTCTGTAGAAATTTAGAATACGTAAAGAGATCTTCGGTGATTTCCTTCAGAAATCGAATCATCTAGATTCTTTGGTACCTTTCGTTAATTAGCATTTTTAATATTCCAGTTATTAAATTATAACATCTCTCGTTTACTCTAACGTATTTAAAATAATTCGTTTGGTTAATTCACGCACCCGCTTTTAAACTCGAGGGACTAAACTTGCCAAGGGATCAAACTAGTTGACTAGGTCAACTAGTCAAACCCCACCACCACCACTCATTCATTCAACCTCCCACCTCCATTCCAATACTTCCATTTTTGCTCTCAACTCCCAAATTCATTCATTCATCATCTAAATTCGATTTAGGGAGCTAGCAACAAAAAAAATTGTACTTTTGGAATCCTTGCATCATCTTCTTCAATTTGGTAGCAATTTCATAGCTTGGGGTAAGCTTTTCAAAATCTCTAATTTTCATAAATTAGACCTTTAAACTTAAAAGTGTGTTAATTAGTGTCTATGGCTCAAGTCTAACATGGATATGTGATTCGTTTGCTCGATCTTGTTATTTTGGTGTAACTAGCATGAACTTGAAAATGGGTGTGTTTAATCTTGAGTTTTGGTGGTATGTAGGTTGACTTGGAAAAACTTCATTAACATGATTAATGATTTTGTGGTTTTTGGTTAGGGTTTGTGTCACACTCCCAAATAGGGCATGGGGTATTTGTGACTAATTATATCAAATCATAGTTGTATAAACGAGAACGACTCTATATGAGACGTTTTATTGAGTTTTGCAGCAGAAGATAGATGATGGCTGATTGGTTCGTTTGTTCCGGTTACGCTGCCATTGGAGCTCGAGGAGCTCGAGGAATCCATATTATGTGTTTGGAATTGGGTTTGATATGAAATAGGTGTTGGATACTGAATGATATATTCGTCTCCTTGAATGCGTATATATAGCAAAAAGATTTCCGTAATTTTCGGAGGAAATTTAGGAAAAGTGTTAGACAAATTTTACTGGGATAGATATGATAAGATATGAATTTGTTTGTACATCATCTATGCAATAATCGCAGTATGACGTGTCGAGACTTTAATTATTAAGCAAATGATTTCCAACAAGGATTGATAGATATACTTTCGATTAAAGACTTTCAATTCGTAATTGCCTATTCAGGTCTAGGGGCTTGAGCTATAGGATCCTTTAAATCGGTAATCCAAACCCTTCCATTCTAGAGTTTCGTAGACGCCATCCTTCAAGAAAATGCAATGATCAAAAATAACGAGAAAGCAAAGATTTTGAAAGTAATGAATATGAATAGTAGAGATTTCAAAAATCATGGTTAACATTTCATGTAATACGTATGTAATACACAAAACCATGATAGATGACAAAGGAATGTCGAGAACGGTGTCGCATTTAAATATTGTGGCGGAATTGGATAGTACTTAAGAAAGTGAGCAGAGTTCTTAGATTGGCTTGGCATTCTAAGGAAGATTAAAGAATTTAATAAGCATAGTTTCTAAGGTACGGTGTAGCATTTAACAATTAAAGGCAACAATTAAAGGCACTATAGTCAAGGAAAGTTGTAGTCCTACATTGCTAAGGTACCTAATTGTATAAGGCACACATAAGATGCAATCCTGGTTCTCTATAACAACACTGCTCTGATACCAATCTGTCACACCCCCAAATAGGGCCTGGGGTATTTGTGACTAATTATATCCAATCATAGTTGTATAAATGATAACGACTCTATATGAGAAATTTTATTGAGTTTTGCAGCGGAAGATAAATAGATTACATTGTATTTAGAGCATTAAATGTCTTTAATTGATATGATATGTAATGAAGACTCCAAGCATAGCAAGCAATCATCATCAAAGCAGCAGATATACAGCGGAAGCAATATTTAAGTACCTGAAAATAAACATGCTTTAAAAAGTTAACACGAGGTTGAGTGAGTTCATAGGTTTATCATAAATCAATAGTTCAGTATAGCATTAGACCGCAAGATTTAAGTTTAAAGTTGAATGATACCAAATATATCAATCGAAAGAGTTGCTGTTTGTAATATCGCTACTAGACAAAAGTTACCCTGTGACACTTGTTATACGTGTCGTTGAATCATTATTATATATTCAAAGACCAACGGTCAAATGGACAGAGACGTTACTCTCAGTAGCGCAACTTATAATAACTAAGCTTGCATCTTATACCTCCGCAATTAACGATATTACGGCAGGGATTTAGCATGACAAAGCACGCATATAGCATAAAAGTTTGAGTACTTGTGTCTAAACGTAAAACAGTTATAAAAGTTGCGCATGTATTCTCAGCCCAAAAATATATATAAAAAGGGAGCTATGAAAACTCACGATACGATACGATAGTTTGTAGTACAGAGTTGACCTCGGATTCATGAACCTATATCAAGTATATATATTAACACATATACTCGTAATCGAACAAGTTTATATATATATAACTTATTAATTATATTATTTTTATATTAATAATATATATATATATATATCTCATATATTCTTTTTGTATATGAAAATATTGATTTTTTTTATGTTATATGTATTAAATATGTTTTTATATATATCATTTGTTTGTTAAAAATAGTAATTATAATGATACAAAAGTTATATTAATATTGGTAATAATAATAATAATACTTAATATTACTAAATAAGGTAATAATGTTTATAATAATAATAATAATAATAATAATAGTGATATTAATAACAATACTTGTAAAAATATCAATTTTACTGTTAATGATAGTTATGATAATGATTTTAATAATTATATAATAATAATACTTATGATGATAATAATAATAGTAATAGTCATGATACTGATAACTTTGATAATAATAATAATAATAATTATATTACCAATATTAATTATAATACTAGTAATAATAATAATACTATTATAAAATAATACTAGTATAAGTTTGAATGAAACTAATAATAAATTTTATTATTTTCATAATAATACTAATGATAATAATTAATATTCATAATAATCTATAATCTATGATAATAATAATAATAATAATAATAATAATAATAATAATAATAATAATAATAATAATAATAATAATAAATGATAACTAATAATAATAATAATAATAATGATAATGATAATAATAATAATAATAATAATAATAATAATAATAATAATAATAATAATAATAATAATAATAATAATAATAATAATAATAATAATAATAATAATAATAATATTAATAATAATATTAATAATGAAAATAAAAGGCTACCTTCAAAATAAGCTCCAAAAAAATAAACGCCATTGCCCAGGCTTGAACCCGAGACCTCTCGATTATTCCACTCATGTCTAACCATCTGATCTACTTCTGTTTTTCCTAATATTTGCTCAACTTAAATTTATTTATTTAACCCGAAATTTTTGTGTCTCCTTCTTCATCTTCTAATCAAACTAATCGACCAGGGACATAACAACAAGGTATCGAATTGGGTTTATGATTGATAAGCAAAGCAGAAACGATTAAAGGTGTGATAGATTGATCAACAGAGAGGGAAAAATAAAAATAAAAATAGCAGCAGCAGCTTGAAGAACTTCGATGAACAACCCAACATCAAACTTTGAATTTAAGTCGGTTTTAAACCACGATTTCTAAACGAAACAAGTTCTAAATATCTCCTAGAAACTTTCTAAACCTTCAATTGAGCTTGAAACACAAAAATTCATTCGAAATTCGCCAAGAACACGACAGTTGACTTTTTAAGTTTAATCTTTGACTCAAAAATTAGAATTCGATACTAGGAATTGGAAATTGCTGTTTTGCATATAGTTTGAGTGTATGATTCCAAACAAGATTGCATTTAAGGATTTAAAATGGGATTCGTTTTGAAGCTTTAAAAAAAAATGGAACAAGAACAGAGGTAGTGAGTCTGTTTCTTTAATTTTTCTGTTTAATTTCAACCAATTAACGGCTGTAGTGATTTTAATTAATAATGGTAATGAAAGAACTGAATGAGGTAATCCATATCATTGAACAATTCGTTTAATTTATAGTCAAGTGGTCGACAAAAAAATAATCAGGAAATAAAAAAAATATAAAATAAAAAAAATAAACTGATTAAGATACATGATTGATTCTGGTTGTATCTGACTCAATTGATTTTGTTGTATAGCTTGCACGATTAGATAAAATAAAATTAAACAGATCGTGATCAAATTAGGTTTTTGTCTCCTTTATTAATATTTAATTAATATTATTAATTTATAAATATGTTAATAATAATACTATACTAATAATAATAATAATAATAATATTATTATTATTAATGATAAATAATAATAATGAAAATAATATTAATATGACAATATTAATAATAAAAATGATAATTTTAATTATAATTAATAATAATGAATATAAATGTTAATAATACTATTGATAATAATAATATTATTATTAATAATAAGTTTTATTAATAATAATGATATTTATAAAAATCTTATCACTTTTTAGTAAAAGTGATAATACTTATAATATTAATAATATATTAGTAATTATATTAATGATAATGATAATTATTAATAATAATTAATAATAATAATTATAATATTAGTAATAATATTGATAATAATAATGATTGTAAATGATGTATATACATACACTTATATATTTACCTATCTTTTTATAACCGGTTATTCGTGAATTGTTAGAATTACATAAAAGTTAGGTTTAAATTTTGTCGAAATTTTTCGGGTTGTTATAGTTTGATAGACTTAAATACGAACTTTTGATGCATTGAATGCTATGAAACATTGTTAGTAAGTGTTTAGTTGCAATGTATATTTAATTACCTTCGAAACGGCATATCGTATGTGTAAATTGGATGCCCGAATCACCATTTACATTTTTTTGAGCTTGAAACGTTAAATAATGATCATTCGATGAGGTTTCCATTATTGTTAATGATGGATTTGATTGATGATATGTGTTTAGTTGTATTACTCGTTAAATTACCTTTCCAACGATATAAGATACGTGTTTTGAATGTTTGCGGTTCATTAATTGTGATTTGGTGAAGTTTGGCCCAACTTAAACACTTAAAACAGCCCAGAACTTTTGTCCAGTGTTAGGCCGCGGCACGGCTCCTCTACCCGCGGCGCGGCTTAAAGCGTGGAAAAATGGATGTCCAAATTTGCAATTTCACGTTTAATTCTAACTATGCTACGCACCTCCGATTAACATGAAACTTGGCCAACATGCTTATATATGACTTCTTATCATGGAAAAATTGTCGGATACCCGACCCGAACCCGCTGACTTTGACTTTGACCAAGTTTGACTTTTATTCAAACTTAACCAAATACTTATGCGATCGTTCTAATTTGCTTTTATACTTGATTCTTGCATGAAACTTGACAACGTGACTATGACGCCCCGTACTAAATCAACATGTACGAACCATCAACAACAGGATCATTACAAGGTCAAACACTATATGCGTTTTCAAAACAAGTTTGCATTCATGATAAAAGGTGATGTCATAACAAACGTCAAATGTTTTACAACCAAAAGTATACTTCTATGAATAGAAGTAAAGATACTAGTATGTGACCCTTAGGTCATTACAAATCATTGTTCAAAGGTAATTAAGTTTGAATGCAAGATAATATGTTTCATGCGGTGACAACTCTATTAAAGCGCAGCCGAGTCTACAAGGCATGACTAGTACAACAGCGGAAGCAAGCAACCTTAAGCACCTAAGAAAAACATGCTTAAAACGTCAACACAAAGGTTGGTGAGCTATAGTTTAAGTATAACAGTAATGTAAGGTAGGCCACGAGATTTCCGTGCTTCAACAAGCGTTTAAATCAGTAATCCAAATCTGTATGATAAAGTATATGTTCAACCGTGGGCACTCGGTAACTAACTTAACGTTTATAACCCCCTGAAAGTACACTTGGCGAGTGCGTATGTTTACGAAGTATTAAACACTCGTTAAATACTAGCGAGACTAGCCCGAGTGGGGATGTCAAACCCTATGGTTCCATATCTAAGATTCGCGTTCACCGGTTCAAAAACTAATGACTAAACGTTACCGAGCTAAAGGGAAAGTTTATGCCGTTGTATAACCCACACATATATAAAGTTTAAGTACTCGTGCTTAGTATGTAAAACGTAAAATGCGCATGTATTCTCAGTTCCCAAAATAAGTTAAAGTAAAAAGGGAATGCTATAACTCACAGTGATAAAGTAGTGGTAAAGTATGACTCGGGAAAAGTAAGCAAGTATGTAGGTCCGAAAAGTTCTCAACCTAAGTCAAATATTACTAAGTCAGTAAATTGTCTCAATAGGTTTAAATGTATGTAAATTAGGTCTTAAAGGTCATCATCATTCATCATCAAATAAAAGGTGTAAAGTAAGTTTCGTTCAATAAAAGAGTTTAAAACAAAGGCTGACTTGGATCAGTCACCACGGCCTCTATACCTACTGAAATGAGGCAAGACCAGTGGACATGGCTCCGTATATGAGTCCTTTAGTTGTGGTAAAATTTACAGAAGCAAACTCGACTTAGTTTGACCGTGGCGATGGTCTAAGTGCGAGTAGGTCAGAATTTTCAGCACAACGTTAAATGGACATAGTGACGTTCGGAGGGCCATAGATCCCAAACCGTAACTCGGATTAAGACGAGTCTTAAATGAAAAGTTATATACTCGAACAGAGCTAACTGAATAAAAACATTAAAGTAGCCCAGGTTGTACTGATCAGACCCAGAAACAGTAAACAGTAGGTTCCAGTGGGTTCTTGGTGCTTGATGTTCATCACGGTTCTCATCCTTGATGCATATAGCTTCAAGTGTACAACTCATTGATGAGTTTACATCATATTTACCAAGTTTTGACCATAATAACACAAGTGCAAGTCTAAGATGTGTAGCACAACTCAATTAAGTGTTGCAAGTGTTTTGATGAACCAAAGTTACATCAGAGTCTTAGATTTAACACATACATGAATTATAAAAGTAATATTGAACTACAAACTTGAAAGTAAACTAACTAATCAAGATCTTAAGTTGTAGAACATAGTTCTTAGTTTGATATTGAAGATCCAAGGCCCAAAAGTCTAGATCTAAAGTTATTAAGTTGAATCCTAAGTAATAAAGTTAACTTTAGTTCAAGAAAGTATGAGATCAAGATTAACTTGTAATTCTTGACCTTAAATCAACAAGCACGAAATCAAATAGGAACAAAATGAAGAAATAAACTAATTTAACAAGTAATAAGTTCATGGGTTTCATACTTTAAAGATTCAAGTCTAAGTCTTGATCTTTAAGAATGTAAACATTAAGTTTACAAACATGAATCACAAGTATGGTTATTACAACTCATGAACTTTAATCTTTTAAAAACATTAAGTGTAGAACATAAACTAGAAAGTTTATGTTCTTGTATGTCTTGTAAGAACAAGATGATATGAAGAATCAAACTAAAGAGTTTGATTCTTATTAACTAGTGAGTAAACAACAACAAGTAAGTAAACAATAATCAAAGGCAAGCAACTTAAACAAGCAAAAAAATGATGATGATGAGAGTGTTATGGATTCGGTTTTAGATGAAGAAAAGGAGAGGAAAACTAGTTCATGTTACTTACAAGTTTGAAAGAATATTGAGAGAAAAGAGAGCAAAAAAAATTGCAAGTAAATGTGTGTGTGTAAAAGTGAGATGGAACTAGTGATTAATGCAAGTAATAAGTGATAAAAAAAAGACTTTGAACTCCCTCATACCCATTCAAGTTGACGGTTTTACAAAAGGGGAGGGGGAGGGATTAGTCCACTAGGTTCTTGCATGTTATTGTCTTAAAAGTTGGTAATTAGGGGTATTTGCATGGGAAAGATGTGTAACTAAGTAAGTAACTAGATTACTTATGTAATAATCAAACTAGTTAAGCCTTAAGTAATACTTACATGAAAGTAATGGGCTAATTAATCCATTAAGTGTGGTATAGTGGGCTTCTAAGTCCATTAACACTAATGAAAGCCCAAGTTCAAGTGATTAACAATTTAAGTCCAACAAAGCCCAAGTAATTAACTAGTAACTTAGTTAATCAAAAATGATTAATAAAAATTAATCATGAATGTAAATAATATTCAAAAATATTATTCGTGTAAAGTTCGTGTGTCACAAAGACGTGTCGAGCAAATAAAAGTCAATCGCGGTAACAAGTAAATGTAGTAAAATACATTTATTAAATCACACGTATTAATAATAAACATTATTAATTAAAAGTTGGGAAAACCAGGGTCGTTACATTACCCACCTGTTAAAGAAAATTTCGTCCCGAAATTTTAAGGAGTGACCAACAATGGTATCGTATTTGAATAAGAAGGAGCGTATCAAAGTTTCGTGAGACTCGTAGGCTCAAAAGTGAGTTATTTACCTTGAAAGGTACTTCGGCGTGTGAAAGTAAGAAAAGGTGTCTGCCGTTAATTAAGTCTCTTGTCCTAAGAGGTCTACAAATTGGTTTCGTCTCTGGTTAACATGTGTATGTCATCTGAATGTATATCCACGAAAGGAAAAAAATGGTGTGTTTAGCCTTACAGGCATCTTCAGTAAGCTGGATGCGTGAAATGCATCGTGAATGTTTCTAAGCTCATCTAAAACATTGAGCTTGTATGTCGCAATATAAGCTGACAGGTAGAATGGAAAACATAGTGATTACAACCATGCGATTTGATGTCTGGATAGCGCTAGCCACGGATTTTACCAACCCCTTGGTTTCGGAAGGAGGCCATAGGCATAGGAACTCGATATTTAAGAACGTTTCATTTGAGTAAGTGAATCGAAGTTTTAGTTGAAAGTGACCAATCGGATTTGCAAGCCATAATTATTCATAGTGTCTTCAGGACGGTCTGAACAAACAATGAGGGATATCACCTAGTTTACCATACTGCAGGTGAACCTATCCTTGGATGAAATGAAAAGCATAGTTCCGTAATGTAGATTCATCCTTTCAGTTACATGTTGAAGTTAGGGTTAACGTTAACTAGAGCAACATACAGTTGTAACCAATGAAGGAAGAAATATGTAGTGTGTCCACATCAGTGTCGTAAATGTTTTAAGCAATCCCCTCCCAAGGGATAACAAGATTCACAGGTTCTCAAAGTTTCTTATATTATATTTCTGAAAGAAAGTCGCACGAAAGGTGTGGTCTTTGAACGAGAGTGAACTCTTCGAGCGGTTTGTTCTGAATTTATTCGTGTACTTGAGGGGATGTGCGGATGAGAAGATATGTGATCCCTTGGTCCTAAAGAATGGTTTACTCTGAGTGAAGAGAATCTCCAAAATGATTCTTGTATCTCAACATACTGATTCATAGAGATGATGTTTACGAGGGTGTTGCGTTTAGCCATGAAATTTTGAGAGTAGGAACTCACCTAGTGCCATTCCTACAATGGGGTGACCACTGAGTGTACTCTGGAAAACTGATTTATCGGTCCGTGTTTTTATCAGGTCTAACTTTAGAAAGAACATTTTATGGGTGCAAAGATTTTCTAACAAATTTTATAAAACTGCCATCCAAGTGGATCAAGAGTTTTTAACAAGGGTCTTAATAGTAAGATTCATCTCTATCGGAGGGCGAGAAGAAGTGTGATCCATACATGGTGTAATCGAATACGAAAACCTCTAATAAAATCAACCAAGGAAGTTTTGTAAAACCTTTAAACGTTTGATGTGTTAACATAAACGGAACAAAGTTCCTAGTAAATTTAGAAGCAGGTACAACGTGTACCATTTTGCACAAAACTATTTGACTTAAGTTGAATAACTCGATAACGGAGAAATTTTTAAATAATTTTGAAGATATAACTTAGTATGTACTAACCAAAATAAGTAAAGGTACATTTATGGACTTAATTATATACATACATATATGATTTTATAAATCGCATAGGTGACTGAAAATTTTATTACTTTCATTTGTCCATAAATCTCGTGAGGACCCCACGAATAATCAACGTGTAAAAATCAACGTGTAAAATTTTTGATAAACATAGCTTTTCGTATTTCAGAGGTTGCGATTTGAAAAAGGTTGAGTGGAAAATCTTTGAATCATCGGGTGACCGGTTACTAGGTAATGAAAACAAATGACATAAATGTAGTTTTGGTAATTATCAGGACACAAGTCTTTGAGCCAAAATATTCACGTGCGAAGCCGTTGCTAAAAAGTGAGGTACGAAGGATAGAGCACGAGGGTGAGAAGTTAATCGCTTCATGAATTTGCAAAGTGCCAAACAGGTCGTGACTAATAATGAAGTTAGAATACTGATGGTGTTAATGTCACTAAATGAGAGTTTCTTGGAATGAGTCAGGACTTAGGGTTATGTAAGAAAGAGCATTGTTCCAACCGGTGTGGTGAAATAAATCCATAGGGTAACGCAATAGTTTTGAATGGTTTATGTGGATGTCCGAAGGCCTTGCATGATGTGGTAGTCAGTGCCTTTATCACATACACATGAATCTCTTGATTTCGACGGTTATAAAGCCTTTATGTTGACTTGGATATGAATAACACGAAAAGTTTTATATAATAAGCAACGAAGTTTTATAGAAATTGTTTATGGTGACAATGTAAGAGAAGAAACAAAGTTCTTAGTAAATTAGAGTTATGTACAATACGTACCGTTTAAAGTATAATATCTTTTGAATGAAAGATTTGATTTGTAAAAGTGAAAGTAAAGTTTCATATGTACTTGTCAAAAATAAGTAACCATTTACTTCATTTTATATAACGGGTACAATTTCAAAAAAAAATTTAGCATGAATGGCAAACAAAATAAATTTATTTTTATAAAGCTTTGAGAGGATAGCACAGTAAAATAATGTGTGTAAAGTTTTGGCAAACAAAATTTCATATTTCGGAGGTTACAAGTTGAAAAAGATTGATGAGAATCGAGTAAAAGACTTTTGAAAATTTCGAGTGATATTTGAGGTAATAAAAACCATTGAATTTATATGTGATTGATGACAATTAGTAGGGCATGAGTCCTTTGATCAAAAATGCTTAAGTATGAAGTTGTTGCTTATAAGTGAGATACAAATGGGAGAGTATGAGGATGAGAGTTAACCACTCATTTATTTTAGGAAAATTTTGAACTGGTATGACTAATATCGAAGTAAGAAGGATGATGTTGTGGTTATCATCGAATAAGAAGTTCCTCGTAATAAGTTAGGATTTAGAGTTGCGTAAGAATGAGTGTCAAATGAGATCCTTGGGTAATCTTTAATATAGAATTTGAATTGCCGAAGTAACGGAATAAAATTTCCTTTAAGTATCGTTGTGCAAGTTTGCCCATTGTATCGGTTTATTTCATGGCTAGAAAGTGAGCAGTTTTGGTGAGATGGTCTATAATAACCCAGATGATGTTCTAACCGCCTACTGTTTTCAGTAGCTTCGTGATGAAATCCATTGTTATTCCTTCCCACTTCCGTTGTGGGATTTAGGTTGTTGTAGTAACCCATATGGCTTTTGGCTCACCATTCTTGCGAGATATACGAAAAAAATTTCTTACTATAATTATCCTTCACTTTCATCCTTGAAAGTTAGCTCGTTCCAACAATTTCATCAAGTTTCCTAACTTGATGGCTATTAAGTTAATCTTAAAGTTCATCCCCACTATTGCATCCAATTTCCCAAATTGATGGGTGTTAGGTTAATCTTAAGGTTCATTCCAACCAATCTTATTATACTGCTATGAAAATTTTATCAATCTTCTCAAATAACATATGCATGTACGTAGGTAACTAATCCTTTTCAATTACTACATTAAAACTCCCAAGTTTGGTTAATATGAGGTCATCTCCAAATGACCCACCTGTTAATCTTAAAGTACTACCTTAAATTATTCCTCTATCTTTCTCAGCTTACCATTTGCTTGTCCTATAGAATACTTAACCCTCATAGTTGTTAATGGCTTATTAGTCATACACTAAGATGCTTAAATATAAGGTTTCTATCGCTCCAGTATTAAATAACCTTGAGACAATAAAATATTGTGATGAAACGTACCCTAACTAAAATCAGGATCCATGTGAGTTCCCATAACTAAGATAACGATTGCTTTACCGCAGGTAAGTTTAAAGTTTTTCCTATATGGGAACTTTTTCCTTAAATGTCCAGGGTGTCGATATCTATAACAATTTTTCGGGTCATCAATTCTGCAATCAAGGCCCTTCTTGTATTGTATCTGGGCTACGTGGTCATTCTTTCCCTACCTTTAACAGGCTACAATGTGTATGCTCAAGTGATTCCTGACAAAATTTTCCCTGGATCACCCCATATTCCTCACGTAGTAACATTGGAACTTCTGCATGATTTACTTCAATATAATCACGCTGGCCTGGCGTCATTATATTGTACTAAATTGTACATTCATTCCAATATCATTCCATATGGTCAATGTAACGTGATCACTTCCAATTATACACAATTTCATCTAACGGTGATTTATCTAGGCCATCTCAAAACAGAATCTACATAACTAATCTCACAGTTTCTCGATGTGGGTGCGTAGATTCCGTAGATCATGCATTAATGCCTAAATGTCCCGAAGTTTCTTCAAAGGTTCAGATTCAGGTAACGTTGTTAGGTTCCATCTAGATATTCAATCCGAGTCTCGCGTCGGGTTGTACGTGTAGCAAGTAGTAATACGATGTGTTTCGAGGTGACTCCAAAGTCCTTGGGTATGGCTGAGCATCAGTAGAAGACACTATGACCTTGTTAAAGAGAATGCCTTCCTGACTTCTCTGATGTCTAGGAGTGTTAGGGACCTAAGTCCAGAAGTGTCGTTAGATCGTCGAGCAGTGGTGAAGGATGAAAGAGTTAAGTGACGGTCATGAAAGCATACATGGTATGTGTCAACTAAACAATCTTCTAGATTGCGTGAAGAAATGTTTTGATCTCTGAAATGGTGGAGCAGTAGTAACAGGTAGATTACACTACTAGTTCTTAGGGTTAGACGAGTGGGAAAGGAGTTCAGGAAAACATCTGAACTGGGAAGGATAAGTTCTCCAAGTCGGTATAGCGAATAGTAGACATGTAGTAAGAGCGTAATCAGGCATATCAACTACAGCGGCCTAGATCATTTATAGCAGCACGTAGTATGGCAATAGTAACAGTATCATACCGAAGTAACATACTAAAAGCAGATAGTAGCATGCAGTAGCGAGAATAAGCAAATGCATACATCGAGTTTACATAGCAGTAAAAGGAAATGGTAGCATGTAGTAAGTTCATACAGTAGTAGAAGTAAGTAGTGGCATGCAGTGGTAGTAAGTAGTAACATGCAGTAATATAACACAGTAGCATGCAGCAGGTTCCGCAGAAACAAGTAAACTAGCAAGTTGTAAATTAGTCCTATTAGTGAATCCTACTCGGGTCGGTCTTAGACTCACTAATGCAACCTAATTCCCTACAACCAATGCTCTGATACCAAATGTGACGCCCCATACTAAATCAACATGTACGGACCATCAACAACAGGATCATTACAAGGTCAAACACTATATGCGTTTTCAAAACAAGTTTGCATTCATGATAAAAGGTGACGTCATAACTAACGTCAAATGTTTTACAACCAAAAGTATACTTCTATGAATAGAAAAAAAGAAACTAGTACGTGACCCTTAGGTCGTTACAAATCATTGTTCAAAGGTAATTAAGTTTGAATGCAAGATAATATGTTTCATGCGGTGACAACTCTATTAAAGCACATCGAAGTCTACAAGGCATGATTAGTACAACAGCGGAAGCAAGCAACCTTAAGCACCTGAGAAAAACATGCTTAAAACATCAACACAAAGGTTGGTGAGCTATAGTTTAAGTATAACAGTAATGTAAGGTAGGCCACGAGATTTCCGTGCTTCAACAAGCGTTTAAATCAGTAATCCAAATCTGTATGATAAAGTATATGTTCAACCGTGGGCACTCGGTAACTAACTTAACGTTTATAACCCCCCTGAAAGTACACTTGGCGAGTGCGTATGTTTACGAAGTATTAAACACTCATTAAATGCTAGCACGACTAGCCCGAGTGGAGATGTCAAACCCTATGGATCCATATCTAAGATTCGCGTTCACCGGTTCAAAAACCAATGACTAAACATTACCGAGCTAAAGGGAAAGTTTATACCGTTGTATAACCCACACATATATAAAGTTTAAGTACTCGTGCCTAGTATGTAAAACGTAAAATGCGCATGTATTCTCAGTTCCCAAAATAAGTTAAAGTAAAAAGGAAATGCTATAACTCACAGTGATAAAGTAGTGGTAAAGTATGACTCGGGAAAAGTAAGCAAGTATGTAGGTCCGGAAAGTTCTCAACCTAAGTCAAATATTACTAAGTCAGTAAATTGTCTCAATAGGTTTAAATGTATGTAAATTAGGTCTTAAAGGTCATCATCATTCATCATCAAACAAAAGGTGTAAAGTAAGTTTCGTTCAATAAAAGAGTTTAAAACAAAGGCTGACTTGGATCAGTCACCACGGCCTCTATACCTACTGAAATGAGGCGAGACCAGTGGACATGGCTCCGTATATGAGTCCTTTAGTTGTGGTAAAATTTACAGAAGTAAAATCGACTTCGTTTGACCGTGGCGATGGTCTAAGTGCGAGTAGGTCAGAATTTTCAGCACAACGTTAAATGGACATAGTGACGTTCGGAGGGCCATAGATCCTAAACCATAACTCGGATTAAGACGAGTCTTAAATGAAAATTTATCTAATAGAACAGAGATAACTGAATATCAACATTACAATAGCCCAGGTTGTACTGATCAGACCCAGAAACAGTAAACAGTAGGTTCCGGTGGGTTCTTGGTGCTTGATGTTCATCACGGTTCTCATCCTTGATGCATATAGCTTCAAGTGTACAACTCATTGATGAGTTTACATCATCTTTACCAAGTTTTGACCATAATAACACAAGTGCAAGTCTAAGATGTGTAGCACAATTCAATTAAGTGTTGCAAGTGTTTTGATGAACCAAAGTTACATCAGAGTCTTAGATTTAACACATACATGAATTATAAAAGTAATATTGAACTACAAACTTGAAAGTAAACTAATTAATCAAGATCTTAAGTTGTAGAACATAGTTCTTAGTTTGATCTTGAAGATCCAAGACCCAAAAGTCTAGATATAAAGTTATTAAGTTGAATCCTAAGTAATAAAGTTAACTTTAGTTCAAGAAAGTATGAGATCAAGATTAACTTGTAATTCTTGACCTTAAATCAACAAGCACGAAATCAAATAGGAACAAAATGAAGAAATAAACTAATTTAACAAGTAATAAGTTCATGGGTTTCATACTTTAAAGATTCAAGCCTAAGTCTTGATCTTTAAGAATGTAAACATTAAGTTTACAAACATGAATCACAAGTATGGTTATTACAACTCATGAACTTTAATCTTTTAAAAACATTAAGTGTAGAACATAAACTAGAAAGTTTATGTTCTTGTATGTCTTGTAAGAAAAAGATAATATGAAGAATCAAACTAAAGAGTTTGATTCTTATTAACTAGTGAGTAAACAACAACAAGTAAGTAAACAATAATCAAAGGCAAGCAACTTAAACAAGCAAAAAAATGATGATGATGAGAGTGTTATGGATTCGGTTTTAGATGAAGAAAAGGAGAGGAAAACTAGTTCATGTTACTTACAAGTTTGAAAGAATATTGAGAGAAAAAAGAGCAAAAAAATTGCAAGTAAATGTGTGTGTGTAAAAGTGAGATGGAACTAGTGAAGAATGCAAGTAATAAGTGATAAAAAAAAGACTTTGAACTCCCTCATACCCATTCAAGTTGACGGTTTTACAAAAGGGGAGGGGGAGGGATTAGTCCACTAGGTTCTTGCATGTTATTGTCTTAAAAGTTGATAATTAGGGGTATTTACATGGGAAAGATGTGTAACTAAGTAAGTAACTAGATTCCTTATGTAATAATCAAACTAGTTAAGCCTTAAGTAATACTTACATGAAAGTAATGGGCTAATTAATCCATTAAGTGTGGTATAGTGGGCTTCTAAGTCCATTAACACTAATGAAAGCCCAAGTTCAAGTGATTAACAATTTAAGTCCAACAAAGCCCAAGTAATTAACTAGTAACTTAGTTAATCAAAAATGATTAATAAAAATTAATCATGAATGTAAATAATATTCAAAAATATTATTCGTGTAAAGTTCGTGTGTCACAAAGACGTGTCGAGCAAATAAAAGTCAATCGCGATAACAAGTAAATGTAGTAAAATATATTCATTAAATCACACGTATTAATAATAAACATTATTAATTAAAAGTTGGGAAAACCAGGGTCATTACAGTGACTCACATGCTACATAATTGAGTCGTAACGAGCCATAGAACTAATTGAACACATTTCGACCGACCTTGTGTCTTATCCGATATTGATATAACTTACTTATTTAGGTCAAGACTAAGCAACTTTCATTTGCACAACGTTTAATTACAAGTACTTTGGCATGTAACTACCGTGAGATCATAGTCCCATCTTTTCAACAACTTTTATACTTTTAAATCATGGGATGAGAAACATATACGGTTTATACTTTTATACGTTGAACACAAGTACGAAAACAAACATTCTACGTGCGAGTTAGAACAAAAATCCTCAAGTCTAATTATCATTAGTTACACTTGTAGGGAGTAAGCGAGAACTTATGTTGTGTGGCCATACGGGTTTGACGAACCCTCATTCGGACGAATGAAACGTATTTTCGGGATATAGCGTAGGTTCTAACACTATGATGCAGAGGTACTATTCAGTTAAGCCTTGATAATTTGGTGCTCGTGATACAAACAACAATTTTTGGATTGTAAACGATTTGGATAATCAGTTTATACTAAATCTTGTGGTTCAAAAACATACTTTTACAAATACACCTATGATTTCACCAACGTTTTTCGTTGACAGTTTTCTATATGTTTTCTCATGTTTATACTTAGCTACTTGATACATGCTTCCGCATACTTTGATTACTTGTTGGGGTCAAGCATACATGCATACGCTAGTGATAGCACCTTTGGATTCAAACTTAAAGCATACATAGTTACGCTATTTATAGCAACCGTGATTTTCAACTTATTATGTCGCAAGTTATTTCAATTATACTTTACTACTTTTGTAAACTTAAACTTGTTATCGAACCGTTTGGTAAACTAAACTTTGCAAGTCATATACGTTTCAAATGAATGCGACATAATTTTGGTCAAACGCGTCTCATTTATGAACTACGACCACGTAACGGGACCTAAGTTAACGGCGCCGTCAATGGCGATTTTGATGGGTCATTACAGATGGTATCAGAGCGTTGGTTGTAGGGATCTAGGATGTGCATTAGTGTGTCTGACAGAGTCGTTAGGACGCATTAGTGAATCTAGACTACAACTCGATAGTTAGCCATTGCATTCTGACATACATTTGCTATAGATAGCACTTACTTGACTACTTGTGCATTTATACTTGCATTTTTCTTAGGTGAACTTCTTAATGGTACCAAAATTTTCATCATACGAACCCGTACTCTGCCACTTTCTGGCAACACACGTAAATTCAAGATTTAAACGCGTAAGGATGATGACGACTTCATTAGTTACACTAGTTCGGGAACTCTGTCTCGCAGATTGTTATTTGTCACCGTCCCGGCTTACTATCCATAAGTGCTGTAAAGTTTCCACCACTATGACAATGATTAACCACTACCGATGTTACACCGGTGTTCTTCACTATCTACACTTCTTGTTACTACCGCCACTACTCTAGATGAGTATCGTCATCACTACTTATCACTACGATTGCGTACTACTCTTTATCAATTCGTTACTCTTTTCGTACCTAAAGACATTATTGTTTGACTTGAACCGCATTGACGTGAACAATCATTTATACACTTCCCTCGGGAAACACTTCTTCAGAGTTGTACTAATTCTTTCGATTCAATACGAGTCACGTTAGAGATGTCATTACACTTTGTTCATTTTAAATCTTCACGATTACACGAACTTTGATTTTATGGAGTGATGTGGGAATGGAGGTATGAGTTAGTGTAATATAATGACACTCGATCAACATGGTTATATTATAGTAAGTCATACCAAAGTTTTAATGACACGTGATGGTGATTGGACTCGATCAACCTAGTCACCACCATGTGCCATGTACATGACTTTATTATTCTGTGTTGCCATTCGAAAACTTCGAGAATATTTATAACAACCATACCAAGGACACACCTTTGATATTGTCAAACCATTTATGCTTCTAAATAAAGGACCAATTCTTTCAACTTCAAAACATATGTTACACGTGTATACTATCTCGTTTTCACACAGTTTTATCAACGAACTACAAAATGCTTGATATACTCACATCGAGGTGGAAAATTCTCTCGCATCACACTCGTACTTCCGTATAAGGAAATATTCTATCTAAATTCTCAATGGAGAGAGAGACGCTTCACATTATACTAGTATTCGCCTCGAGGGTGAATAGTCCTAACGAACGTTTTCAGAAACTGATAAGAAACTTGTTCTAACAAACATTTTTCAGAAACCGACAAGATGGGAAAAACTTGTACAACTATACATTATAGGAATTCTATCTCGACACGGTGTGCCATTGTCATTTATTTCGGATTGAGATACTCGTTTCACTTCTAAATTTTGGAGTGCCTTACAAGAAGCCTTGGTAACACGTTTAGATATGAGTACCGCGTATCATCCACAAATCGATGGACTAAGCAAACATACGATTCAAACCTTGGAAACCATAATACGAGTTTGTGTTATCAACTTCAAATTTACTTGAGAAAAGTATTTTCCTTTAGCCGAATTCTCTTACAACAATATTATCCTTAATTCTTGTAATTAATTTTCACTTTTTACTTTATTTACTTTAATGTTTACTTAATAAAAACAATATATCAGACACTTTGTTTGGTTATTTTGGGAAAACTTTTTTATTGGTTGATTGATCTTGGAAATTGTGAATAACTCAAGTTTACTCCGTAATTTACCTTCTAGTTCTATCTACTCATTTTTTGATTAGATTGTTATTGGAAATGATTTTGTCATCCTTTAGGTCTTGTCTTTTTATTTTCTTACCCCGTACAACACAATTTTGAATCCGATTATTAGTAAAAACCTGTTTTTGTTAAATAAAGAAAACCAAACACTTTGTTTAAATTTTTTGATAATACGTTTTCGTATCCTATTTTCTTCTATTTTACTTAATAATAAATATCGTAATAACACTATAACAAAATGTATAATTATTCTCCTTTTTATATCACAAATTTCCAAACTTGTTCGATATGTGTTTGGTTACCTCTTAATGAAATAGTTCAGCGTTAAATGTTGAATATTTCAACATTTAGCACGTTTGTTTCTGACCACTTAACGAATCGAATGATTTTCCATTTGGGGTTAATAGATAGAATATAGAAAGATTGAAGAGTAGATGAGAATCATGAGAGTTGTTTTTTACATTTTTATTTTATTTTATTTTTTGGAAACTTTTAACATAATTAAACAAAATATAAAAGTATAAAAAAGGAAAGTTGATAGCGAATCGAAGAGGTAAAATATATTTTTTTCTAATGACGACTCATCGACTATTACATTGATATGGTGTACATGCTTACTTGTCTCGCCACAAAACCATGATTCTTGTTGTGTGATTCATGAGATGCTAGAAAGAGAAGAATCAATTGATTGATTAAACTAACTGATGTTATTAAGATCAGAGATTCAGAGAGAACAAAAGGCGAGGAGTAAGATCAAAAAAATATGAGGTTGCAAGTAATAATAAGAAAGAAGAGAAAAAATTTATATGGTGAATGACATAATCGCAAACGGATAACGCGATAAAGAAGAGGGTAAGAAAAGCAGTGGCATACCGGTACTCGGTGGCGGCTGACCAATTATTGGTGGCGGCGTCAAAGAAAGATAAGAAGATATAGGAACCCTGAGCTCTTAAAATCATGTAGAATAATGAAAACATCGTAGGTATTTGTGTATTATGGATGCACTACATATGATAGCTAAACCCTAATTCACTCTAATAGACTGAACCAATTTATATATTTGGGTTGACTCATTTAGTAGGTTTTGTTAGTAGTTAAATAATAATCAAAACTTGATTAAATATAATGGAATTCCCGAGGTCTCGAGAACAAAAGTAGAGGCCGATTGGTGGGCAACATTGTGACGACCCAAAAATTTCCGACCAAATTTAAACTTAATATCAATATGATTTCGACACGATAAGCAAAGTCTGTAATGTTGAATCTCAAAAGATTGGAACTATTTTCATGTAACCCTTTGACCATGCTCGACGATTCACGAATGATTGTTATAATTAGTTATATATATGTATAAATATATATAGATTGATATAGTAGTATTATATTTAATATTATGGTTATTAACGATATTATGATCATTACATTCAATATTATTATTGATGTTATTATTAACATTAATAATTGTAATATCAATTCTAATATAAGATATATATATATATATATATATATATATATATATATATATATATATATATATATATATATATATATATATATATATATATATATATATATATATAATGTGATATGAATAAGTTATTATATCGTTGTTATTGATATTATTATTATCATAAATAATATTAATGTAACTAATATTATTTAGTATCACCACAAATATTATTATTATCATAGTTTTATGATTATTATTGTTATTACTCTTGTTAATATTATTATTGGTATTATTATTAAATTATTTAAATATTAATTATTAATTACTAGAATTAATGATACTATTATCATTATTATTAATTTTATGATTATTATTTATAAACTTATTATTAGTAGTAATATTATTATTAATACAAGGATATATTTATTAATACAGGTCGTATTCAGATACATATACTGAATACAATACGTACATGTTCAATTACATGTATAGATATATATATAAATACAATAAAAAAAATATATAAATATTGATAAATACGTAATTACATTGAAGAAAGTCAAATTCAGTTTGCAATCTTTTTCAAACTATATGTAAATTGATTTTCCTGTCTTCTGATCGTAACAATTGTAGATTCAAACACAAGAATACAGACAAAATCTGTTAACCATCGATTTCTCATTCAAATTTTTTTTATATTTCTGTACTCGATAAGAATAATTCTTGTCGACTGAATTATTACATAATGCTTGATCAATTCGTGTTATAACTCATTCATTCCAACCTATTTTCATTATCCACCTCAATTATCAATGATAACTATCTTCATCCATCATCGAGCCACCAAGAAACACCACATCATCAACAATACCATGATCTTCAAATACCAACACATCTTCGATCAACAAAACCCACAATGCACCTACTCTTTAATTTCTGTTTTGTTGTAAACCATCTATCCACTCGCCATCACTACAAATACTAACCTGCTACAACTTGTCATCGACCACCACAACACACCACTTGTAAACTTCTCGAGACCACCTGTAAATATTGCTCGATTTTTGCTGTTACTGCTGCAGTATATTTTTTTTTATTTTCGATTTAAAACACCAAACAAATGATATATTCACCTCTTTTAAATTGTCACCTCTACCACCCTATCCACCATCTCAAACCCTCGACACCTCCTATTCTTTTGATTTTTCTTCTTCGTGAAAACCTCCAACGAAACCACTTAAACTAAACTCATCTGCTATTCTTTACTGCTGCAATATATTTTTTTCCTTTTATTTCCTGAACTAATACGGATGCAGTATGTTTTTCTTCTAAATTCTATTTCTATGTCAAAAGAATGAACGATAATGACATATATATAATAATGGTGATGAGCTGTTAAATTAAGACAATGATTAACAAATAAATAATGATGGGATTTAAATAAAGATAGCAAGTGGATGTCGATTTCTTTACTTCTTTTCTTTCTAGCCGAACCATGACAAATGAACTGCCCCACTTCCAACTCATCTAAAGTAAATTGAGTCGGCTGGGTCCTTTATCAACCAAACCATACGAATTGATTGGAGCTTATGTTAAGTCTTGGGCCTTGATTTGCCTAATATTGTTTTTGGGTTAAAAAGGTTAGGGTCTTACTTCATATTACTGAATATTGGGTCGATTGTGTTGCATACTGCCACGTTTTGGTTAGTTGCTGTCACAAGTTAAATTACGAGTAGTATAATGAGGACGGTAGTTATGATCATATTATTGATATGATATCGATGATGGGAGGGTGAGGTTATGAGTAGATTATTATGTAATTAGGGTGAAAATAGGTTTATGGATGATGGATTTGATGATCGGGTTATGTTGACGATTATGATGATGAATATGAATGACGTATAGGATGAAAGGTTTAGGCTGATAATCATGATAATAATACATGATAGATGATGATGAATGAAGTTCACGATGATGATAATTTTACGTGATATCATATTAGGATAACGATGATGAGGAAATCGTTGATGATATTATATGATGGAATATGATAAGTGCTTGCGTAAATTTTTTTTTTCTGAATCCGCTGTCGTTCGAAACATTAGGCAAACCACAAATTGATTTTAAGTTGGGACTTATAAAATTGTTAAATGGGTTGCTACATATTAACTTGTTAGGCCATGATACTAAATGGGCCTGCATTTGTTAAATGGGCTTAGACAAATTGTTAAGCCAAGTTCCCTCATTTTCTGTGGAGGCCATAGCTAACAGGCTATGTAGATTAGATTATAGATTTAAAAGAGAAAAACATAATGGATTGGATGGTTGGATTGTTATGTTGATGAGCGGGAGGTCCCGGGTTCGAGTCCCGTCTGGAGCATTCTTTTTAGACAAAGCTTTGAGGGTATACACAATTACTTTTATTATTACTACTATTATTATTATTATTATTATTATTATTATTATTATTATTATTATTATTATTATTATTATTATTATTGTTATTATTAATGTTATAAAGATTATTATTATTATTACATGTATAAGTATTATAATTATTATCATTAATAACATTAGTATTAACATTATTAGCATTATTACTATTAAAAATTATTATTGTTACAACTATATTAGTATTATTGTCGGTTTTACTACTAATATCATTATAAGTGCTATTATTATTGTTATTATTATTATTATTATTATTATTACTATTACTATTATTATTATTATTATTATTATTATTATTATTATGAAAATAATACAAGTTATCATTTTTTTCATAACTATTAGTATTAGTATCACTTTTGTAACTATTAGTATTATTAGTATTATTATTATTATTATTGTTATTAAACAAAAGTATCATTTTTAACAATATCATTATTATTATTATTATTAATATTATCAATTTTAATAAAGTTATTATTATTAGTAGTAAATCATTAATATCAAAACTAACATTTTTGGAACAAATAAATATATTGCACATAAAACATACTTATTATATATAACACATTTATATTAATATTCCATATAACTATATATAATTCATATTAACATTACTTATATAAAAACTTACATACAACAAATTAAGTGTAAGACCCAAATATTTATTTTACATAATGTATTTATGGTGTACGATGCGTGTATGAAGGGTACGTGTTGCTTGCTCGAACGCCGAAGGAAACTGGACGTTGTTTGAAGTGACAAGGTGTGTACGTATCTTTTCAACCCCAAATAAAATTTGTGTTGATGTTTCAAAGCCTTACCATTGGAAAGGAAATCTTATTACGTTTCCAACGATATTGATTCATCGAAAACGGAGTTACGGTCAAAAAGTTATGGCCAAAACAAGTTTCTGAAAACTGACCTGTAGGTTGGAGCGGCGCTCCACCTTTCGGCGCGGCGCGAGATCGTTGATTGGTGAAGCATGACCTTCGGGGTCCGCTGACTTCATCATGGGTGTAGTGTTATATCGGTGAAGCATGACCGTTGACGGGGTCCGCTGACTTCATCCGGTGTTGAGTGATCTATCGGTTGTTTTATACATCGATGGTGGGGTCGTAAGGACCGTGTGGTATGATCTATCGGTTGTTTTATTCACCGATGGTGGGATCGTGAGGACCAGGTTGTGTGATTAGTAGGGCGATTGCCGTGTTTCGCTCACATGTTGTTACGGGTGTGACAATAGTCGATTTTGTGCACCTTAGGTTTAGCGTTTCCATAGTCGTTTTGGGCGCTTTTGGTTTTAGCCGTTGCTTATGATGTTAGGATAGTGGCGTATTAGTTGTATTGCGCACTACAAAGGATGTTTAGTGGTAAGTGTAATCCGTAAGGATTCATGTGGTTCGATCTTCAACGTTCGGATCTTTGACTTTAGGTTGAGGCTTGGTCATTTATAGCGTTGTCCTTGGTAAGGGTACGCTAAGGAATTGATATCTTGGTACGAGATTGGTTGAGTTTTTCCCGATATGGGAAAAAGAGCAGGTTTTAGTGCTCGGATAGTGGTTTTGATAAATCGCGGGTGACGATTTTAGTTGTTAAAGGTGATTCATTGGGAAGAATTGTCTAGGAAAGTTCGGATTGGAACTTAGGATTGAGGGCCGTTGAGAAGTTCCGGATTGGTTAAGTGGAGAAGATCACGAGGACGTGATCGAGTTTAAGTGGGGGAGAGTTGTAAGACCTAAATATTTATTTTACATAATGTATTTATGGTGTACGATGCGTGTATGAAGGGTACGTGTTGCTTGCTCGAACGCCGAAGGAAACTGGACGTTGTCTGAAGTGACAAGGTGTGTATGTATCTTTTCAACCCCAAATAAAGTTTGTGTTGATGTTTCAAAGCCTTACCATTGGAAAGGAAATCTTATTATGTTTCCAACGATATTTGATTCATCGAAAACGGAGCTACGGTCAAAAAGTTATGGCCAAAACAAGTTTCTGAAAACTGACCTGTAGGTTGGAGCGGCGCTCCACCTTTCGGCGTGGCACGCCGAACCCGTCTGATGCAATTTTCAGCCTTTTTTAAAGGTTTAAATGAAGGGTACTTTGGTCTTTTCACTTGGGGTCGGTTTGGGGTCATCAAAGCTGATCTAGAACTCCATTGGAGCTCATTTCTCACCCACACAAACACTCTCATCCACATATAGAGAGAGAGGAAGAGTTCTAGAGTGAGAGAGCTTGAATTGGAGAAGAAGGAGCTTGAATTGATCAAAGTCTCGGGTTTTAAAGTTGTTCACCTCGTTCCTAGCTACATTTTGGTTGTTGTGGTAAGTTCTAACTCCGAATTTCATTATTTGGTTTGATATTCAAAGTTAGGGTTTGAACTTAAATTGTTAAGAAACCCATTTAAACTCATGAAGTGAGTTTAGTGATGCTAGTAATCGGGTTTATTGTTAGTGTTGGTGGATTTCGGGTTGGTGAACAAATTGACCTTGATTAGGACTTGTAATTGGGTTTAATCACTAGGTTTAGTGATTATGGAAGTGTTGGAACACTTTTAGGTGTGTTTGGTTGACTAATTTTGACTAGAGTCAAAATTAGGGTTTGGTGATGATTATGACCCAATTGTCGATTTAATAAGGTTTATAAACTTAAAATGGATTAAGTTGAAGTATAAAACCGGGTTAAATATGTTTTGGTGTCAAAACTTGTAATTGGTGAGATTTTGACTTTATGGGTCAAAATTAGGGTTTATGGGCGATTTTGAGAACGATAGGTGTTTAACACTTGTGTTCGGGTTTAATTGGCATATTAGGACCATTCTCACTTGTGTTAGTGATAATTGGTTAGTTTGGGCACGGTTGTGCTTGGAAGTGCATTTGAGTCGAAATTGCACTAAGTGTTGTTTTGGGTTGGTTTGTAAATCCACTCTAAGTGTGTTGATGTATTTGTGAAAATGGAATAGGTACTTTCCATTGACGAGTTGCAGATTATTCGGTGGCATTCTTCAAGGCAACAAGGTGAGTGTTAATATCCTATATGCATATGTATGTGTAGGATGGGTGCGGGTCGGGTGAAGTGGTTCTCGGTTATAGAGCTCACTTCACATATAGGTGGATTTGATGGACTTGTGTATAGGTCCAATTGGCACGGTTGTGCATTTTGGTTTACCACCTTTGGCGAGGTGCACACTTTGTGTGTACGTTATCACATGGGCGTGTGATGTGGATTATATAACCCCAATGGCGATGGGTTAATATTGTGAGTGGAGTAATTATACATGTATGTATATGGTATATTTATTTGTAAGCTATGGTGTGACCCACGGAGCCGGGAATGCCATAGTGTGTGTGTGAATGTGCTATGATGTGAACCACGGTGCCGGTAGCATCATAGTGCATGTTTGAGATGTGAACCATGGAGCCGGTAGCATCGGAGTGTGAACCACGGAGCCGGTAGCACTATAAAATGAGGTGTGAACCACGGAGCCGGTAGCACCAAAGTGTGAACCACGGAGCCGGTAGCACTATAAAAGAGTATGACTCAAATGCATAGTGATGTGAACCACGGAGCCGGTAGCGTCATAGCATTGCGTACGGTGTGAACCACGGAGCGGGTAGCACCATGACGCGTTTGTGGTTAACCATATAGTTGTTTATGTATATGTTGTGATGTATCGTATTATGTTGTTGGATATTGTTAGCATGTTAAATATTGAATACGTATAATGTTGTATTGTCGTGATGTAGCTAACCCTCCGGGTGTAGCTTATTGGCATTGTTCACATCGTTGCTGGTGAACTTATATTTTATTGATATATCTTTAGCTCGTTGCTTAGTGATCTTACGGTATGCTTAGACTAGCTTGCCTTTATGCTTGGATGCTCCGGTATACGGTATTTGGTTTTGTGTGGCGTGTCCATTTTATGCATATATATGTATGTAGTATATTCTCACTCACTAAGCGTTAGCTTACCCTCTCGTTGTTTACCTTTTTATAGATTTGCATGGATTCGGTGGCTCGGGTAAGCGTGAGACCAGTGGACTCGCGTAGTTGCTTTAGAAGGCTTTCTTTTGGATTGATTAGGATTGGGTAGCGTATCCCCAATCGCCATGCTCGGCTTTATTTTGTGTTAAAAGTCGTGTGGTCGAAAACTTAAAATTGGTACTTAAAGGGTAATTTGGGCATATGTGGGCCCGGTGTCGTAAAACCCTTTTTATTAATGGAACGTGTTAGTTTTATCTATTACAATATGTTGTGAAAACCGTTTAGTCTAAATGTGTCGGGAAGTGGTCAAACATTTTCGCATTTGGGACTTTTTGGGACAGCAGCCTGTCCAGGCCCTTTTGCGCGCCGCGCGGGGTCATGGCGCGCCGCGCCATGTGCTGCACAAAGAAATTTTTTTTTATTCCGCGTAATTGGTTGGTTAACGGGTTGGGTTATTACAAGTGGTATCAGAGAATGGTCTAAGGGATTTAGGTGACTTGAGATAGGTACCTAGACTTAGACTTTTGTGTGTGCTTAATTTGTTGCGGGACTTGTAGGATTACGGGTCAGAATAGGTTATAGTTAGTGCCTTGTTTGTAGGTGGACTAATGTTTATATTAGTAATGTGGATATTATTAATATACTTTTGTGTTGTGATAATAATTCTCGCGTGTATTTATATCGCGTAGAATTTTGTTTGTGTTTGTTTATATCATCAAGCGAGGCGGTCGTTGTATTAACAAGTTGATATGGCGTGTATGCGTAATAAGGACTTGCAAACCTTATTACGGGTGCAAATCATGTCTAACAAGTGATGTACGACGAGTGTTTAGCAAGATGGGACGGTGTTGTGCGTGTGGTCTATACGTTCATGATCTAATCGTTTGCATCCCTTAGAATGAAAACGGAAAATGGATGCGGAACGAGTGAGCCTATTCACGAAGGGAAGGATGATTTAACGTTAAAGATTGAGGCCGTGTTTGAGCAATATGTCTCGGTTTTCACCGGCAAAGTTAGGGAAGTAACTAAGGAGTTGGTCGAAGGACAAATGACGGAAATGGTCCGAGACCAAGCGACTAAAGTTGTAAAGGAAGAGTTTCAAAAGAGGTTTCCCAAACCTCGAGGTAGTGATGATGAAGATGTACATGCAAGGTTAGGATTACATGGTGCTCATGGTAAGAGGGCACGAAGTACGCCTGAAGGCGTCAGGAATGTGAAGAAGAAGAGTAAGAAGGGTTACAAGCTCACGTGCTTTAAGTGTGGGGAACGGGGTCATTTGGCACAAGATTGTACGGTAGTGCCTTTAGGCTCAATCAGGTGTTTCATTTGTCGAATGGAGGGACACCGGAAGTCAGAGTGTTCCGAATCGCATGACGATCGGGTTAGGAGGTTAGAGCGCGAATACATGATGGGTAGTGGAGCACGGAAGCCCAACAGCGCTACATCAGGTACCTTTAGTACGAAATTATATGTTGTTCGTTTGTAATAACATGCGGTATGTGCGTAAGTCTTAGCTAAACTTTATTCTCCGTTGGAGATAATTCGTAGCAAGCGGGCGGTTTATGTTTATGGTTCCGGTTTGCTCTCAGTAGAGTGTATAAGTGGAGTGTTGTGCCTAGATCCTATGGTGCGAATCCTTGGGTGTTTAAGCATTTTGGTTGGTATCGGGTCGTTAAGCTCGTTTGAGTGAGACCCTTAAAGTCTCAATGGTGTTGTGCATGTTACTGATATGGGTGACGTTCCTAATGGAAGTACCCTATGGTGACGTTTGATTGTCGGGCAAAGGGCGTAAGACTTGGTGCAACCAAGCATTCCTTAGTATTTGGGAAATGTTTCTACCAACCCATGGAAATGGGTTTTGGTGCTCGGTCGTTAAGCGCGTGTTCGCTTTCGCGTTGAAGTTGATGAACCATGAGGTTCGTCGGGTGGATTGAAATTCTTGAAATCGAGTGTTGATCTCGATGTATGTTGGTAAAGGAGTCTACGTGACGCGACATTAGGTGCCTTTTTATACCTACTACCATGGTGTTCGAATCCGATTGTGTTGCGGTTACATTGTACTTAGGGTACTGAAGTGAAACCCTTAGGTACATGAGCGATCAGGTGAAATTCAAAAAACTAAAGCAATTGGATGATTGCGAGTGTATAGTTCGTGTAAATTGTGGTACACTTTTTGTTCGAAGTGTTTAAGGATAGGTTAGGATCCTTGGTATGCTCAAAATTGAAGCAAGACGTGGTGATGGGCCGTGTGAACCCAATTATTGGTAAAGTCTGCCTTTGGTAGCATTGTGCGGGTGTACGAGATGCGGTTATAGAACGTAGTTCCAAGTGGGGGAGTTACACTCCCGCACGCGGAGGTTTTAGTGTGAGATTTCGGACAATGCTTTTGGTAGATCCGAAATTTGTGTCGGGACCTAGATTTGGTCGATTTGTGGTAGAGTACAATTTCGGATAAATTGTACTTATGATTTTGGATTTGAAATATCACCAAGGTAGTAATGTTGTAAATCTCTTTGAGAGATAATGGACGGGTATGGTGAGCAAGGTGAAATCCCTCGGTTAAGGGATGTGCGTATCGGATCCTCTTTTAGAGAATTTTTGTTTTTTGCCTATGTTTGATATAGGCGGTTCTTGCTCGATTGTGTGAATGGTTAGTGGTATCCGTTAGGATTCACTATGGCGTAGCAGAGCGTAATGTTACGTTACTCGTTGTTCGAGGCCAAAAGGGATCGTGGATTGGTGGAGCATGACCTTCGGGGTCCTCTGACTTCATCATGAGATCATTGATTGGTGAAGCATGACCTTCGGGGTCTGCTGACTTCATCATGAGATCGTTGATTGGTGAAGCATGACCTTCGGGGTCCGCTGACTTCATCATGGGTGTAGTGTTATATCGGTGAAGCATGACCGTTGACGGGGTCTGCTGACTTCATCCGGTGTTGAGTGATCTATCGGTTGTTTTATACATCGATGGTGGGGTCGTAAGGACCGTGTGGTGTGATCTATCGGTTGTTTTAATCACCGATGGTGGGATCGTGAGGACCAGGTTGTGTGATTAGTAGGGCGATAGCCGTGTTTCGCTCACATGTTGTTACGGGTGTGACAATAGTCGATTTTGTGCACCTTAGGTTTAGCGTTTCCATAGTCGTTTTGGGCGCTTTTGGTTTTAGCCGTTGCTTATGATGTTAGGATAGTGGCGTATTGGTTGTATTGCGCACTACAAAGGATGTTTAGTGGTAAGTGTAATCCGTAAGGATTCATGTGGTTCGATCTTCAACGTTCGGATCGTTGACTTTAGGTTGAGGCTTGGTCATTTATAGCGTTGTCCTTGGTAAAGGTACGCTAAGGAATTGATATCTCGGTACGAGATTGGTTGAGTTTTTCCCGATATGGGAAAAAGAGCAGGTTTTAGTGCTCGGATAGTGGTTTTGATAAATCGCGGGTGACGATTTTAGTTGTTAAAGGTGATTCATTGGGAAGAATTGTCTAGGAAAGTTCGGATTGGAACTTAGGATTGAGGGCCGTTGAGAAGTTCCAGATTGGTTAAGTGGAGAAGATCACGAGGACGTGATCGAGTTTAAGTGGGGGAGAGTTGTAAGACCCAAATATTTATTGTACATAATGTATTTATGGTGTACGATGCGTGTATGAAGGGTACGTGTTGCTTGCTCGAACGCCGAAGGAAACTGGACGTTGTCTGAAGTGACAAGGTGTGTACGTATCTTTTCAACCCCAAATAAAGTTTGTGTTGATGTTTCAAAGCCTTACCATTGGAAAGGAAATCTTATTATATTTCCAACGATATTTGATTCATCAAAAACGGAGCTACGGTCAAAAAGTTATGGCCAAAACAAGTTTCTGAAAACTGACCTGTATGTTGGAGCGGCGCTCCACCTTTCGGCGCGGCGCGCCGAACCCGTCTGATGCAATTTTCAGCCTTTTTTAAAGGCTTAAATGAAGGGTACTTTGGTCTTTTCACTTGGGGTCGGTTTGGGGTCATCAAAGCTGATCTAGAACTCCATTGGAGCTCATTTCTCACCCACACAAACACTCTCATCCACATATAGAGAGAGAGGAAGAGTTCTAGAGGGAGAGAGCTTGAATTGGAGAAGAAGGAGCTTGAATTGATCAAAGTCTCGGGGTTTTAAAGTTGTTCACCTCGTTCCTAGCTACGTTTTGGTTGTTGTGGTAAGTTCTAACTCCGAATTTCATTGTTTGATTTGATATTCAAAGTTAGGGTTTGAACTTAAATTGTTAAGAAACCCATTTAAACTCATGAAGTGAGTTTAGTGATGCTAGTAATCGGGTTTATTGTTAGTGCTGGTGGATTTCGGGTTGGTGAACAAATTGGCCTTGATTAGGACTTGTAATTGGGTTTAATCACTAGGTTTAGTGATTATGGAAGTGTTGGAACACTTTTAGGTGTGTTTGGTTGACTAATTTTGACTAGAGTCAAAATTAGAGTTTGGTGATGATTATGATCCAATTGTCGATTTAATAAGGTTTATAAACTTAAAATGGATTAAGTTGAAGTATAAAACCGGGTTAAATTTGTTTTGGTGTCAAAACTTGTAATTGGTGAGATTTTGACTTTATGGGTCAAAATTAGGGTTTATGGGCCATTTTGAGAACGATAGGTGTTTAACACTTGTGTTCGGGTTTAATTGGCATATTAGGACCATTCTCACTTGTGTTAGTGATAATTGGTTAGTTTGGGCACGATTGTGCTTGGAAGTGCATTTGGGTCGAAATTGCACTAAGTGTTGTTTTGGGTTGGTTTGTAAATCCACTCTAAGTGTGTTGATGTATTTGTGAAAATGGAATAGGTACTTTCCATTGACGAGTTGCGGATTATTCGGTGGCATTCTTCAAGGCGACAAGGTGAGTGTTAATATCCTATATGCATATGTATGTGTAGGATGGGTGCGGGTCGGGTGAAGTGGTTCTCGGTTATAGAGCTCACTTCACATATAGGTGGATTTGATGGACTTGTGTATAGGTCCAATTGGCACGGTTGTGCATTTTGGTTGACCACCTTTGGCGAGGTGCACACTTTGTGTGTACGTTATCACATGGGCGTGTGATGTGGATTATATAACCCCAATGGCGAAGGGTTAATATTGTGAGTGGAGTAATTATACATGTATGTATATGGTATATTTATTTGTAAGCTATGGTGTGACCCACGGAGCCGGGAATGCCATAGTGTGTGTGTGAATGTGCTATGATGTGAACCACGGTGCCGGTAGCATCATAGTGCATGTTTGAGATGTGAACCATGGAGCCGGTAGCATCGGAGTGTGAACCACGGAGCCGGTAGCACTATAAAATGAGGTGTGAACCACGGAGCCGGTAGCACCAAAGTGTGAACCACGGAGCCGGTAGCACTATAAAAGAGTATGACTCAAATGCGTAGTGATGTGAACCACGGAGCCGGTAGCGTCATAGCATTGCGTACGGTGTGAACCACGGAGCCGGTAGCACCATGACGCGTTTGAAGTTAACCATATAGTTGTTTATGTATATGTTGTGATGTATCGTATTATGTTGTTGGATATTGTTAGCATGTTAAATATTGAATACACATAATATTGTATTGTCGTGATGTAGCTAACCCTCCGGGTGTAGCTTATTGGCATTGTTCACATCGTTGCTGGTGAACTTATATTTTATTGATATATCTTTAGCTCGTTGCTTAGTGATCTTACGGTATGCGTAGACTAGCTTGCCTTTATGCTTGGATGCTCCAGTATGCGGTATTTGGTTTTGTGTGGCGTGTCCATTTTATGCATATATATGTATGTAGTATATTCTCACTCACTAAGCGTTAGCTTACCCTCTCGTTGTTTACCTTTTTATAGATTTGCATGGATTCGGTGGCTCGGGTAAGCGTGAGACTAGTGGACTCGCGTAGTTGCTTTAGAAGGCTTTCTTTTGGATTGATTAGGATTGGGTAGCGTATCCCCAATCGCCATGCTCGGCTTTATTTTGTGTTAAAAGTCGTGTGGTCGAAAACTTGAAATTGGTACTTAAAGGGTAATTTGGGCATATGTGGGCCCGGTGTCGTAAAACCCTTTTTATTAATGGAACGTGTTAGTTTTATCTATTACAATATGTTATGAAAACCGTTTAGTCTAAATGTGTCGGGAAGTGGTCAAACATTTTCGCATTTGGGACTTTTTGGGACAGCAGCCTGTCCAGGCCCTTTTGCGCGCCGCGCGGGGTCATGGCGCGCCGCGCCATGTGCTGCACAAAGAAATTTTTTTTTTATTCCGCGTAATTGGTTGGTTAACGGGTTGGGTTGTTACATTAAGTATTTTTAATATAATACTAAATATATAGATATTAATATAACTATATTAATCACTTTAAATACATATACAAAATAAATATATATATACATATATCATATAATTTAAGATATAAAATAAAATATATGTTTTAAAAAGGAATCTAGTATGAACCTTATATAACTACAAAATATATAGAAATAATATATATGTTAATAAATGAAATTATGATATTTCTATTGTATGTTTTAATAGAAATACAAATGATATAGGTTCGTGAATCTGAGGCCAACCATGCATTGTTCACAATCTGCTGTCGTTCGAAACATTAGGCACACCACAAATTGATTTTAAGTTGGGACTTATAAAATTGTTAAATGGGTTGCTACATATTAACTTGTTGGGCCGTGATACTAATTGGGCCGGCATTTGTTAAATGGGTTTAGACAAATTGTTGAGCCAAGTTCCCTCATTTTCTGTGGAGGCCGAAGCTAACAGGCTATGTAGATTAGATTATAGATTTAAAAGAGAAAAATAGAATGGATTGGATGGTTGGATTGTTATGTTGATGAGCGGGAGGTCACGGGTTCGAGTCCCGTCTGGAGCATTCTTTTTAGACAAAGCTTTGAGGGTATACACAATTACTTTTATTATTACTATTATTATTATTATTATTATTATTATTATTATTATTATTATTATTATTATTATTATTATTATTATTATTATTATTATTATTGTTATTGTTATTATTAATGTTATAAAGATTATTATTATTATTACATGTATAAGTATTATAATTATTATCATTAATAACATTAGTATTAACATTATTAGCATTGTTACTATTAAAAATTATTATTGCTACAACTATATTAGTATTATTGTCGGTTTTACTACTAATATCATTATAAGTGCTATTATTATTATTATTATTATTATTATTATTATTATTATTATTATTATTATTATTATTATTATTATTATTATTATTATTATTATTATTATTATTATGAAAATAATACAAGTTATCATTTTTTTCATAACTATTAGTATTAGTATCACTTTTGTAACTATTAGTATTATTAGTATTATTATTATTATTATTATTATTATTATTATTAAACAAAAGTATCATTTTTAACAATATCATTATTATTATTATTATTAATATTATCAATTTTAATAAAGTTATTATTATTAGTAGTAAATCATTAATATCAAAACTAATATTTTTGGAACAAATAAATATATTGCACATAAAACATACTTATTATATATAACACAATTATATTAATATTTCATATAACTATATATAATTCATATTAACATTACTTATATAAAAACTTACATACAACAAATTAAGTATTTTTAATATAATACTAAATATATAGATATTAATATAACTATATTAATCACTTTAAATACATATACAAAATAAATATATATATACATATATCATATAATTTAAGATATAAAATAAAATATATGTTTTAAAAAGGAATCTAGTATGAACCTTATATAACTACAAAATATATAGAAATAATATATATGTTAATAAATGAAATTATGATATTTCTATTGTATGTTTTAATAGAAATACAAATGATATAGGTTCGTGAATCCGAGGCCAACCCTGCATTGTTCAATATAGTCATATGTATTTTTACTACAAAATACATTAGGTGAGTTTCATTTGCCTTTTTACCCTTTATATTTTTGGGCTGAGAATACATGCGCAATTTTTATAAATGTTTTACGAAATAGACACAAGTAATTGAAACTACATTATAAGGGTGAATGATCGAAGCCGAATATGCCCCTTTTGCTTGGTAACCTAAGAATTAATAAACCGATCTGCTAATTGACGCGAATCCTAAAGATAGATCTATTGGGCCTAACGAACCCCATCCAAAGTACCGGATGCTTTAGTACCTCGATGTTGTTTTTATCATGTCCGAAGGATTTCTCGGAATGATAGGGGATATTCTTATATGTATCTTGTTAATGTCGGTTACCAGGTGTTCACCATATGAATGATTATTTTTGTCTCTATGCATGGGACGTATATTTATGAGAATTTGAAATGAAATCTTGTGGTCTATTAAAATATTGAAATGATTGTTATGATAAACTAATGAACTCACCAACCTTTTGGTTGACATTTTAAAGCATGTTTATTCTCAGGTATGAAAGAAATCTTTCGCTGTGCATTTGCTCATTATAGAGATATTACTTGGAGTCATTCATGACATATTTCAAAAGACGTTGCATTCGAGTCGTTGAGTTCATCAAGATTAATATTAAGTCAATTATAGTTGGATATATTATGAAATGATATGCATGCTGTCAACTTTTGATGTAATGAAAGGTTGTCTTTTAAAAACAAATGCAACGTTTGGAAAATGTATCATATAGAGGTCAAATACCTCGCGATGTAATCATATGTTATTGTATTCGTCCTTATGGATTAGGACGGGTCGCTTCAAACATTGTGTACCATTCAAGTGTAATTCATTGCGATTTAAGACTCAGAGTATCGAGGAAATCAATTATAACTAGCTCTTTCGGGGGTTATATCGAAGAAATTTGTTAAATCGTCTCAAAGTATGAAGATAAAGAGCTCACCATCCTACACAATATGATGGATGCTTTAATAGTGGACCCTCTTCGATAGAATTGAAGTAACTAAGGTTAGTCGATGTAATTTGTACCCAACTTTGAATAATCACTTTACAAATTTCTCTTGTGCATGTTTGTAATTCTCATGTTGTGTTAGAGTAGGGTTATGATTAGTAAAGCCCGGCCCGTTTGTGGGTTTAGGATTTCATGTGTAGTCTATATATAGTGGTTAATAATAATATAATTCTCACGGGTTCTATTATCTAACATGGTAATCAGAGCTTAGGTCTAATCCCGAGACCTAGTCGTCATGTCTTTCTATCACCTCCTACCAATACCCTTAAAAAAAAAAAAAAAGATTAGCCGTAGCCTTCTTCTCTTAACCAACCTTACATTCGGCAACATCAAAGCCTTTTTTTTTTCATTATCCTTGATTCTTAAATTCTTAATTCATATTCTTATTGTGCGTGTACCATACACAAGTTCTTGTTTTGATTTGATACCATAAATTAATTATTGTAATCACCTCCTGCCGTCGAGTCAATTTAAAAAAATAAACCTCAAAACATCCGTGTCAATGCCTAAGAACTAAACATGTTTGCAAGTTTTGCTGATATCGATTGTTCTTTTCGTTTAATTTTTCTTTTAGCAGCGGATGACATTTATTTATTTTAATTTTTCTTTTAGCAGCGGATGACATATTTATTTTACTTTCTACTTCTTTTCTTATTTATGATTTAAGAACCTAGTATAATAATAATCGGCGTGGGGCTGAGCCGCCTAGCTTGACTAGGTTCCAAACCCCGAAAAAAAGAGAATATAGTCAAAATTCTTGTTTGCAACGCGTTGAAGAATATTGTTATCGTTGACAGAAATTGCATACCAAAGTGGTACTTGATCCTTAGGCACAAGCCACGGCGTAAAGAAAAAAAAAACGCTACGGAAAAGGAGAAGCCATTAAGACATGCGCAACCAAATCAGCGAATATCGGTCTATTCAGCGCAACAAATCAAGAGAAAAAAAATATATTATGTTTTATTTGTTTATTTGATATTTGTGTTTCCTTCCAGTCCGAACTTTCGCGATTTCGCCGTTCGGACTGGGGGGAGTGTTAGAGTAGGGTTATGATTAGTAAAGTCCGGCTCGTTTGTGGATTTAGGGTTTCATGTGTAGTCTATATATAGTGGTTAATAATAATAATATAATTCTCACGGGTTCTATTATCTAACACTTCATCGTTTAGATTAATGCTTACCACAATTTCTATATATCCTGATTTTTCGCAAAGAAAAAAGTAGTATTATTTGAAAAAATTATTTTGAATTTTTGACCCATGGAAAAGATACATATAAAAGAAGGAACATCATTCTACATTTAAAAGTATTAAGGAAATATTGAACTAGAAGAGAAAATTATGATATGCATATATTATTTGTACAATTAAAATAACCACAAACTTCAAAAGATAAATATCTGTAACCAACATAATGTTGGGGTGCAAACCTATCCCGTATAGGAGGGAGATAAAAATAAATGTATGTATATAAGTTTAAGGGGAAGTCCCTCTAATACCAATTGGTTTTAGAAAAGGACGGACTCTTGAGTTTATATTGCAGGACATTGTGTTTGGGCTATGCGATCTTACAAATGGTATCAGAGCTAGGCTATAGCCCGATGTGGTGAACGACGCAGTGGTGGCGCACCCCTAAGCGCACGGTGCGACATGGCACACCCCTCAGTTTGCCAACGATAATGGAGCCATGGTGCCTTATATCGAAAGTCTTCCTTCCCAAGGCGTGGAAGTGCTGCGTGTCCCGATGGTGAAAGAAAAGTGAAAGAAAGAGATCGGCGGTATAAGAGGCGTGTCCCGGTAGTGACGAAAAGTGAAAGAAAAGAGACCGGTGATATAAGATGGCGGAAGTATCGTTGAAGGGGAGGCTCGGTGATGTGGTCTTCAGTTTGAGGGGAGGATTGTTGGGGTGCAAACCTATCCCACATAGGAGGGAGATAAAAACAAATGTATGTATATAAGTTTAAGGGGAAGTCCCTCTAATACCAATTGGTTTTAGAAAAGGACGGCCTCTTGGGCTTATATTGCAGGACATTGTGTTTGGGCTATGCGATCCTACACATAATTTATCACTTTTTTTCTCAAATTATTTCTTAAAAACAATTTTCAGAGTTATCATTAGAATTTGTCTATTTATTACGGAGTAATATATAGTACTCCAATTTTTCCCCATTGATACCATATAACAACCCCGATTATAGAGCCTCATTAGGCATTTAGGCGTGTGTGTTATGATTAGGATAGGGTCGAGTTTGTTAGAAACAATATGATGAGGTAATCGCGAGTCACGGCGGATACATTTTTGCAATATTAATTTGGAGTATTTTATTTCATGAAAGTGTATTGTATAATTACATACGTTATATTAGATATATACTTGTACGAAAATAGTGTGACATAAAAATTTTTACATATTAAGAGGATTTTTGGGCAAAACATAAGCAATCATATTGATACAAAATGTTTGTTACTATTTGTTATGGCTAGTGTAGAATAAGCACCCTCATTATATGTTGATTACAATATAAGTTAGTTTTTTTGAAGCCCTATAATAATTCAAAATAAGTTTAAGCATTATGACTGTTGGGATAGTTAGTTTTTTTGAAGCCCTATAATAATTCAAAATAAGTTTAAGCATTATGAGTGTTGGGATAGTTCTTGTGAATTTTAGAAAAATGGTAAACAAGAAAGATCGTTTTAAAGAATAATAATAAATAAATTAGGTTTACACAAAAGTAAAAAAAAGTTGAAACTTTAGGTTACATTTTAATAATGAGTTGAAAACAATATTTAATAAATGGATAACGTGAAAGGAAAAAAAGTGCGTGAACAATAAATCGGCCTGTCAGAGTAAACTATTTACTCTTATAAATAGTATCTAGTGTAATGTAATGTAATGTAATAATAATCCGTTTATTCTATACGCCTCATTAGGCATTTAGGTGTGCGTCTTTGAAACCTTGGAGGTTGTTTAGCTGATGTCCTTGTAATTTTTGTGGTTTGTGTTTTGCCTTGGTAATTAGTATATGGGTTTTGATACCTTTAAGCTCCATTTGGTTCACGAAATTTTAAAAGAATTTGATGGAATTGAAATTAAATTCTTTGGACCGCTCCGTTTGGTTGACATATTTTAGAACGAATTAAAATCTACGAGATATTCATTCCTTTGAGATGTTGATGGATTAAAATCTACGAGATATTCTTTCCAACATACTATGAACAATCAAAATATCTTCAAATATTTACGTTTATATTTTACCTACATTTTGACTCGCATTTTTGACGCGCATTTTGCAGAGCGTTTTCGCCGTGCATTTTCGTAACGCATTTTTTAAGGCTCGAGTCAGAAAATGAATAATGAAATTGGAAACGTAATTTTTTTTGTATAAGTTATTTTATAAAATGGAATTTAATTCCTTCACATGTCTGTCAATAAAAACACATTTTCACATTCCATAAAATTCATCAATTCTAATCCCTTTGACATGTAACGATCCGGATTTTTCCAATCGTTTTATACTTATGAGATTAATATTTACATAAATTAAACCTTATCAACATGATAAGCAATCCAAATTGTTGAGACTTATGTTTTTGAAAAGAGTTTTACACAATGTTTGACCGTCCAATTTGACCGATGATATCACGAACTATATAACATACGATAATTATACGTTTGTGTATATATATGTATTTATATATATTTAACATGATCTAAGGATGGTTTAACATCTCATTGTGTACTAATGACAATGAGTTATAAGTATATTTTGAAACTACTAACTTAAGTTTTCAAAACGATAACTATACGTAACATTCTTTGATATATATACTTATAACCTATAATGCTTATACATGTATCGTATATATAATGTATTTAATCACTTTTTAAGGACTTAAATACATAAAACAATATAAGTATATTCACAAAAGATAGCTATATTTGAATTCTCATTCCGTTTCCTCAAGATTTCTATACGTATATCTAGGGTATATATACCCGTATCATACCCAGCTTCTATATGTATTTACTATTGGTATATACACATCAAATCAACATCCTAATCAACATTATTACTGCCCTAGATATGAGGTAACTAGTATTTGTCAAGTAGCATGAATTATTAGTAAGAAAACAAAATTAGGAATCCTTTTCTTTCTTTATAAACTAAAAACGTTTTTATGAATGAACACCATTTCTTCACTCCATTTTCTCATACCTACACCCTCATTTCTCTCTCAAAATACTCCTAACTTCATACTTGATCATCTCCAAACATTTTTCCCATCATTTAGTTACAATTACAAGCCTTAAACACCATAAGAAAACTCTTTCAAGAACATATCAAAATAACCACCCATTTGAAGAAGTATACTTCCAACCTTTTGATCTAACTCCACCACTCTTTGATTCCAAGATTTTTTCTTATCTCTTACAGTAACTTTGTCCAAGTAACTTGAGGTAGTAACCTTGTTCATAATCTTGTTCGATTCATAATTATATAGCTATCTTATTTTATGTTGTAAAATTTTAACAACAAGAACATAGTTTGAATGATTTCAAACTTGTTTGCAAACTAAATAGATCCTTCTAACTTAACTTTTAAAACACTTTAAGACCTGTAATATATCATAATGATATGCTAACTTAACAAGATATAACTTGGTTTTACAAAGAACACCTTAAAAACTGAATCTACGTCGTCGGAGTGCAACCGGGGGCTGTTTTGGGTTGGATAATTAAAAACCATCTTGAACTTTGAATTGGAAGTTCATGTTCTGGAAAAATGATATTTCTTATGAATATGTTAACACATAAAAATTTCATGGTTTAACTCAAAGTGTAAGTATTTTTAGAAAAATGATCATTAAATGTTGTTTTTATGATGGAAAATGATCACTTTCATAAGTTTTACCAAAGTTTGACCTATAACCTGTGATTTCGAATACAAACTAAGGTATTTTCAGTTCATATTCTTAAAATTTGACTCGATTCAAGGAAGTGGCAAGTTGAACCAACAAAAACAGAGTTGTAATGAAGAAACTACGACTAAAACAAGATTGGGTATCCGAAGCTAGTTTAGCTACGAAAATATTTGGAGATAAAGTAAATTAAGCATATATTTTCTAATTAATATGATATTTTATATATAATTACTTATGATTTGATTTTATATATTTCAGGATCACCCGTAAACAACACGAGAAGATTAATCATAAGACCTCATGATTGTACGCAACACGTCATTTGACAACACGGTACTTTATGTACGCAACACGTCATTTGACAACATGGTACCATGGGTCGAGATTAATTCTGATCAATACGAATATGATGGGGTCTTTATTTATTTTATTGAGCAACTAATTGTGGACCACTAACATCGGACTGCTAACTACGGACTAAGAAAATATTAAAAGTATTATAAGTATATATATATATATATATATATATATATATATATATATATATATATATATATATATATATATATATATATATATATATATATATATATATATATAACGATTACTTGAAAAGAAAATATGTTGATATATTATATATATATATGGTTAGGTTCGTGATATCTATCGGAGACCAAGTCGAGTTAAATACCTTCAAGGCAAAAGTGAGTATATAGTCCCACTTTTAAACTCTAAATATTTCGGGATGAGAATACATGCATTTTATGATTTACGTTATGGACATAAGTGATTAAAAATATATATTCTACGTTGAGTTGTACCACTGGCATACTTCCGTGTAACTTGGTAACTACTATTTACATGAGGTATTGTAAACGCGAATCCTGTTGATAGATCTATCGAGCATGACAACCCCAACCGGACTGGACGACCAGTATTCAACGGTTGCACAGTACTTCGTTTCAGTGACTACACTTGGTACGGTGTAGTAAGATTTCATAATAAAGGGAATATGCGACGTTGATTAAATGTTAAGTATGGTTATCAAGTGCTCAACAACTTAGAATATTTTTATTAAAACGTTTATGTATATGAAATATTGTGGTCTATATTAATAACGCTGCTAGCATTAAACCTATATCTCACCAACTTTATGTTGACGTTTAAAACATGTTTATTCTCAGGTTCCTAGAAGTCTTCCGCTGTTTGAATATATGTTAGAGAAACCATGTGCATGGAGTCATACATGTTTTATTCGAGGAAGCATTGCATTCACAAAATCATTACCGTGTATTTATTTTGACTGCATTGTCAATGGAAGTATTCTTGTAAACTGTTATTTACGGTGATTGTCTATATGTAGAAATCATCAGATGTCGAAAACATTGAATTTTAAATATTCATTTATGGTATATCTTTTCAAAAGAATGCAATGTTTATAAAACGTATCATATAGAGGTCAAATGCCTCGCGATGTAATCATATGTTATTGTATTCGTCCCTATGGATTGGGTCGGGTCGTTTCATGTGGTATCAGAGCGGTGGTCTTAGTGAACCAGGTCTGCATTAGTGTGTCTAACTGATAAGTTGTTAGGTTGCATTAGTGAGTCTGGACTTCGACCGTGTCTGCATGTGAAAATTTTGCTTATCATTTTGTGTCGAAAATCATCTACTTATCATCCGTAGGAAATTACCTGCTTATCATCTTAAGTCTAAACGCGTCTTACTGCATTCATTGCATGAATGGTGTATAGACAAAATTCATATCTTAGCGTATTTGCTAATTCATATCTACGCGTATCTGTTACTGTAAACTTTGTCTGACATATTCCATAAATCCCTCCGTAATCTACGAGATCTTTTGTTCTATATATGTGGATATTCTATATAATTAGAATACCATCCGATAGCTGGAAAATAATTTCATATCGAAAAATCCTTTATTCAATCATACGAAATGGAACTCGTCACTAGTTGAAGTCCCTCGGATTCCGATATGGAATACCACTCAAGCTCCGAAAGCAGTGTGACCGGAATGGGTCAACCAATCAGTCATCATCTATTTTGGATGGATTGGGGATGGGTTTGTAGCCTCCTCAATCATTGGAGACAAGAAGAAGGTGATCCCTTCCATCCACCAAATTGCCCTCTTGACGATGAACCTGAAGCACTTACCGGCGAACCTGTTCGAGAAACCATTTTCTCTCTCATTTCCAGAGTATCTCGTCACGATTATATACTACATCAAATTCTAGATTTTATTTATCCACTCGTCCGAACCGACAATCACCCCGGTGTAATAGAAGAAGTCAACGAGCTTCGCACTCGGGTAGTGGCTTTGGAGAATACGGTATGAAGGTTACAAACACCATCAGCAGCATCAGCAGCATAACCAGTACCGTCAATAACATCAACATCGCAAGCCTCAATACCCTAAGCACCAGCAGCTTCACCAGCATCAACGTTATCACCATCATCAACATCAACAGGATCATTACCACCACCAACAATCACATCCGCATCACACGCCTCAATATCACCATCCGTACCTCGGATATCAACGTCACACGCACCATAGATACCAAGAAGTACCAACAACAACAAACGATGAAGTATTGATTCATAACTTCATCGGAGAAACATTCTATGGTGATTATGTAATCTCTAAAGACATAGAGATTACCTATTTCTGCCTTAACCATAAATCAGATGAGTGGATAGAAATGATAAAAGGAAGAGTAGAAACCCCAACAAGAATGATGCGTAAGGTACAAGCTAGACTTGTTTTACCAACATCATCAGCAGTACCCTTAGCCTCACCAACACAGTCAGTGCTGTCAACATCGTTAGAATCGTCAGCAACTTTAACATCACAAGCTCCACCAGTTCAAGAATCACCGTGGACATCATCAATAACGCGTATATTTCATCAACGAGTTATGAAGTAACTCATTCTTCTGAAGAATTTATATAAATATTTTATATATATGAATTCGGAAACCAAAATAAATCTTTTCGTACTAAGCTATTAAGTATGAATTGAAAAAGGGTAGATACTACTCGTTTAAATTCATACTACAAATATGCAATGATGTACGTCCTTCGTCAGCAACTTAATCATCGTTAACTACAATCCATGTTTCAATTCAATGAATTTCGTTTTATAATAAACCAAGTGTATTATTCAATAATATGTTTGATTTTACACTTTCATCTTCAATGTACTCGAAGCTTACTGGGAAACAACATTCATATCTTGCGAAGTTAGCAAGAGTTCAATGAGTATCAGCATGATTCACTAAGGAAATATATATAAGAATAAATAATGAAGTATTGATCCATAACTTCATTAATATTCTGTAAAGAATATGTGGCTCCTAATCGTTTTAGAGATTACTTATTCTAGCTCAAACCAAAAATCAAATGAGTCTAATATTATATTGACTTATTAAATTCATGATTACATCTGAAGAAGATATATATGTACATATATTTTCATAAAGATTGTAATAAAATTCTCTGGTACAAAACATTACTTGGGAAAATTTTTTTAACGGGTAGGTAATACCCGAGAGATATATAAATTCACGATTAATATGATTATATTCTTCGACTCTGATTCAACAATCATCAACTATACTCACTACCTTCACAATAATATACATTCTTTCATAGAAATCAAAACAACCATTTTCATCCAAATTTGATTACGACAAAACGAAATCCAAGTCAAGACTTAATAGAAGACATCACTCTTAGGACTCTTACATCTTTCAAAACTATACTTTGACTTCAAAACTATGCTAGAACATCATTCGATTCTTGGAACCCAGAAAAGTATTTGTATCATTCAAAGTCCTAAAACATCATATGTATATTAACAATTACAATCTATGATCAAACCCTTCGAAATTCCTGAAGACACTTCAAATAATGGACAATCGAGATGATGATCCAACCACACATTACCCGCAGTCTTGCACCTGAAAAGCTCTCGAAACCAAGGACATAATTTAACACGTATCCGCGTTAAATATTTTAGCATTTATTAGCAAAAATAACTTTGCGATTCCTTTTCAAAATAGCAAATTTTGTCACAGTTTCAGCAAATCAACCTCGACTTTCCATTCGAAGTAGCCTTATTATAACCTGTAATACATACGATTACCCTTTTGTTACCAGGGAACCTTTTATATTCCACGACATTATCAGCAGATGTACCAGCAAGTCGTTACCCCTTTGGCGGAATCAACAATGGATATTTTGAAATCTCGCAGCGTTTCTATTTCAGCAGTTATATATATATACAACGTCTATCCCCAAGAATTACATATTTCAAATGTGAAGTTTCTGAAAAATGCTTCAGTCTACGAATTAGTGCTATGAAGTTTTGGAAAAGACTGATAAAGTGGTAAAGACAGTAGACAACAATTACGGTCAGAAGTTTGACAATAAAGAATAATAGATTGGAAAAGTTCGAACGAAAAATTTGGTACTGGAAAACGGATTGAGCAAAGTATAAAGGAGGTCGTGGACAAATCATAATGACGAAATCTACCTTCAAAGGATTCAAATGATTCAGTGTCTGCTGAAACCATTAGTAAGAACCTTACTCCTTATTCTAAACCTTCACAGACAGATTTTCTGCGTCATTCCCTGATCTTAGATATTCTAAGATATCATCGTATTTTTCATTATAAATATCTCCGATATTTCTGAAGATATAGTCCCAACTATCCTCATCAAAAATCATTTATCTCTTCACAATATTTGCGTTACAACATAAAAGAAACTGTGTTAGTTTCTAAATTCTGAAAAATTCGAGTTTAAAATATGAATGTTTTGAAGTAGTGTTGGAAACTGAAGCATGAATTAGTATAATATAATGACACTTGATCAACGTGATTATATTACAGTAATTCATGCTGAGTTTCTAAATGGAACATAATGATTCACAGATCATAACGTCATCATCTGCCATGTTACACAACTCTTACATTCTACCAAATCTCCAAACATATTAAGAACATATCTCCTTGATAATTCTATCTTTTCGAACATTCTGGTAACTTACCAAATCAATATCGTGCAATTACTATTTCCTTCTTAGAACATTAACTATGTTTATTTCAAAATCCATACCTACGAATTCCGGACCATTATTCGCTTGACTCGAAGTCGGGAAGAGGAAACAGAAGTATGGAACTGTTGAATATAAAAGAAAATATAAAGCTCGACAACAACAAATAAATTACAAACCGTGTATATCAATACGTATTGCAATGTAAAGGCACGGGAGAATTAACAATACTATAACCTCAAGGTAATAGTAGAAATAAATAAAATTCTCCGGAGGTAGATGAAAAAGAAGAATGACAGAGATGAAAGTTAAGAGTATATCCAGGATCAGTACTGGATGAAGCATACTGATAAATGTTTTAAAGTATGAATTGAGGGAGGAAGAATAGAAGGTATGAGTTGTAAGGAAATGAAGGGAGGTGGATTTATAGTAAAAGATCCGACAGAGCAATCAAAATAGATGATCGCATTTAAAGCGGATTCTAATTTCCTTGATTATCGAAGAATCAAATCTCATTATGAAGATTTTACTCCAAATCTCTTGAACTTGGAAATCAATCCTATCTACGTCAAAAGATATGACGAATCTATACCTACTCATTTCACCCTTTGGTGATAGCCTCACTCGTACTCTTCACAAAAATCAAATTGCTTTATCAATATTACTTGATGATAATAAAACTCTAATTTCCAACTCGTATACGTCATGAAAACATACTTATTGTCAGCCATGACCATCCCATTCAAATTTCGGGACGAAATTTATTTAACGGGTAGGTACTGTAACGACCCGGATTTTTCCAATCGTTTTATACTTATGAGATTAATATTTACATAAATTAAACCTTACCAACATGATAAGCAATCCAAATTGTTGAGACCTGTGTTTTTGAAAAGAGTTTTACACAACGTTTGACCGTCCAATTTGACCGATGATATCACGAACTATATAACATACGATAATTATACGTTTGTGTATATATATGTATTTATATATATTTAACATGATCTAAGGATGGTTTAACATCTCATTGTGTACTAATGACAATGAGTTATAAGTATATTTTGAAACTACTAACTTAAGTTTTCAAAACGATAACTATACGTAACATTCTTTGATATATATACTTATAACCTATAATGCTTATACATGTATCGTATATATAATGTATTTAATCACTTTTTAAGGACTTAAATACATAAAACAATATAAGTATATTCACAAACGATAGCTATATTTGAATTCTCATTCCGTTTCCTCAAGATTTCTATACGTATATCTAGGGTATATGTACCCGTATCATACCCAGCTTTTATATGTATTTACTATTGGTATATACACATCAAATCAACATCCTAATCAACATTATTACTGCCCTAGATATGAGGTAACTAGGATTTGTCAAGTAGCATGAATTATTAGTAAGAAAACAAAATTAGGAATCCTTTTCTTTCTTTATAAACTAAAAACATTTTTATGAATGAACACCATTTCTTCACTCCATTTTCTCATACCTACACCCTCATTTCTCTCTCAAAATACTCCTAACTTCATACTTGATCATCTCCAAGCATTTTTTCCATCATTTAGCTTCAATTACAAGCCTTAAATACCATAAGAAAACTCTTTCAAGAACATATCAAAATAACCACCCATTTGAAGAAGTATACTTCCAACCTTTTGATCTAACTCCACCACTCTTTGATTCCAAGATTTTTTCTTATCTCTTATAGTAACTTTGTCCAAGTAACTTGAGTTAGTAACCTTGTTCATAATCTTGTTCGATTCATAATTATATAGCTATCTTATTTTATGTTGTAAAATTTTAACAACAAGAACATAGTTTGAATGATTTCAAACTTGTTTGCAAACTAAATAGATCCTTCTAACTTAACTTTTAAAACACTTTAAGACCTGTAATATATCATAATGATATGCTAACTTAACAAGATATAACTTGGTTTTACAAAGAACACCTTAAAAACTGAATCTACGTCGCCGGAGTGCAACCGGGGGCTGTTTTGGGTTGGATAATTAAAAACCATCTTGAACTTTGAATTGGAAGTTCATGTTCTGGAAAAATGATATTTCTTATGAATATGTTAACACATAAAAATTTCATGGTTTAACTCAAAGTGTAAGTATTTTTAGAAAAATGATCATTAAATGTTGTTTTTATGATGGAAAATGATCACTTTCATAAGTTTTACCAAAGTTTGACCTATAACCTGTGATTTCGAATACAAACTAAGGTATTTTCAGTTCATATTCTTAAAATTTGACTCGATCCAAGGAAGTGGCAAGTTGAACCAACAAAAACGGAGTTGTAATGAAGAAACTACGACTAAAACAAAATTGGGTATCCGAAGCTAGTTTAGCTACGAAAATATTTGGAGATAAAGTAAATTAATCATATCTTTTCTAATTAATATGATATTTTATATATAATTACTTATGATTTGATTTTATATATTTCAAGACCACCCGTAAACAACACGAGAAGATTAATCATAAGACTTCATGATTGTACGCAACACGTCATTTGACAACACGGTACTTTATGTACGCAACACGTCCTTTGACAACATGGTACCATGGGTCGAGATTAATTCTGATCAATACGAATATGATGGGGTCTTTATTTATTTTATTGAGCAACTAATTGTGGACCACTAACATCGGACTGCTAACTACGGACTAAGAAAATATTAAAAGTATTATAATTATATATATATATATATATATATATATATATATATATATATATATATATATATATATATATATATATATATATATATATATATATATATATATATATATGTAACGATTACTTGAAAAGAAAATATGTTGATATATTATATATATATGGTTAGGTTCGTGATATCTATCGGAGACCAAGTCGAGTTAAATACCTTCAAGGCAAAAGTGAGTATATAGTCCCACTTTTAAACTCTAAATATTTCGGGATGAGAATACATGCATTTTATGATTTACGTTATGGACACAAGTGATTAAAAATATATATTCTACGTTGAGTTGTACCACTGGCATACTTCCCTGTAACTTGGTAACTACTATTTACATGAGGTATTGTAAACGCGAATCCTGTTGATAGATCTATCGGGCCTGACAACCCCAACCGGACTGGACGACCAGTATTCAACGGTTGCACAGTACTTCGTTTCGGTGACTACACTTGGTACGGTGTAGTAAGATTTCATAATAAAGGGAATATGCGACGTTGATTAAATGTTAAGTATGGTTATCAAGTGCTCAACAACTTAGAATATTTTTATTAAAACGTTTATGTATATGAAATATTGTGGTCTATATTAATAACGCTGCTAGCATTAAACCTATATCTCACCAACTTTATGTTGACGTTTAAAGCATGTTTATTCTCAGGTTCCTAGAAGTCTTCCGCTGTTTGAATATATGTTAGAGAAACCATGTGCATGGAGTCATACATGTTTTATTCGAGGAAGCATTGCATTCACAAAATCATCACCGTGTATTTATTTTGACTGCATTGTCAACGGAAGTATTCTTGTAAACTGTTATTTACGGTGATTGTCTATATGTAGAAATCATCAGATGTCGAAAACATTGAATTTTAAATATTCATTTATGGTATATCTTTTCAAAAGAATGCAATGTTTATAAAACGTATCATATAGAGGTCAAATGCCTCGCGATGTAATCATATGTTATTGTATTCGTCCCTATGGATTGGGTCGGGTCGTTTCATGACACATTTCCACAAACACATTATTCCAACCAAACGGGGTCTTAGTTCTTGATTCAAGGATTGTGTCACGGTTTGATGGTGTCAGGTGGCTTGTGGTCCTGTGAATGTTTTTTTGGGTGTTTGTGTCTGCCTGCACGCTGCGGTGCATGCGTTGCGTGTGATGATCTAGACACCATTAAATATGCATTTGAAGTGACCTTTGTACTAGTAACGCATAACCTTTATGGTGACACTTTTTTTTTTTGGTAAAAATATTAATATGTATATATAAAGGAACTGAGGTTCCGGTGGAGCAACATTAAGCAGATCAAAACGATCTGTAACGGGAGTACTTGGTCACAGACGACCAAAACTCCATAACACTTACTCTATTCGTTCTAAACACACTGAATGACTACATTAAATACAGAGCGAGTACATTCGGAAATACACTTGAAATGCCAAGCAACAAACACCACCTTACCTAAGCCTAATACAAACACATAACCCGACCCCGTATCTAACCCCGCATCATCACCCTCCGAAGCCGCCAATCCGAATCATTCACCGGGCAACCCAAGAACACCTAACCCGAAGCCTATTTACCGAAGTCAACAAAGTCAACGCCGGCAACAACATCAAGCATATAAAATACCCAACGACGGAAAAAATGGAATGAATGAACCAAACCAGCCGCAACATCAATACCAAATGCCGAACCAAACCATAAAGGAGCCAGTCATCCCTGCCAAATTTTCTAAGGACATTTACAAACCCTCAGACCCCAAGCAGTCAACTCGAATCATTCGGGTTTCAACAAAAAACACGCTCAATCGCAAACCCACCAAAACCCGCCCAACCCCACCGCAGAACCCGAAACGCCCAAAGTACCTGTAGAGTTCCGAAGGAACTCTCCGCCTACAACTACCATGGAAGAATCACAGCTCAGCAAAGAAAGTCAAGGGGACCAGCAGCAGAAATCTTCAACCTAACCGAACCAAACCCAAAAATCAACCCCAAAACACAACCAACTCCCAGATCCCGAGCAAGTATTACACGGAATCGCCGCCCGGTAGCCGAAATCGTGACCAGAGAAGAAAAACGGATCGATTGACGTCGGAGAAAAAAATAACTAAGCAACCGAGCTTTATTTCGACGGAAAGCAATAAAATCCGAACCACCGGCGAGATGCCGGTGGTCGGAAACGGTAGTAACAGGAGGCTACAAACCGTTGGAGTGATAGGTCAAAGAAATTAAGAGTGAAAATTTAGATAAAAGGAAAGATAATCAAAAGAAAAGTAGCTAGTTGATCGGAGAAAAGAAAGTTACCAGTGAGGTACAAGAGAGAAATTGAAAAAGGGATGAGGATGGGCACAAATCTCAAGTCAGACAAAATGTTTGGTTAGGGATGATGTTGGAAACTTGTATGAATCTTTCAAATGGATGTAGATAGATCTTTATGGTGACACTATAAGTGACATTTGTGTTGGGTTAATTGTTATCTTCGGTTTGACACCAAGGTACATTGCTTTTGTTCATCGAGTAAAAGACTGGACAAAGGACTAAACTAAATTACCATCAAAGACTAGAGTCAATTTTACAACATCATGTTGCTACAATGACAATCCAGCCACGGAATTCAATACACTTGAGAAATGAAGTCGACAAACAATATAAAACATGTACGATTCATTCAAGTATATGGTAAGAATGTATTCTGCTGTTGATATTTGCTTCATAAAGCACGAAAATCAAATTTGAAAAAGGTCTACCAATACCTACTTGATCAACTGCTTCTACAATTAATTAGTTGAAAACTGATTATCACATAGCCTGATCCTACAGGGTTTCTATGTATGCTCTTGCTTTAATCATCTGAATACTCATCACACATCATTGTTGCAAGCTGATTAAACAAGGATACAGTTGATGGTCATTTCATTGCAAATATACATACTCAAGTAAGAAAAGATGCTTACGTAAAAAAAGGCTAAGCCATTTCATGAAATCACACATATGCTATGTGCATAAATCATTCAATGATAAGAAACCATTCTATAAACTATGATGACCTCATCTCACAAAGTTCATGACTCATTATTATTAAAGAAGATTAACGAATAGACCTATATGTTTATCTATCATAACAAGAAAAAAACATTAAAACAGACAGATCCATGTCATTCCGTATTTCCTTCTCGATCTTCATCTAGTCTTGTCAAGGCCTACAAATGAAGCATGTGCCACTTATTAACAACGATGGACAATTTCAAGATAAACTCACATTTATAAAGGCATACAAAAAAATGATTGTTCAAACTAGCGTACAGGTCTTACATGCTTAGTGATCTAGATACACTATTCAATAGACACTAACGTACCTCGAATTGAGTGGAGGAGGGGCCTATGACTCGTTGTTAGATATCTAATCAATAAAAAAAACAAATAATTAGGAAAACGATTTAGAGCCATAGCACAAACTATTGCTAAAAGAAAAAGTTTACTATATTTGACAACATGCATCCTTGAAAGATCATAGGATTCATAGCAAAAACAAACCATGGCTCTTGTTTTAGCAAAGTTATATGAAAGGGTCTTATCTCACAAGATTAAATTTTTCACATTTGAGAACTTGCAAAAGCAAGAAATAGTCAATGAATGCCTTGACTAAGAACCTTAAACCTATAATGAACAACAACTGCTATATGTATAAAACAATTTTGAAGAGCATGGAACTGAATAGACCATGTATACACACATAAACACACCTTTAGACAATTAGACACAATAGTACATAATCAACTGTTATAAGGCTCTTGGCCAACTAACTTGAAATTCATGGAGTTACGTCACTATCAATATTCAAAACTATCTTCAAATCATGAAAACAACACAAAATATTCACTTCACATACTATACCAACATAATTACCTAAGCCACCGCATACAGTAGAATTCAATATCACAAAGTAATAACCAAACAATGACAAACTCATGTGAAAATCAAAGTTTTACCTTCAGGAAGCCAACTGTAACCACGTTGAGAAAGCGTAAGCATCGAAGTCATCACTGCTGATGCAGTAGCAGTGTGAAAAGGTTGCAATGATTCCAAACAAGCACTCATTTCAGCTGGACACCTAAACACATATAGATATATAAACTACAAGCAATTATTCAAAAACATCAATTCAGATTCACTAAAGCATTGTACTTTTTCCAATTAAACCCTAAACAAACCAAATAAGCATAGCAATTTTGTATATCATCACAATATCCTTATGAGTGAAGTACAAAACAAACAAAAGGGTTTGAAGAAACCCTAGATCTGTGCGTGAGTTTGAATGGTGGGTTGGTTACCTGAAGATGCGATTGGACAGAGAATTTTGGCTACCGATGCGAAAGGAAGTGCGAGCAGATTTGGCCTGAGAGGATGCTCGTGTCGCCGCGCTACGGACGGCGGGTGACCGGAAAATTGAACGAGCGGCGGCCGCTACAGTCGCCATTTTTTTACGTTTGAAAGTATATCTGATGGTTTTATGTGATTCAGGATTTGTCAAAAGGGTTTATTGACTTTGGGTGCGTTTGATAAAAATGAATGATTTAGTGTTGAATGATTCAAAATTTAAATGATTCAGAATCTGAATGGTTCAAAACTTCTGAATAAGGTTTGATCTGAATGAAAATAAGCTGTTTGATAATCATTTAGAATGAACGATATGAACTGACTAAAACTACCTTATTAATGTGTGACATGAATGAAAATTCAATATACTTGTTAGTTAGGTAATCAGGATATAATTTGAAGAGAATATTATAGATAATTTAGGCTCTTAATGGTTAAGAGAGTGTTTCATCTCTGAATGGTTCAGAGCTGAATTCTGAACCATTCAGCACCATATGTCATTCAGATGTCAGAAACAAACGTACTGAATGCTAAATGGTTCAGCATTCAGTGCTGAACCATTTCATTAAGAAGCAAACAAACGCACCCTTTAAGTCCTTAGGCCGAGTGTATTTTATCGTTTTTCACCGAACCGAATGTCAACCAAGTATGGGTACTACCTAATTTATTCGATGCGTCTATTTTTTAATATTTGAATTACTAAATTAGTAATCTCAATCTTAGTTTGTTTTAAGCTTAAAATATTTTTTTTAACAGGAACACAGGGAGACTAAATCACTCATGCGATCATCTCCCGTAATTACATAACTCGCCATCAATTGCTGTCCTAGAAGAAACTCGGACCAATCCGAAGTCCCCATGCCTGATGTACCCGCAACACGATGTGCGAAAGCGATCATAGGTGAATTTCAAGATCAACTCGTTTTGTCATCTTTGATATAAATTATGTGAATCGAGAACATTAAAAGAGAACATTAATAGAGTCAAAAATGTTTCAAGATTCAAGAATAATTTCAATCTAAAACCCATTATTTAACATGAGGATTATACTTAAGTGTATTAGTAGTTTGAAACAAAACGTGACATTAGAGGTTATAAACTATAGAAAGACTTGGGCTAGTTTAAGGACTTTAGGTAATATCGGGATGGTTATATATTTTTTGTCAAATTTACGTGATTGCCTTTAGGGATGGCGCCCGCGGGTAACGGGCACGGGTTCTATATACCCGCGACCCGCCCGTCGGGTTATTTTTTTTACTCGTTGAGACCCGTTACCTGCCCGCGGGTAAAAAAAATTTGTCCATGCCCGTGACCCGCGGATACCCGTGACCCGCGGGTAACCCGCGGGTAATAATAATATACAACTTCGTTATTATTTTTTTCTATAAAAGTTAGTAAATTTTATTAATTATAAACAATATGTACAATTAAACATGTGTAATATGACGTGAAAGTCAAGTTTTTTACTGTTGGTTAAGATTCAAAGCATAATACTCAAAAGATAATTACTTTGTTTTAATGATGACACACAAGAACTGAGAAATTAAATCATATGTATGACGACATGAGTTCATGAACCTAAACTATCTCTAGCAAAAGACCAATAACTAAGAAATCATCTTGGGAAAATTTCTACACGGCTGCACCACGGTCGACCGTGACATCAACCGTGTGTGTCCTGCACCAACGAGTTCAAGAACTGCAAATCCACGGCTGAACTCACGGACGACCGCAGCCCGACCGCAGTTCTTTCTGTTACCAATCTTGACCAAATAAAGTTTGACTAGTTCCCGGCATCTATAATTTACAAAACCTTTTTAAACATGCTTATAATAGTTGCCCTCTTTGATCTTAAAAAAGTTTTGAACCAAAAGATGCTAATTTTCATTAATCACACCAAATGACATCTTAATGACACTTTAAGCTTGATTTAGGCTAAAACACTCAAGTGTCATATCCCTTTACCCCAATTCATAATATCATTTAAACATACTAATAATGGTCATTAAAGTCCCAATTAAAGAGTTGCTCTCTCATTAGTTCTATGTATCATTATTTGTGTAAGTATGTAATTAGTTCAAGTCTAGTCAAGTTGTAACAAGAATCATCATGTTCAAACTAGATTCAAACTAGTTCAATTAAGTTGTAACAATGTTCTAAAGGGCAAGAAACTCCCATAAGCTAAATGACAAGTGATTAAGAAGGTTGATGAAGAGTTTTGGAAGTTAATGGTTTGTCAAGAGACAAAAATCTGCAATTACCTCTTTTGATAATCAATGACAATTGGTCAATGATTAAAGACTTTCTTCTTTAAAGGACATATCAACTTTCAAGCTTATGTCCAAAACATAAAGGGTAATAAGGATAATTTCAGAAGTAATTGGCCACTAGTTGCAGCTACTCAACAAGGCAAAATGAAAAATTTCAAAGGACAAAAACGACCACAAAAATCAGATGTCAGAAGTACACGGTCGAACTACGGTCGACCGTGCAGTGAGCCGTATGACTTCCAGACAGATTTCTCTTTCCTATAAAATTCAAACCTTGAAGCATTTGAAGACTCACCTCTTGCACTCATATTTTCTCATACTTACTGATATCATTCTTATACTCAATTTGTAATCTTTTAGAGTGATTCTAGCAAGAGTACTTGTAAGCTTAAAGTTGTAAGTTTACTTGTAAACTATCTTCTTAAATGGATCTAGAGGATAGTTGTGTTTTCACTAGGATAAGTTCATTAGGATTTTGTGGTAAGAGCTATAGGTGTTTGTGAAGTCTTCAAAGGGACGTAAGAGTTCACAAGGGGCGGCTTATCGAAGTACTAGTGTTGTATCCGGACACTCCACCGAGTTTGGAGTATCATAGTGAAGAAAAATCTCAATTCGTAGAATTGAGGAGTGGATTAAGGAAGATTAGTTAACATCTTCCCGAACCACTATAAATCGTTGTGTTTGTTCACTCTTCCCTTATTTTTTATTTACAATTTAACTTATATTTGTATTGTTAGCATTATTAGAGAACAAACATTTCAAATCACACTATATCAAGTTCAAGTTCAACAAAATGCTAAAGAATTTTTTTTAAAAAATCGACTAAGTAACTATTCACCCCCCCTCTAGTTACTTACATTTACTTATATGTAACATTATATTTTTAATCATTATTGTATTACAAGTAAAATCTCCTTTAAATTGATAATTGTATGTATAAACTTACGGATAAATTAAAAAAAGTATCATAAACTAGCGGGTCGGGTTTTACCCGCGACGGGTGGTATGTACCCGCGACCCGCCCGCGGCCCGTTGGCGGGTATAATTTATTACCCGTACCCTGCCCACGGGTAAGATTTTATGATTTTACCCGCCCATCACGGATCGGGTACCCGCGGGTCACGGGTTTTTTCTCGCCCATTGTGATCCCTAATTGCCTTTTTAGTTTGTACCTTAGTTTATTTGCAAAGCGTCCCTTGCATAGTTACCATGGTTTGCAATAGGTACACGGTTGGTTCTGACACTGATGAGCGTTAGTCGAGTCTCGATAATTACCTCATATACGCCTCGTAGGATAATTTTATTCATCCAATTTTACCATTTTTTTTTTATTATCAAAATTCAAATTAAAAACCCACTCCCTAATACAAGACCACAATTCTTCTTTTCATGCCTCACAATATATATACGTAGTACTATTTATGCCAGTGGCGATTCCAGAAACGAAACTCAAGGGGGTCCCCGATTTTTTTTCCAATACTAATTATATTTTATTGTTAGTTTAATGGTTGTTTACCTTTAAAAAATTACAAATTCAAAGTATATATGGGGTCCGACTAGTTAAATTTAGTGGTATCGTATTCAGTTTAAAGGAAATGTTATTAATTCGAAAATTATATAGGGTCGTGTAGTTAAATTTAGTGGTGTCACATACATTTTAAAGGATATTTTTTACACAAAATTTTTAAACTAGTGGTATCCCGTGATCCACGGGTACTCGCCCTTGATTTATGCTCATATAAACCATAAGAAATATCCTAATCATCATAACCTAATTTGAAACGTGAAATCATCCATTTGGCCACCATCGGTTAAATCTTGTGTTCAGGAAATCAAAGGACTACAAATCTCACTCTATCTTACTCCACACTCTCCCCTTCATCCATCCTCTAGCAATATGGTTGTCGACAGTAATCACGAGGTAAGTTTTGATGTTACGTTTTGTGTCTTTGATTTGACTTCCCAAAATTTGATTTTGCTATGATGGTGCAGTGTCATAAGTTCTTTTGGTGGAAGAAGGTGGCCGGATGTGATCAGTCAGTTAACCTACAGTCATCAATGGATTTAAGAAAGGGAATTTGTGATTGGGTTAATACTAGAGATATTGGATTTAAAATAAGGGATTTTGCCCGTGACCACCAAATCGTAGCAAATGACGGTGATTAATCAAGTGAAAAAAAGTTCAAATTTTATCTATAATATATTACAAAACACATGAACCAACCACATATTACATTTTATCCAAAATTCAAATTCAATTTCAAAGTAGTAATAAATATAGTACTCCGTCAATTAAACGTATATGCATGTAAGAGTTTCATTTTTCTTCTAATCTCAAACCCCGTATTCCTTTTTACCCACAAAATCAGAAACTTAAAATATATCAAACAACCAACGAATGTTTGCTTTATTGGTATCATGTCTCAGTGTGAAAGGGCCCGCGATTAGTTGCCAATCAACTCGGGTTCAATTCCTGGGGTCGGAAGGTTTTCTCTCCAATTTCTTGCGATTAGTTGCCAAGCAACCCGAGTATGAGTTTTTTTTTCTAGCGTGTATGTGTGCAAATGATGAGGGTCATTGATATACATGATCCATTAATGTAAATTCGCCGTTCAAAAAAAAAAAAAAAAAATAGACCAAACAAAAAAATTAGACTCCTCTATAAACAACAATCAAGCTTCAACCCCATAATCAAGCTTCAACCCCATGTTATTTGTGGTCTCTATGTTGGCTTTCAAGTTTCAACCCCATGCTTTCAAATGAAAAGCTCACTTTGTTTACTCTCTTGTAATAATTTCGTGAATCCACGAAATATGAAACTTATCTTTTTAATATCACAAATGGTGTAAACAAAAATGTCTACAACACATATTACTAAACAAACCCATGCATCTAATACATAAATAAAATTCATTGTAACAAGTCATAATGTTCACATTGCAATCCTTGGACTAATATCATCAAAAGAAGTTGAGGCTTTATCAATATCACATCCCCAATTGAGCATAGAAAGTGCTTTTTCATAAGAAGAAAGTATCTTTTCAAATGAAGCGAGAGAAGGTGTCTTCCATGCCGAAGGCAAATGGATATTCGTGTACCGAGAGACGATTCGGTAATTGTGACAACCCCGAAATTTTTGACCAAATTTAAACTTAATCTTTATATGTTTCCGACACGATAAGCAAAGTCTGTAATATTGATTCTCAAATTTTTTGAACTAATGTTATATATTCAGTTAACCTTTGACTATTGACCGACGATTCACGAACATCTATTTGTAAATAGATATATATATATAAATTGGAATATTAATTATTCATAAATAACTTGCAATGTGTATTTAAAAACTGATTTATGTATATTAAATAAAGATATATATACATATATATAATTTCAAGTTATTTAGTAAACAATAGTAACATTCGTTTATTGATTCGATTGATATTTAGATAAGTTAACTAAAGCGTTTAAGATGAACCAGTAAAACACTAATTTGCTACAGTACCCGAAAAGCTACAGTGTTTAACTAGTAAAATCACTATTTGCTACAGTAAAACACTATTTCAAAATAAAAATGTATATATGTATATGTATATACTACGAGACGATGATTTATAGAAGCAAATAACCAAAACACTTAATTGATTAAAGCTACACTTCGAGTGACATAGTTTATCAATGATTAAGTTTAATTTTTGATAAAGGTATACGTCGCGTAACGAAAAGTACTAGTTTTCTAAGCGTACGAAAATGCGTTCGAGAAACCGAAACCGGGACATAAGTCGAGTGACAACGTACGAGTCATTGGAACAAAAATTACAAGTCAACTATGCACATGAATTTAATATAATATATAATTAATTATATAAATTAAATATATTATATTTATATTATAAAAATATGTCGACAAACTATAAAACAAAAATGGATGTGAGCTGTCAGCAAGAGCCATGCGATCGCATGGCTATAAGCTTGTTAACCCATGCGATCGCATGGGGGCAGGATTCAACAAACATGTATAAAAGCTCGATCGTTTCGCAGTTTGAAGAACACACACATATTCACATCTATCTATATCCGTATTATTATATTTATTATTTATATTACAATTATTATTTATATATTATTATTATTAAGATTAATATTATTAATATTAATCTTATTATTATTATTATTAATTAATAGAATTATTATTATTAAGTATTTTACATAAAATACTACGACGAAGTTATGAGCGTGTTATTTTCAAAACAAGCTTTTCGAACGGGTTAAAGCTAAGGAAATTATGGGTTATAGCTATGGAGGTTATGGGTATTACTTGGGGGTTATGACCATGAGTCAAAGGTCAAACCTAGTGTTTATCATCTCCGTTGCGTCTACATACTTTCCTGCAATATTGAATCACAATATTGATACGTGAGCATTCATATCTTATCTTTTATATATTAATAGTGTATACATGTCTAGTGCTCGAGTATATATGTTTATGGATGCTAGTATACTAAATTTCGTCGTTAAACAGTTTATGATGAATCACGAATTAAATACATATATTATTAATAAAAGGTATATGATATGCATGTTTTTGGAAAGCTGGCGAAAAATCAATAACTTTTCATTTAGATATCGTATGATTTCGATGAACGAATTAAAAGATATGATCAACTGAATTATGATTGACGCTAATTGAAATTGATTTTGAATCTGCAATTAATATTTAAACAACTTGTTTATAAGATTGATAAATTGAATTTTTAAATATTACCAGCGGAGTAAATGAATTCTTATATAAGGCACGTCTCGTTTTGTTGAACAATTGTCAAAATTGATTGTTTTATCATATTTTAAAGCCTTATAAAAACTATAGTTTAATTTTACAAAAATTAGGAAACTATGTGAAATGTTAAAATGTTTCGATTGCCATGATCATTCAACTATTGTATTGAGTCAGATTGACTTTTTGAAATGACTTTTGATAACTTTTGTATGTCGATCTCGAGCATTAGGATTGTGATACACTATGACCTAACCTAGCTTGATAGACAATTATTGACCAACATATGTTCTCTAGGTTGAGATCTACGGTTATTTGGTATTCCAAGTTTCGGTCACATTTCGGTGAACGACTTTATGTGCTGCTAAGGTGAGTTTCATTTGCTCCCTTTTACTCTTTATATTTTTGGGCTGAGAATACATGCACTTTATTTTAAACACAATGGACACAAGTACATACTAAATTCTATACTGAGTTTGAACCGAAAATCTCTTAGCTTTGGTAACTAGTAACCGCCGGTTATAAGAACTGGTGGGCGCGAGTAGTAGTATATGGATCCATAGGGCTTGATATCCCCGTCCGAGCTAGAGCACTAGCCTTTTAACGGACGTATGCTATTTGAGAAGCGTACACGTTGGTTTGCGTGTATTATTAAGATGATTATACAAAGGGTATAAATTATATATACGTTAAGTTTAGTTACCAGGGTGCTCAATTTCGTAGAATATTTTGATAAACGTTTCTGGATGAAACAACTGAAATCTTGTGATCCACCTTTATGTACAGATTATGGAAAACATTAAAACTATGAACTCACCAACCTTTGTGTTGACACTTGTTAGCATGTTTATTCTCAGGTTCCCTAGAAGTCTTCCGCTGTTTGCTTATATGTTAGACAAGCTATGTGCATGGAGTCTTACATGGCATATTTTTCAAGGAAACGTTGCATTCACCAAATCATCACCATGTATCTTATTTTGACTGCATTGTCAACGGAAGTACTATTGTAAACTATTATATTACGGTGATTGTCTATATGTAGAAATCATCAGATGTCGAAAACCTTTGATTTAAATATTCATTTATGGTGTGCCTTTTCAAAAGAATGCAATATTTACAAAACGTATCATATAGAGGTCAAATACCTCGCAATGAAATCAATGAATGACGTGTTCGTCCATATGGATTTGGAGCGATCGTCACAGTAATCGTGTAACTTCGTTTTTATTTTTTAACTTCCCGGTTACCTGGCGTCGAGTTGATTGTTGGAGATTATTTGAGAAATATGGTGCTGTAAATGATGTGTATTTAGCTCGGAAGAGATTGTCGAGTGGACAACGCTTTGGGTTTGTAAGGTTCGAAGACATTCGAGATGTTGATCACTTTATAAAGGTCCTAAATTCAATCCAAGTAAATGGAAACCGGATTCGGGCTTTCAAAGCGTTGGAAAGAGATAATTGTGTTGCTGGACAGTCAACTGCTGTCACGACCCGGAAAATTCTGACTAATTTTAAACCAAACTCTCGATACGATTTAATATTCTTGACACGATAAGAGAAATCTGTTAGGTTGAGTCTCAAAAACTTTGAACTGTTTCATATATTCAATTGACCTTCGACTGTTCTCGACGATTCACGAACTATTATCTGTAAATAAATGTGTATACATATAAAAATAAATATAAATATATGTATAGAGTATGTTAAATATAATTATTTAATGATTGTAATACTCGTTGGACATTTCGATTATTATTTAGAGAAGTTTAATTCGAACTTATGTGATTATAAAATAAATAAATATATTTAATTTAAAAACATGAGATTTTTCGAAAGACTTTTATCCGCCACTGATTTACCAACGGAGCACGCTATATTATCCGTATTAAAAGTGTCGATAACTAACAATCAAATAGGTGACTGCTAATGTATATTTTAATATTTTATGTCATATGCACGTTTCAATATTTCATTGATTGATTCATTGTGTAATTACTATTAGTATGTTATTTACTTTATGATCCATCTATTCTATATAATACATACAATTACAGTGCAATGTTTGCACTACCTTTCTTCTTTCTTAATTTTACGTGGCTGACACCCTATCACCATTTAAGTGAACCATTATTTCCAATCACTTTCCACCATCGTTAAAAAAAAAATATTTTATTTCATCAACTCGCAAATTTTGGACACTTCTTATTTTTCCTAATCTTAATTCAACGTATGTAATCAAGCACCAAACACTTTCTTCTTTCTGTTACATATTTTAATCACCCACCACTACGTGTCTCTTTTACTATATATGCATTGTTTGAATTATTGTTATATAATATTATTATAGTATTATATATCTTTCTACTATCTATCTAATGATATATATATATATAGGCATATTATAGACATATAGACACACTTACACAAAACCATCCTCTATAACCACCATTTATCTTCTTTTTAGTCTGAGAACAAAGCCAAGAAACAATCACTTCGATTATGTGCTATCAAACTGTTAATTGTAAACCACACCCATTAACCTTGATCACCTTCCAGCTTCGTCTTATCTTTTTCATCAAAGACCAACATAAAATCACCAACACCACAATCAAAACCATCTTATTTTTTTTGCTACTCAACGTGTGTATCTATTTTCTCGTTTGTTGCCGAGCAAAACCAAAGACTCAATTGTTTCTAAATTACTGCTACAACTTCTCGTTGCAAAATGCGGCGTTTATTTATTTATGTTTCAATCAAAGCCACCGAACACCACTATTAACAATCACCATTCGTTATATATTTTTTTTACTTTCATGAACCATATCCAATTCACCATCTTCCTTCTCGTTTCTAGTTTTGTCGACACAATCATCAAAACCCACTTTCACCACCGTCAAGACCACCATGACCACCACCGCTATACACCACCACTATTCATCATCACCTTTGTAACCCGTCACCACTTTCTTTAATCGTAAACCACCACCGCCGTCGCTATCTCCCACCATAACCGTCACATCATCACCATCTTCTCACCACTCTCCGCCACCGTAACCTGTCACCTGTCACCCTGCAACAACCCTATAACACCACGATCACGACCATCACCATCATAGACTAACCACTGCTACTCGATTTCTGTTTTGGTTTTAAATGACAAAGATGATGTACCGTAAAAGTTAAATAACCATGATTGAAAGAGGATAGTCCGAAGATAGATATGATGATACTGTAGGCTGCTGCTATACTTGCAGCTACAGCTGCTGTTAATCTGTTTCCTATCTTTCTATTTAAAATCATCAAACTTGTAACCACCATCAACAACCACACCAAGCTGTTGCACGATCTCTTCTATTTTTTTTACTGTAGCAATGATGGAAGACAATAATAATTAATGAAGATAATGATTGTTGCTGATGAAGATGATTCGATGATGAACACGATACAATTATGATGATGATTAAACTTGATTGAATTAATGAAGTTTTGATTTTGTTTTTCTGTTCCGATTCGATTCAAACCGAATAGGTTATGATACCGTAATGGTTATTTGGGTCGATTAATAAATTAGGTGAATTGCTTATTGGACTAGTTAATTGGCCCAAGTTTAAGTTGGGTTATTATCGGGTTATATATAATCGGGGGTTATATATTACAGAAAAACGGAAATAGAAAGATGGTTATGAGTGTTGTGAGTGAGCGGAAGGTCATGAGTTCAAGTCCGGGCACGGGCAGTTATTTTCTTTTGGAGCTTTTTCTAGTAAGGTAGTCTTTATTATCACTTTCATTATTATTATTATTATTATTATTATTATTATTATTATTATTATGAAAATGATACAAATTATTATTTTTCATTAAAATTAGTATTAATATCATTTTATTACTAGTATTATTATTATTATTAACATAAGTATCATTATTAATAATATTATTATTATATAGTATCAATAATATTCACTAATATTATCATTATCATGATTATAAAATTTTAAACCAATGAATTCCTTATAAAAATATATCTAATTTAACCATATTAAAATTTATTCAAAATATATAAAATGAACATATTTAACTAAATAATGAAATACATAAGTTATTAATATAAAAATTATATCACTATTAATAATAATAATAATATATATACATTTGTTCGATTACGAGTATATGTATTAATAAATATACAAATGATATAGGTTCGTGAATCTGAGGCCAACCCTACTTTTGTTCAGTGTTGTCATATGTATTTTTACTACAAAATACAGTATGGTGAGTTTCATTTGCTCCCTTTTTAATTGCTTTTGCAATATATATTTTTGGGACTGAGAATACATGCGCTGCTTTTATAAATGTTTTACGAAATAGACACAAGTACTTAAAATATATTCTACGTTGAGTTGTACCATGGCATATCTCTTTATACTTGGTAGCTAATATTTACGTGAGGAGCGTAAACGCGAATCCTGTTGATAGATCTATCGGGCCTGACAACCCCAACCGGGCTGGACGACCAGTTTTAAACGGTTGCACAGTACTTCGTTTCGTTACTACACTTGGTACGGTGTAGGGTTTATTTAAGAATATGCTGCTGTGATTTAAATGTTAAGTATGGTTACCAAGTGCTCAACGACTTTTTCATACACTTGCGAGTGTATTATATTTATAACTGTGAAATCTTGTGGTCTATTAAAATAATGGAAATGATTGTTATGATAAACCTATGAACTCACCAACCTTTTGGTTGACACTTTTAAGCATGTTTATTCTCAGGTACGAATTAAGTCTTCCGCTGTGCATTTGCTCATTTTAAGGACTTTACTTGGAGTCGATCATCGCAATGGGACCAGATGTTGATGATTTCGTTCAGGTGGATAAGGACGGGTTGTTACAACTGCTAATGTGAACTTGAAGTATACGAATGTCGACAAAAGTGGGAGCTTTCCGGCTGTTTCACATGGTACATCGATGTGGGAAGGGAGATCGTTTGTGGATACCGTTAAAGGTCATATACAGAACTCTAATGGTTTACAATTTCCGATTAGTGATAGTATTGAAATAAAAGTTGGAGGTAAACTACTCGTGTTTAATCTTCCCAACTCGGTTAATAATCACAACTTCGTGTTTAGTTACAACAATGATCGGTTTTCATGGACGCTGGTAGAAGTTAACAACAAGTCGTATGTTCGATTTGTTAGAGATGGCAACTCTAATGGAGTCGAGTTGAAAGATAATCTGAAAGGTTCGTTCGTTCAGACCTTCGGTCCAGAGTCCGGTAACTTCAGCAACCAATACGGTTGCAAGTCCGAGTTCCAAACTGAAAACAATCATAGCACTGGTTCGATGGCTAATGACAATTCTAAGTTGTATCAGAATGTTGATTCTTGCAAAGGTGTGTGTAGCGAGAAAAGTCCTCCTCATGTAGTTATGGATTCTTCAATGGATACGGAAACCGGGGACAATATGGCATCTCCGGCAACCGATATAGCCGTTAGCGAGATGGAAGATGAAACCACAAAGGCTCGTGAATTTTCATGTGAGTATGATGTTGGAAAAAGTGAAAATTTAAAATCCAGCATGCGTGATATTTCATGTGATCATGATGTTGGAAAAAGTGGAAATATAAAAGGCTGCACCAGTGATTTTTCATATGGGTTATCTTTTAACAATGTGAATAATCACATTGATTCACTCGCTGAAATTGAATCAATGTCTGACCCACAAAAATCTAATTATGTTTCCTATTCACCTAGGCCATTTGTTGGACCTTCATCTGAGCCAAAGGATTTGGATTCCCTGTTACTAAATGGGCTAAAGACCGAGTCGTGTGTGGATGAATCAATTGGGTCAAGCTTAAAAAATGTGAATTGTAATAGTTTAAAAATCACAAGTTCAACATCTACCGCGGTAGCTCGTTTTCGTTTCAAAGAGAGAGAAATTTATCCATTAATCAAAGACCATTACGTTAAACAGGTTAGGGGAAGGAAAAATTTGAAGCGTAGTCGAAGTCGAGAGAAACATCGGTGGTATGAAAGGTATATTATCGATGACGTGATGAAAGATTCAGAAGAGGACGATGATGAAGTTGATTGTTGCTCATGTTGCTCATCCTGCTCATCCAACTCATCCTCGGGCTCGGAATCATAGATTCATTGATTAGTCGTGGTGTTTCATCTTTTCGGGATCGTGTATGTTTGTGTTTTTTCGTGTATTTTTTTTGTGGTTCTTTGGTAGTTGGGCTACAGGTTTGAGAGTTTCCTTCAGTGTTCTCGTGTTGGGTGTGTTCGAGTTTTTATTTGTTTGTGTGTGTCTCGTGTTTCGCCTAGCTTCTTGCTAGTTGTTTCGTTTTTTTTAATAATATAATATAATTAACTTGCCTTTCAAAAAAAATAAACAACAATCAAGCCAAAAGATCCAGACTATTAACAAGACACGTCAACAAAAAATGCAACCCAAAAGGATCAAAGAATATTGAGTATCAGATTTTTTTTTATATAAAATTTAAAATCACCACTTTAAAACTTTGACAAACTCTTTCTTTCTTTCATGGGTCACATCTCATATGTGACCAATAATACACTTAACAAAGAACACTTTTATTAATACAAAATATAATTACTGTTATAATAATAATAATAATATAGATATGGATAGTCAATTTTGGTGTATACATATAGTCAATTTTGGTACACAAAGTATGTATTTTTATATTGAGATTTTAGGCTATAAATACTCATGAATGCAAGCATTAAACTTGCACCATTTCTCACACTTACAAAGTGTTTCTTTCTTTCTCTCCATTATCATCTTTGTTCTTACACTTCATTATTAGTATTCTAAATCAAGAATCAAACCACTAAAGGTAGTTATAAGCCTACTGAATTATAACATCAAGAATCAAACCACTAAAGGTAGTTATAAGCCTACTGAATTATAACACGTTATCAGCACGATAATCTTAATACTAAATATGGTTGGCTCTGCCACCAAAATGATATATGGTCGGTTATACCACCAAAATGATATATGGTCGGTTATACCACCAAAATGATATATGGTCGGTTATACCACCAGAATGATATAGGTCGGTTATACCACCTGAAAAAATATATGATCGACACTGTCGCCAAATTTTCATTTATGTTTACTAATATTTATATTTTTGTTATATAACATTTATTTATGATTGCTTACACATGGTCGACACTGTCACCTACTTATCATTTATGTTATATTAAATTTATGTTTAATGTTTATATACTTATGAATATAAATTGACTCTAATTTATCATGATGTTTGTTTTAATTTTTGATAATAGAAAATGTCGAATCTGGAAAAGCTTAAATTTACTCCTTTAGAATCAACTGGAAACAACTACATGCCATGGGTTATAAAAGTAAAAAATGCATCTTAAATCAATGGGCATTCTTGAAACCATAAATGAAAACAACACTTGTTCTGAAAAAGAACAAGCTACGGCATGTTGCTTTATTCATCAACATATTGATGAATGCTTACAAAATAATTATGTGACTGTAGAAGATCCCCATATTTTATGGGAAGGTCTCAAAAGCAGATTCAATAATCAAAGATAAATTTTACTTCCAGCTGCAATGGAACAATGGAGAACATTAAGGTTCCAAGACTTTAAGAAAGTAAATGAATACAGCTCAGCTCTGTATAATACATGTTCACAACTTAAATTCTGTGGACATGAAATTAGTGATGCAGACATGATGGAGAAAACTTTCTCCACAATGAATGCTGCAAACATCACAGTGCAAAGAAATTTGAGAATGCTAAAGTTCAAAACATATCCTGAACTTAATTCATATCTCTTAGTTGCAGAGCAAAATGATGAGCTATTAATGAAAAATCAGCAATCCCGTCCTACTGGTACACTTGCAATCCCTGAAGCAAATACTGCAAATAATTATAAACAGGGACAAGGACGCGGGCAAGGTCGTGGTTATAATAACCATCACCATCATCATGCCAAAAGCCATAACTATGGTAGAAACCATCCTTATGGTAATGGTAATGGGCGTGGACGTGGTCGTGGTCGTGGCCGTGGTGGTCAAAGAAATAGTAATCCACGAAAATATAAATATCAACCACAAAACAAGCCCATTAAACAAGATGTTGAAGAAAATTCTTCTAAAAATTCTGAAGAATCTTGCTACAGATGTGGTAGAATGGGCCACTGGGCTAATACTTGCCGAACATCTAAACATCTTGTTAAGATGTATCAGGATTCGCTGAAAGGTAAAGAAAAGGAAGTAAATTTTGTGGATAATATTGATCCAACAGTCACTGAGAAACCATCTGATTTATATGAAGATTTCTTGAATGTTTAAGTTGTGTGTCTTTTGAAAAATAAACGATTTAATATCGTCTGTCTTTGTCATTATGTTTGCTAAATATTTCAGTACTATCTATTTGCGTTTAAAATATTGTGTAATATTAATGTACTCACTATTTATTTCTTATATATGAAGTTCAATATGAATTTTGCTGGAATACAACATCAATCAAGTGGTGGATGTAACAACCCGTCCTAATCCTCCTGGACGAAGTCATCAACATTTAGTTCCATTGCAATGATCGATTCCAAGATATGTCCTTAACATTAGCAAATGCACAGCGGAAGACTTAATTCGTACCTGAGAATAACATGCTTTAAAAAGTCAACATAAAGTTGGTGAGATATATAGGTTTGATGCTAACAGCGTTATAACAATGGACCACAAGATTTCATATGTAAACATTTAAATAAAAATATTCTAAGTGGTTGAGCACTTGGTAACCATACTTAACATTTTCACGTCGCATATTCCCTTTAATATGAAATCTTACTACACCGTACCAAGTGTAGTCACAAAACGAAGTACTGTGCAACCGTTGAATACTGGTCGTCCAGTCCGGTTGGGGTTGTCAGGCCCGATAGATCTATCAACAGGATTCGCGTTTACAATACCGCTGTAAATAACAGTTACCAAGCTACAGGGAAGTATGCCAGTGGTACAACTCAACGTAGAATATATTTTTCAGTTACTTGTGTCCATAACGTAAAACATAAAATACATGTATTCTCATCCCGAAATATTTAGAGTTTAAAAGTGGGACTATATACTCACCATACTGTATTTTGTAGTAAAAATACATATAACATCATTTGAACAAATGTAGGGTTGGCTTCGGATTCACGAACCTATATCATTTAATTATTTATTAATACACAAAATTGTAATCGAACAAATTTATTTATTATATCTCAATTTATATATTATATATTTAATTTGTGTATATATATATATATATATAATGGTTAATATTTATATAGTTAATATATCTATATTTGTATACATACGTGTTGAATGTTATGTTTAAAAGAATCGATAGTTCATTATATGTAAGTATTTATATAAATAATTTTAGTAGTTTTTGATACATATAATTAGATGATATTTTAATATAATTATATTATAAAAATAATATTTCATGTACAAAATATTTATTTGTTTTAAAAAATAATTATAATATTATCAAAATAATATTAGTAGTGATTAAAATAATAATGATAATACTAGTGTTAATAATAACGATAATAATATTAATGATAGTTTTAATGATAAATCTTATAGTAATAGTAGTTTTTAATAAAATGAAAAGTTTACTAATAATGATATTGTAAATAATAATTTTTATAATAATACATAATACTCAATAATAATAATAATAATAATAATAATAATAATAATAATAACAAGTCTACAATAATTCTAATACCAATATTAATTATAGTAATAATAGTTTGTATTGTTTTTTTTTTTATGATAACTATCATAATAAGAATAATCTTTTTAAAAAGAAGATTACCTTAGAAAATCCATTTTTAAAAAGAAATGCCCAAAGTTGGGCTCGAACTCAAGACCTCTCGCTATCCCCTAACACACAACACCACTCAGCTGTCATCGTCCTTCTGATTTATTTAACTTGTTATTATAATTTAACCCGTTCGTCACTAATTATTCAGGATTTGTTTCGGCCCAAATGAAACAAAGTCTCGGCCCACAAATAAAAAGAATTAAGGCCCGTAATTCAGCCCAACCAATACTTTTGCAGGCCACCGAAACTGTTTTGGGGATTTAATTAAACGAGTAAAAAGAACAGGTAGGGCATAGCAGCTGTAAAACACGACAACATCATCATCTCTATTATTGCGTTCATCCTGGTTCCTCTTTCTTTAATCACCATTAACATCATCGTTCATAGTCACGTTTATTCATCATCTCCGTGTGAGAGTGTGTTGGGTCTGATCGGAATAGAAACAGAAACGAGCAGTTTGATGGTGATCATGGTACGTTGTTCGATGGTAGTTTGTGGTGTTAAGTTGGGTGTCCGGCTAAAAACAGAAACACAGAAGTTGCAGCTGCAGTGGCAACGAGATGAAGTTCGAGTGGTTTTGGGTTGTAGTTGTTGTGTCGTAGTTTTTGGTTGAAACAGAAAAGGAGATGATGAGCTAACAACAATAATAGTTAAAAAGGAAAATATGTAGTCGATGGTTTATGTATTTCAATCGGGTTTGCAATTGGTTTCGTGAGGTTTGAATGTGAAACAGAAACTAATAACAGTGGCAATGGGTTCAATGGTGTGACTTGTTGTGGTTTCATGGTTGTTGAGGTTGGTTCCTGGGTTTGTAGGTCTCATCCGAATACAAAGAAAATAAAATAACAGTAGAGGTGCGTTGATGATCGTGGTAGTTCATGGTGGTTTAAATAGGTTTTTAATTTGTAACCAAGGTTGAAACAGGAAACGTTGTGGTAGTGGTGAAGGTTAAAGGATGGTGGTTTGATGGATGGTGCAGGGTGACGGTTATGGTGTAGGTCCTTGGAGGTTGGCGATGGTTATGGTGATCGAAGAAGGCGAGCAAAAGATGGTACTTGGTGGGTTATGATGGTGTAGGGTTGTTTTCAATATTAATAGAAACCGTAATAGTTTGGTTTCGGTGATGTTAGAAGATGGTGGTGATCAAACTTGCAAGTGGTTGAGGGTTTGAAGTGGTGGTTTAGAGTAAGGTCCGATTGATGGAGATGAGGGTGAAGCATCAAACAAGGATGATGCAATTGAAGGCGGTAGTGGTGTTGCTGTGAACTAGAGAAAGGAGAAAGAGAGTAGTGATGGAAGGTTAAATGATTCCTCTATATCTTGAATTGATCGAATATAATAAGAAAGGGATAAGAGACATAAGATCACGGGTGTAACACAGATAATTGATACTCTGATAGTGATTTGCAACCGTATATGTATTTACATATATATATCTGTTTTTATGTAATTATACATCAATTATATATATGTTTATATATTAAATGTATATATAAAGAAACATATTAATGTTTATTATACAAATATGAATATCTATTATTAGTAAGACAAATAATAATAATAATAATAATAATAAAAGAAATAATTATTCTTAATATTATTATCTAACAATAATACTAATAATAATAATACAAATATCAATATCAATATCAAGTATATTGATAAAAAAAAATTAATAATAATATTGATAATAATAATAATAATAATAATGATATTATTAATAATAAGTAACAATAATAATAAAGAAGATAGTAATGATATTATTAATGATAATACTATACTAATTATAATAATGTTTAAATTATTATTGATAATAATATTATTAGTAATAATAATATGACAATATATATATATAAATTTATTTATGAGCAATTGTTCGTGAATCGTCGGGTATGGTCAAAAGGTATCTAGTTATCCAAATATAGATTTCAGACTTTCTAGACTCAACATTAGGGTTTTTGCTTATCGTGTCGGAAACATATAGAGTTTAAGGTTTAAATTTGGTCGGAAATTTCCGGGTCGTTACAGTGGAGATCTCTGTATAGCAGACAGTGGAACTACACACACTATACTTAAATCCGAGAAATATTTTATTGATCTAAAACCAACGGAAGGAACTATACATACAATATCAGGACCTGCTAACTTGATAAAAGGGATAGGAAAGGCAAATTTCATACTACCAAATGGTACAAAATTTTTAATAAATGATGCCTTATTTTCTCCCAAGTCAAGCAGAAATTTATTGAGTTTCTCCGACATATACCTTAACGGGTATGATTATCAGTCAGTGACAACAGAAAATGAGAAATATTTAAGTATCACTGACAAGAGTCATGTGGTTGAAAAACTGCCAAGACTTAGTTCTGGATTACATTATACACATATAAATGTACCAGAAATACATATGGTAGTTAACGAAAAATATATTGATCCTGGTGTATTCAGTTTATGGCATAACAGATTAGGCCATCCAGGATCAACAATGATGAAAAGGATTATTGAATGTACTCATGGACATCCACTAAAGGATAGAAAAATCCATCATGATACAATGGTTCCATGTACATCTTGCTCTCTTGGAAAATTGATAACTAGACCCTCACCACTTAAGGTTGAGAAAGAATCACCAATGTTTCTTGAAAGAATTCAAGGTGATATATGTGGACCAATTCATCCACCATGTGGACCATTTAGATATTTCATGGTTCTAATAGACGCATCTAGCAGATGGTCTCATGTTTGTCTGTTATCAAGCCGTAATGTGGCATTTGCAAAATTTCTTGCCCAAATTATTAAATTGAGAGCTCATTTTCCTGATTACACCATTAAAAGGGTGAGACTTGATAATGCTGGTGAATTTACATCTCAAGCATTTAATGACTATTGCATGTCTATAGGAATTGTTGTTGAACATTCTGTTGCTCATGTGCATACACAAAATGGTTTAGCCGAGTCATTGATTAAACGTTTACAGTTAATCGCTAGACCATTGATAATGAGAACAAAACTCCCTGTATCTATATGGGGTCATGCAATTTTACATGCTGCTGCATTGATTCGCATCAGACCAAGTGCAAGTCATAAATATTCCCCCCTACAACTTGCTTTTGGTCAAGAGCCAAATATTTCCCATCTTAGAACATTTGGTTGTGCAGTGTATGTTCCAATTGCGACACCACAACGTACAAAAATGGGTCCTCAAAGGAGGTTGGGAATATATGTTGGATATGAAACATCTTCAATATTAAGGTATATTGAACCTATGACAGGTGACGTTTTTACAGCACGTTTTGCTGATTGTCATTTTAATGAAACATTGTTCCCTAGATTAGGGGGAGAAATGAAAAATAAAGAAAATGATGTTTCATGGTGTGAACCTCAATTAAAGTATCTTGATCCTCGCACAAAAGAATGCGAGACAGAAGTTCAAAAGATAATGCATATACAAGAACTTGCAAATCAATTGCCTGATGCATTTACAGATACAAAAACGGTGACAAAATCATATATACCAGCAGTAAATACTCCAGCTCGAATTGAAATTCCAAAAGCTGGCAATAACGTCACTCATGAATCTTTGCCACGTCAGAAACGTGGAAGACCAATCGGTTCAAAGGATAAAAATCCTCGAAAAAGAAAATCAGCTGATAATGAAGTAAAAGAAAGTGTTCAAGAAGAACCACAAATCAGTACTCCTACTGCAGAGGAGATTGATGATGTCAATACAGAAATTGCAATCAATTATGCATATTCAAAAATATTATGGAACCGAAATGAAATGAAAAATCTTGATGAGAAATTTTCATTTAATGTTGCATATGACATCATGAATAATGATGATGATCCAGAACCAACATCTATGGTTGAATGTCAAAATAGACATGATTGGGCTCAATGGAAAGAAGCAATACGAGCTGAATTAGAATCACTCAATAAAAGAAAAGTTTTCGGATCCATCATTCTCACTCCTAAAGATGTGAAACCTGTAGGATACAGATGGATTTTTGTCCGAAAAAGAAATGAGAAAAATGAAGTTACAAGGTATAAAGCTAGACTTGTAGCTCAAGGTTTTTCTCAAAGACCGGGAATTGATTATGAAGAAACTTATTCTCCTGTTATGGATGCAATTACTTTTAGGTACTTAATCAGTCTGGCAGTTTCTAAAAATTTAGAAATGCATCTCATGGATGTTGTGACTGCTTATCTATATGGATCACTTGATAGTGATATATATATGAAGATACCTGAAGGATTTAAGGTACCAGAAGCATCAAATGCAAAACCCAAAGAAATGTATTCGATTAAATTACAAAGATCTTTATATGGGTTAAAACAATCGGGACGTATGTGGTATAACCGATTAAGTGATTACTTGATAAGCAAAGGGTATACAAATAATCTTACTTGCCCTTGTGTTTTCATTAAGAAAACAACATCCGGATATGTGATCATAGCTGTTTATGTTGATGATCTTAACATCATAGGTACAAATAAAGAGATCCATGAAGCCATTCAACTTCTAAAGAAAGAATTTGAAATGAAAGATCTCGGAAAAACCAAGTATTGCCTTGGTTTACAAATTGAGCATATGCCTAATGGTTTACTTGTACATCAAACAACATATACTGAAAAGATTTTGAAACGTTTCAATATGGACAAGGCAAAACCATTAAGTACTCCTATGGTTGTTAGATCACTCAATGTTGAAGCTGATCCATTTCGTCCATGTGAAGATCAAGAAGACATTCTTGGACCAGAAGTACCATATCTTAGTGCAATTGGAGCTCTTATGTATCTTACAAATTGTACAAGACCTGACATTTCTTTTGCAGTTAATTTGTTGGCAAGGTTCAGCTCTGCTCCTACCAAAAGACACTGGAATGGGATCAAACACATATTTCGATACCTTCGAGGAACTACTGATTTAGGATTATTTTATTCTAACGAATCAAAACAAGATTTGGTTGGTTATGCAGATGCAGGTTATTTATCTGATCCACATAAAGCTAAATCTCAAACTGGATATGTATTCCTAAATGGAGGTACTGCAATATCATGGCGTTCTCAAAAACAAACACTTGTTGCTACATCGTCAAATCATGCCGAAGTGATTGCATTACATGAAGCTACTCGAGAATGTTTTTGGTTGAGATCAATGACACAACTCATTACTGATTCTTGTGGACTAGAACGCGATAAAAGTCCAACAACTATCTATGAAGATAATGCAGCTTGCATAGCACAGATGAAAGAAGGGTATATCAAAAGTGACCGAACAAAACACATACCACCTAGATTCTTCTCATACACTCAAAATCTCATTAAGGACAACCAGATTGAAATGAGATATGTGCAATCTAGCAAAAACTCTGCTGATCTTTTCACGAAAGCACTTCCAACTGCTATTTTCAGAACACACGTTCATAACATTGGCATGAGACATGTTCAAAAGATGTAACAGCTGAAGCGATGTCTACTTGAGGGGGAGTCAACTCCATGCTGCACTCTTTTTCCCTTAGCTAAAGTTTTTTCCCACTGGGTTTTCTTTAGCAAGGTTTTTAACGAGGCAGTAATTTATAGTTGATCTTCAACAAAATAAAATTGCTATCCAAGGGGGAGTGTTATAATAATAATAATAATATAGATATGGATAGTCAATTTTGGTGTATACATATAGTCAATTTTGGTACACAAAGTATGTATTTTTATATTGAGATTTTAGGCTATAAATACTCATGAATGCAAGCATTAAACTTGCACCATTTCTCACACTTACAAAGTGTTTCTTTCTTTCTCTCCATTATCATCTTTGTTCTTACACTTCATTATTAGTATTCTAAATCAAGAATCAAACCACTAAAGGTAGTTATAAGCCTACTGAATTATAACATCAAGAATCAAACCACTAAAGGTAGTTATAAGCCTACTGAATTATAACAATTACAATATTACTTACTTATAAATTTTTTCTTCTCTAACTCACACCCTTCTTCCTTCCTCACAACTCTCACACCTTACATACAAATGAAATCGCCACTCATATTTATACTACTCCATGGAAAGTTCTACACACTAGATATTTCCATGGATAAATATCTAGATATTTTTACCACATAAAAATATCTAGATTTTTCTTTTACATTTTATCTTCTAGATTTTTCTTTTACATTTTAATATCTAGATATTTTTCATATACATATTAATATCTAGATATTTTACCCATATACATTTACTAATTCCATATTATTCTAAATTTGCATTGAATTTTAACATTCATCATTTTTGTCTAATAGTTAATATGGTAATAACCTTCGTCGTAAGTTATTTGACTAACTGAGTTATAATTGTTTCAATGGCACTTAGATGTTTTTGTTTAAAATGAGAGTAGTGGCTATGAACCATAGAAAGGTGGGATTACATCCATATTGAGGCTGCAAATTCTAACTGGTAATATTTTCAGTTTTGACTTTTTTGTTATATCCTTTCTCGGTCAATTAATTGATAAGGGTTAAATGGTAACCCACGGCAGTTTCGACCAGATTCCTGTTTTTTTAAAATTTTGGAAGTCATGATTTCATAAGTTGCGAAATAGTTGGCGTTTGAAGATGGGAATAGATTGGTTTTATAGAAAGGGAGTTGTGGTTGTAGCATGTTAATGTTGTCTGTAGTTATATTTGTGTTATTAGTCTATGGATGTACATAGAGAAACATATGTATGTAGTTTGGTAATTTTTATAGTATAATGTTTGTGTGCAGGATCATGCACAAAATGTATTGTAAAGTTATGGTTGTTAATAAGATGGGAATAGAGTGACTATTGTGTGAGTTATGTGTTAGTTTTGCCTATTGGTTAATTTACTAAAATATGTTGTAAGATGCTCTTTCCTTTCCTTGTGTAGGTAGAAATATTGAAGATGAATTGGGCAAGTTGATAAAGACGAGTTAGCAAGAAGGAACAGTTAATCGAATGAATGATACTTGCTAGGAATTAAATGGTTCAAGAGCACAACAAATGTTTCAATAGTTATAGTTATTATATTTTCTTTTAACAAATCCCCGTAAATTTACGGGTCCTTTAACTAGTTTCTTATAATCTCAAACATCGTATTCCTTTTTACCCACAAAAATTAGAAACTTAAAATAGACCAAACAGAAAAATTAGACTCCTCTATAAACAATAACCAAACCAAAAGGTGTAGACCATTAACAAGACATCAACAAAAAATGGAACCCAAAAGGATCAAAGAATATTGAGTATTAGATTTTTTTATATAAAATTACCACTTTAAAAACTAACTTTGACAAACTCTTCTTTCATGGGTCACATCTCATGTGACCAATAATACAGAATCAAGATTCACCAATCATTCATCCAACCAAAACCCCATCGTACCATGACCGATCACCCACCATCGCCACCGCCGCGGCCGCTAATCCTCCTCCGTACCACCAGCGAAATCCTCCAACAAACCACCGCCATCTTCTCCACGCGCCGTCACCTCCTCATCTTCCTCTTTATTTCTTGGATTTCACTTTCATTTCGCGTTAACATCGAAACCGCGACAAATTCCCTCACTTTTTTCGTCGATAATGACCCATCTATACAAACCCTATTATCAAGATTCCAACTTCCCCCAAACCCAACATCCCCAACCACCGCCGCGATCCAACGTCACCGGCGCCGCCCATTTCTTCAGCTCACGCGCGTCGGAACCCTAGACGATGATTTTTTCTCCGGCGATGAAGAACTTGATCACCGATTCTTTGGTAGCTTATCAAAACCCCAATTGAATGCCACTTCTTTTATTCTTGATTCTTTCGATCCCCAATTAGGGTTTTCTGATTTTGTATCAGATAATGGAATTAGGGTTTTTGAAACAGTTCGTTCTAGTAGTAAATTGTCCTTTAGATCAGTTGAAATCATTGAAAAGGTTAACGATTCTGCTGTAATTGATAATGGAACGACTGAATTTGAAACTGATTTTGCTTATTTGTTGAAAAGGTTTGACCTTGATCAACCTGAGTTGATTGCATTGTTACATCTTATTGGTGCTTTATCTTTTACATATGGGTTTATGATTCTTGGGTTTGTTGTTACTAATTCTTGGGTTCAGGGGGTTGTTTTTGTGTTAGTGATTAATGATTTCTTGAAAAGTCAAAAGTCGTTCTTTAAAACGTTTTGGAAAGGTGCGACTTTGGGTTCGATAAGATTGTCTGGTTTTGTTGTAATGAGATGGATAGTTAGAGATGCATTAACTCAATTGTTAGGTGTTTGGTTTTTTGGTGAAATCGAGGATCAATATTCCATGTTTAAGATTTTCGTTAGGTTGAAGTTCATGCCGTATACAATTGCTTCACCTTGGGTGAAAGGTTTTGATATGGAGATTTATTGGTTTTTAATATCATGGTTCTTGTTAGACGTGTTATTATCTTTTGTTTTTGCTGTGGATGCTTGTGTGATTATGGTGGATCCAAGAAAAACTGGGAAAGAAGTTGTCAAAGAAGGGTTTCGTTTGTTGTCGTTAATGATTCATACTGCCATTAATCTCAAATGTTTCGAAAGTATCGTTTGTGGGCCATTTGCGCGACACATACTTACATTTGTTTTTGGCAAGATGTTTGCTTCTGTTGTTCAATCTTTTATGGAGGTGTATTTTAGTGTTGCATGGTTGCTGTATTACTTTTCTGTTAGATCCATTGAAGCTGGTTCTGGTGGGGCCCCTTTTGGTAAAAGAGAGCTTGAAGCGATGCTAGAAGACGTTAGATGATAGTTGTGAACGTTCGCGTTATTCGTTTCGAAGTTACAACTGTGAGTTGGTGTTTTTCCTCTTAAAAGTGACTTAGCATTACCAGTGTTAGATGATATAAACTCAATGTTTTGTATAATGTGTACATTCTTTTCTGGACAGAGTGGTTGTTTTTTCGGTTTTATGTTTAGGAATCACAGTAGGCCTCAGTATGTAATACGAAATATACATCCGTTTTAGGTTATGAAATGCAGAAACGGTTATATTAGTATATATTGGTCATTACTGTTTTTATCATTGTACTTTAAATTTTGAAGACTTCAGTTGCGTTTTACGTTTAACAATGGTAAATGGTGTTAATACAAATTTACAGTCACTGCTTGCCCATATTTGACAGAATTAGTGGACTTGATCCAGATTATAAAGTCTGTAATCAGCAGTGAAGTCATAGTCTTCGCGAGCTTGATCCAGTTAATGTGCATAACAAAGGGTTTTTTAGTAATTTTACGTTGATGATAAACCTTGTTTTGTTTTCGCCTATGTGCACTACTAGATGATCATTTGTGGACTTGCATTGCTCAAGATGAGTTTTGTGGCATGCTAGTTTTCAATTACGATTTAAGACTGATTGACATGAACTCGATTCGTTGTATGATCTGTACATTTTTAAGTGTTAGTTATAAATACAACTGTTCACTCTGATGCAAAATTCATAAGTTTACTCTTAAAATTCTGCTCACACTTTAACAAAAAGTCTTTGGCCAAACCACCTATTTATAAGACAGTCTATGCATATCAGGGTAGGAATTCTTTGTACAAGATTTGAAAATTAGTGTAAAGCATGTAGCTTTAGTTCAAGATGAAGAAACTCCATTGGACCATATATAAGCGTCCGTCATTTTCCTTCCGTCATCTCACATGGCATTTTTGACGGAAACTAATGAAATATAACGGGGTGTCAGTTAGTCACTTTACTTGGCGTCAGTTACCTATGTGACGATGTTGAAACGAGGTGCGACTTGATAAAGCAACCAATCAGTGATTTTTTTTATTTAATAAATTTATATATTTTTTTATTATCACCCTACCCAATATTTGTCATAAAACTTGAAATAAGGGTTTAAAAAGGCAGAAACTGACATTGTCTTGTCGGGAGGTAGTGAGGGCCCAAGAGGGCCTTGGCCACCCCAATTGTTTTGGGCTCTAGTGTAATTTTTGTACTTTTTTATGCCCAAAACTTTTTTTTCCACTATTGGGCCACCTTAATTGTCGCTACTCAGCCGTTTATTTCTTTGGGCCCTCCTAATAGTTAGTGTCACGTTCCGCCACTGGTCTTGTCACATGTAGATTGCACTTTTTGGTCAAAAGTGCATAAACCGCATTTGATATCACATGCACCATTAGAAATGGTCTTATTGGGCGGATATCAAGTAAAGACAAGTAGAGGTAAAAACTGCCATTATATGTACAAGGATGATATTGAACAGTATTTATCTACATTAATTCAAGACACCAATGTTAGCTCTTGAATAGTTAAATAAATTAGATGTGTACAAATGGATTCAGCTCAAAATCTTAGTCCCAAGCTCTATGAAGCCCGTAACCAGCATTTGGTAATTATCATTCTCCCAAGCTCGGTTGTTAAATGCATCACGTGCCTTCATGAGGGAATCACATGAGCTTGCAGAAAACATTATAATCTTGTATCAGTCAATCACTCAATCAGTTAGCTCTTATTGGGTAAGGTTTCGTGTCAAAAAACTGGACTTTGCGTGGTTTCGTGTGTGGTGTGTTGTCTCTGTCCATTCCTATGTGGCATCAGAGTTGGAGGTTTTGTTTCTTGTATGAGCGGATTTGTATCGATCTAATACTCTCAAGTTACGTTACATTGTTATTCAGTTTGGGGTCATTTTTCATAAAGAGTTTTCGGTAGGTTTGAGTTTAAGGAGCTTGATTTGGTCTTTATAATATTATATATTCGAATTTAAATTAATAGTAACAAACAATTACAGTATATAATTTTAATTAATAATTCAACAACTAGTATATATAAATGAGTGAACAAATGGCATGCACGTTGTTGAGAAAAAAATTTAGTTTGATAACTTAAACATTACTCTTTCCGTCTCAAATCTATTGTTCACAGACAAAAAACACGCAATTTAAGAAAAAATACATGCATTTTTTGTTAATTCTTCATTCTTAACAGTTACTTTTTGAGACGACCCGTCCTAATCCATAAGGACGAATACAATAACATATGGTTACATTGCGAGGTTTTGACCTCTATACGATACATTTTACAAACATTGCATTCGTTTTCAAAAGACAACCTTTCATTACATCGAAAGTTGACGGGTATGCATACCATTTCATAATATCCAAACTATAAATGACCTAATCGTACGCAAAGTACATAACTCATTGTTAATATACTTAGTGAGATATTTACTTATAATAATCTCATGTTAACTATATATATATATATCATCATGTAGTTGTTACAAGTTTAAACGTTTGTGAATCGCCGGTCAACTTGGGTGATCAATTGACTACATAAACTCATTTCAGTTAATCAAGTCTTAACAAGTTTTATTGCTTAACATGTTGGAAACATTTAATCATGTAAATATCAATTTCATTTAATATATATAAACATGAAAAAGTTCGGGTCACTACAGTACCTACCCGTTAAATAAATTTCGTCCCGAAATTTTAAGCTGTTGAAGGTGTTGACGCATCTTCTGGAAATAGGTACGGGTATTTCAGCTTCATTTGATCTTCACGCTCCCAGGTGAACTCTGGTCCCCTACGAGCATTCCATTGAACCTTAACGATCGGTATCTTGTTTTGCTTGAGTCTTTTAACCTCACGATCCATTATCTCGACGGGTTCTTCAACGAATTGTAGTTTTTCGTTGATTTTGATTTCGTCTAAAGGAATAGTGAGATCTTCTTTGGCTAAGCATTTCTTCAAATTTGAGACGTGAAAGGTATTATGTACATTGGCGAGTTGTTGAGGTAATTCAAGTCGATAGGCTACTGGTCCGACACGATCTATAATCTTGAATGGTCCAATGTATCTTAGATTTAGTTTTCCCCGTTTACCAAATCGAATAACACCTTTCCAAGGTGAAACCTTAAGCATGACCATCTCTCCAATTTCAAATTCTATATCTTTTCTTTTAAGGTCCGCGTAGCTATTTTGTCGACTCTGGGCGATTTTCAATCGTTGTTGAATTTGGATGATTTTCTCAGTAGTTTCTTGTATTATCTCTGGACCCGTAATCTGTCTATCCCCTACCTCACTCCAACAAATCGGAGACATGTACTTTCGACCATAAAGTGCTTCGAACGGTGCCATTTCGATACTCGAGTGGTAACTGTTGTTGTAGGAAAATTCTGCTAACGGTAGGTGTCGATCCCAACTGTTTCCAAAATCAATAACACATGCTCGTAGCATGTCTTCAAGCGTCTGTATCGTCCTTTCACTCTGCCCATCAGTTTGTGGATGATAGGCAGTACTCATATCTAGACGAGTTCCCAATGCTTGTTGTAATGTCTGCCAAAACCTTGAAACAAATCTGCCATCTCTATCAGAGATAATAGAGATTGGTATTCCATGTCTGGAGACTACTTCCTTCAAGTATAAACGCGCCAACTTTTCCATTTTATCATCTTCTCTCATTGGTAGAAAGTGTGCTGACTTGGTGAGACGATCGACTATTACCCAAATAGTATCATAACCACTTGCAGTCCTTGACAATTTAGTAACGAAATCCATGGTAATGTTTTCCCATTTCCATTCTAGGATTTCAGGTTGTTGAAGTAGACCTGATGGTTTCTAATGTTTAGCTTTGACCTTAGAACAAGTTAAACATTCTCCTACGTATTTAGCAATATCGGCTTTCATACCCGGCCACCAAAAGTGTTTCTTGAGATCTTTGTACATCTTTCCCGCTCCAGGATGTATTGAGTATCTGGTTTTATGTGCTTCCTTAAGTACCATTTCTCTCATATCTCTAAACTTTGGTACCCAAATTCTTTCAGCCCTATACCGGGTTCCGTCTTCCCGAATATTAAGATGTTTTTTCGATCCTTTGGGTATTTCATCCTTCAACTTTCCCCCTTTTATAAGCTCCTGTTGTGCCTCTTTTATTTGGGTAGTAAGGTTAGTATGAATAATTATATTCATAGCTTTTACTCGTATAGGTTCTCTATCCTTTCTGCTCAAGGCGTCGGCTACCACATTTGCCTTCCCCGGGTGGTAACGAATCTCAAAGTCGTAATCATTCAACAGTTCAATCCACCTACGCTGTCTCATGTTCAGTTGTTTCTGATTAAATATATGTTGGAGACTTTTGTGGTCGGTGTATATAATACTTTTGACCCCATATAAGTAGTGCCTCCAATTCTTTAATGCAAAAACAACAACGCCTAATTCCAAATCGTGAGTCGTATAATTTTGCTCGTGAATCTTCAATTGTCTGGACGCATAAGCAATTACTTTTTTTCGTTGCATTAATACACAACCGAGACCTTGCTTTGATGCGTCACAATAAATCACAAAATCATCATTCCCTTCAGGCAATGACAATATAGGTGCTGTAGTTAACTTTTTCTTCAATAATTGAAATTCTTTCTCCTGCTCATCCTTCCATTCAAATTTCTTCCCTTTATGCGTTAATGCAGTCAAGGGTTTTGCTATTTTGGAAAAATCTTGGATGAATCTTCTGTAGTAACCAGCCAATCCTAAAAATTGGCGTATATGCTTCGGAGTTTTCGGGGTTTCCCAGTTTTCAACGGTTTCAATCTTTGATGGATCAACCTGAATACCTTCTTTGTTCACTACGTGTCCGAGGAATTGAACTTCTTCCAACCAAAATGCACACTTTGAAAACTTAGCGTACACTTTTTCTTTCCTCAACAATTCTAGCACTTTTCTTAAATGTTCTTCGTGTTCTTGATCATTATTTGAGTAAATAAGTATGTCATCGATGAAGACAATGACAAACTTGTCAAGATATGGTCCGCACACTCGGTTCATAAGGTCCATGAACACAGCTGGTGCGTTAGTCAACCCAAACGGCATAACCATAAACTCGTAATGACCGTAACGCGTTCTAAAAGCAGTCTTCGGAATATCATCCTCCTTCACCCGCATTTGATGATACCCAGAACGTAAATCGATCTTCGAATAAACTGACGAGCCTTGTAGTTGATCAAATAAGTCGTCGATTCTTGGTAGTGGATAACGATTCTTGATGGTAAGTTTATTCAACTCTCGATAGTCGATACACAACCTGAATGTACCATCCTTCTTTTTGACAAACAATACAGGAGCTCCCCACGGTGATGTGCTTGGTCGAATGAAACCACGCTCAAAAAATTCTTGCAATTGGCTCTGGAGTTCCTTCATTTCGCTGGGTGCGAGTCTGTATGGAGCACGAGCTATCGGTGCAGCTCCTGGTACAAGATCTATTTGATATTCAACGGATCGGTGTGGAGGCAGTCCCGGTAATTCTTTCAGAAATACATCGGGAAATTCTTTTGCGACGGGAACAACACTGATGTCCTTTTCTTCGGTATTGATTTTCTCGACGTGTGCTAGAACAGCATAGCAACCTTTTCTTATTAGTTTCTGCGCCTTCAAATTACTAATAAGATTTAGCTTCGCGTTGCTCTTTTCTCCGTACACCATTAAGGATTTTCCTTTTTCTCGTACAATGCGAATTGCATTTTTGTAACAAATGATCTCTGCTTTAACTTCTCTCAACTAGTCCATGCCGATTATCACATCAAAACTCCCTAACTCTACTGGTATCAAATCAATCTTAAACGTTTCGGTAACCAGTTTAATTTCTCGATTTCGACATATATTATCTGCTGAAAGTAATTTGCCGTTGGCTAATTCGAGTAAAAATTTATTATCTAAAGGCGTCACTGGACAACTTAATTTAGCACAAAAATCCCTACTCATATAGCTTCTATCCGCACCCGAATCAAATAAAACATAAGCAGGTTTATTGTCAATAAGAAACGTACCCGTAACAATCTCCGGGTCTTCCTGCGCTTCTACCGCATTAATATTGAAAACTCTTCCTCAGCCTTGCCCATTAGTATTCTCCTGATTTGGGCACGTAGTTTTGAAGTGGCCCTTCTTCCCGCATCTGAAACAAATAATGTGGGCGTTATTTGTTTCTCCATTCGTTGGTCCGAAAGTTTCACACTTCGTCGCACCATGACCCGGTCTTTTATATTTGGTACATATAACCTTACAGTATTTATCCGGATGATATCCATCACACCTATAGCATGGAGTTTTCTGATTGTTGTCGCCATTGTTGTTATTGAGATTGTTGTTGGGATTGTTGTTGTTGTTATTGGGGCGTTTGTTGTAATTATTGTTGTTGGGACGTTTGTTGTAGTAGTAGTTGGGATTGCGATTGTTGTTGTTGCGGTTGATGTCGTGGTTGTTGGGATAGTTGTTGCGATTGTGGTTGTGATTGTTGTTGTTGTATTGGTGACTCTTGTCACTGGTTTCTTCCCACTTTCTCTTGACTTGCTTCGTTTTGGCCTCTTCGGCCGCCTGCTCTTTAATCCTACCCTAAATTTGGTTCACTAGTTTGTGAGCCATTCGACTTGCCTTTTGTATGGAGGCGGGCTCGTGTGAACTCACATCTTCCCGAATCCTTTCCGGTAACCCTTTTACAAATGCGTCGATCTTCTCTTCTTCGTCTTCGAACGCACTAGGACACAATAGGCACAACTTTGTGAATCGTCGTTCGTACGTGGTGATATCAAAACCTTGCGTTCGTAATTCTCTAAGCTCTACCTTGAGCTTATTGACCTCGTTTCTGGGACGATACTGCTCGTTCATCAAGTGCTTGAATGCTGACCACGGTAGTGCGTAAGCAGCATCTTGTCCTACCTGCTCGAGATAAGTATTCTACCATGTTAACGCAGTACCTGTGAAGGTATGCGTAGCGTACTTTACTTTGTCTTCTTCAGTACATTTACTTATGGAAAACACCGATTCAACCTTCTCGGTCCACCGTTTTAATCCGATTGGACCCTCGGTTCCATCAAATTCCAAAGGTTTGCAGGCAGTGAATTCTTTGTAGGAGCATCCTACACGATTTCTAGTGGCGTTAGATCCATTGCTATTTTCAGAGTTATTGTTGTTATTTCGCATTGCAGCCTGCACTGCGGCTACATTTACAGCAAGGAAAACACGGAAGTCTTCCTCGGTCATATTCAGAGTATTTCGAGTAGTCGGTGCCATTTCCTTCAAAAAATAATCAAATGAATCAAGTTAATCATACAGAATATTAAGAGTAGTTAATAGTATTTCGTAGCATGATATGAACTCATTTATAAAAGCTTTTTCTTCATATTAGCGTTTTATAATTTATAATTCGGGTAGTACCTACTCGTTAAGTTCATGCTTAGCAGCTAATATACAATTCAACTACAATTCTATATGAAAAACTGATAATAATATTTCGAGCTCAAACTTTTATAAAATATTTTGCAAACGTATAATACCGCAATTTTACATATAGTATGAAATATAGCACACAATAACTTTGATACAAGGTAGTTGCGAAGGCAATTCCAGTTAATACGCAAGTCGTTCAGCAAAGGCAATAAAAACACGTAAATCATAGGTCCAGAAACAGGTCATACATTCTGGTTTTACTAATATTATTTCCCATCCTTGGTCTTGTGGAAAATAACCGTTGTGGCCGTTGGCTAGGTAGCATGTTGTAACGTCGTCAAAAGGATGAGGGTTACGTAATGCCCAACAACCCTGTAACAATCTAAAAACCTTGTTTCTCACTCCAACTACTGAATCCGTCACTTGTGGGAATGTTTTATTTAACAGTTGTAATCCGATGTTCTTTTTCCCAATTTGGTGAAAAAAGCGAATATTATTAATCCGTAAGCATAACATGCTTCTTTAAATTGCATGTTTGAAGCTCTTTCTAATGCACGAAGTCCTATGACAGGATAGGTTGAGTCAAAATAGGTTCTCATCCCGTAACGTAAAACTGCATCTGGGTTTCCCGCACTAAATGCCTTAAAGAAAACTCGGCGTAACTTAAAGTCTCCCCAATGTGATATACCACATATTTCAAAGGAAATCCTCTTATAAACTAAGGCATGCCTGGAATGTTTTTCAAACTTTCGACAAACTAATTTCGACGTAAATAATTGTGCTGATGAATTCTGCCCGACTCTAGACAAGGAAAGCCTTTTATACGGTCTCCCCAATGTGATATACCCCACCTATCAAAGGAAAGCCTTTTATAAACTAAGGTATTTCTGGAAAGTCTTTCAAATGTTTGACAAGTTAATTTTTCCATAAATAATTGTGGTGATGAATTCTGACCGACTCTAGACAAGATTTCCTCAATCATATCCTCTGGTAGGTCTTCTAAAATTTTTGGTTGTCTATCCTTAACGTCCATTTTTATTTTTATACTGTAAAATAAACAAGGATTAGATTCGTAAAAGATAATTAACAAACAATACAAGCAATTTTTACATATATCTTAAAAGTACAAGCACACAACAATACATATATTACAGAGCATGATTACAACTCTTTATTCCGACTCACTCGTTTCTTCTTCTTCGGACTTGGTTCGTTTGGCTAATTTCCTAGGGATACATGGTGATCCTCTAATACGAGTCGTCATTTTCACAAATGGTTTAGAAAAACCTGGTGGCCTAGATGTTCCCGGATTATTGTTAAAATCTAAGAAATACGGGCGTTTACGATACACATAAAGTTCATCAGGGTCGGAATCAGGTTTCCCTATTTTGATGCCCTTTCCCTTTTTATTCTCTTTTGCCTTATTAAATTGAGTTGGGGTAATTTCTATAACATCATCGGAATCCTCGTCGGGATCCGATTCATCAGAAAATTGGTAATTTTCCCAATATTTTGCTTCCTTGGCGGAAACACCATTGATCATTTTTAACTTTGGTCCATTGATTGAGGATTTATTTAATCGTTTTACTGTAGGTCTTAATATTTCTTCCTCCAGAACCTCTTTTTCTTCTGGTTCCTCTTCTTCCGATTCCTCCTCTTCCGGTTCCTCTTCGGGAATTTGTGAATCTTCCCAAAATATATTCGACTCTTCATTATTATTAGGTGAGTCGATGGGATTTGTACTAGAGGTAGACATCTATCACACAATATCAAACACATTAAGAGATTAATATTTCACATAATATTTACATGTTACTAATATGTAGTTTCCAACAAAAAGTGTTAAGCAATCGTTTTTAAAGAAAACACGGTCGAAGTCCAGACTCACTAATGCATCCTAACCAACTCGATAAGACACACTAATGCAATTTTCTGGTTCTCTATGACCAACGCTCGGATACCAACTGAAATGTCTCGTTCATATTGATTATAAACGTTCCATATTAATTGATTTCGTTGCGAGGTTTTGACCTCTATATGAGACGTTTTTCAAAGACTGCATTCGATTTTAAAATAAACCATAACCTTTAAAATATTACGATGATTATCACATAATGATAATCTAAAATATAGCGTTTTCACACGACCATTACATAATGGTTTACAATAATATTACACATCAATATATGTCTTCGAATGCAGTTTTAAACAATATTATACAAGCATGCTGACTCCAACTCTTGTCCATAAATTAGCATGCAACAGCAGAAGCTCTTAATAATCACCTGAGAATAAACATGCTTTAAACGTCAACAAAAAATGTTGGTGAGTTATAGGTTTAGCCTATATATTTATCAAATTGTAATAATAGACCACAAGATTTTCATTTCCATTTCTCAATAACATGCAAACTGCATAAAAATCATTCATATGATGAACACCTGGTAACCGACATTAACAAGATGCATATAGAATATCCCCATCATTCCAGGACTCACATCAGATATGATAAATCGAAGTACTAAAGCATCCGTAACTTGGATGAGGCTTGTTGGGCCAAATAGATCTATCTTTAGGATTCGCGTCAATTGGTGGCAGTTATCATAAACACCAATTTTTAGGCTTCCAAGCTAAAAAGGGGCATATTCAGTTCGATAATTCAACATAGAATGTAATTTTGATCACTAGTGTCTGTTTTGTAAAACATTTATAAAACTGCATGTATTCTCATCCCAAAAATAATAGATTTCAAAAGTGGGACTATAACTCACTTTCATGTATTTTCACTTTGTTGGAAAATAAGACTTGGCCACTGGTTGATTCACGAACCTATAAAAAATATGTACATATATATCAAAGTATGATCGAAATATATTCACAATATTTTAATTACGTTTTAACGATTTAAGTTTATTAAGTCAGCAGTCCTCGTTAGTAACCTACAACTAGTTGTCCACAGTTAGATGTACAGAAATAAATCAATATAAATATTATCTCGAATCAATCCACGACCCATTGTCTACAAGTCTCAGACTCGATCACAACTCAAAGTATATATATTATTTTGGAATCAACCTCAACCCTGTATAGCTAACTCAAACATTACTGCATATAGAGTGTCTATGGTTGTTCTGAAATATATTATATAGATGGGTCGATATGATATGTCAAAACATTGTATACGTGTCTATGGTATTCCAAGATTACATAATATATGTTAGAATACATGTGTAATACAATATAAGTTAGTTAAGTTATGATTTGAATGGATTTGTTACAAATTTCACGTAGCTACAACAAGCAAAATTATCCAATCTTGTTTTACCCATAACTTCTTCGTTTTAAATTCGTTTTGAGTGATTCAAGTTGCTATGATTTCATAATGAACTTAAGTTTATGAATCTAAACAGAAAAAGTATAAGTTTATAGTTGAAAATACAAGTTACAAGTCGTTTTTGTAGAGGTAGTCATTTTAGTCGAAAGATCGACGTCTTGATGACCATTTTGAAAAACATACTTCTACTTTGAGTTTAACCATGATTTTTGGATATAGTTTCATGTTAATAAGAAAAATCATTTTCCCATAAGTATAGCTTTTAAATCAAAGTTTATCATAGTTTTTAATTATCCAAACCAAAACAGCCCCCGGTTTTACTACGATGGCGTATATCCGATTTTACGGTGTTCTTCGTGTTTCCAGGTTTTAAATCATTTAAGTTAACATATCATATAGATATAGAACATGTGTTTAGTTGATTTTAAAAGTTAAGTTATAAGAATTAACTTTGTTTGCGAACAAGTTTAGAATATACCAAACTATGTTCTAGTAATTACAAGTTTAAATCTTCAAATAAGATAGTTATATATATATGAATCGAATGATGTTAAAAACATCATTACTACCTCAAGTTTAGTAGGTAAACCTACTGGAAGTTACAAGAAATGATCTAGCTTTAAAGGATCTTGGATGGCTTGAAAGTTCTTGAAGTAGGATCATGACACAAAAACAAGTTCAAGTAAAATTTTTACTCGAATTAAGATAGTTTATAGTTATAGAAATCGAATCAAAGTTTGAATATGAATATTACCTTGAATAATAAAGATAACCTACTACAAATAACAAAGGTTTCTTGATCTTAGATGATTACTTGGAATGGATTAGAAAGCTTGGAAGTAAACTAGTAAACTTGAAAGGATTTTTGAAGTGTTATTGAAGTGTTCT